>NC_057933.1:38290274-38604715 GCF_018555375.3 Anguilla rostrata | reverse complement strand
ACAAAAAAAAAAGGGGAAGAATATTTTTGCTTTTTTAAACTGTTTTTAGAATCGGATTGAAAGGTTTTGATTTAGATTTTTGCTACATTTGAACAAAAAAAATTAAATAAACCAATAAGAAAAATTAAGATAAGTAGAACCCTAGTTTTAAAAACTGGGGCCGGGGGGTTTTTGGTTTTTTTCCTGTCCCCCCAAATTTTTGATCACCACCCGCCAAGGGTTATAAACCCTGTTTCCAAACTCAAAAACCTTTTTCCACATTTTTTTTTTAATTTTTTTTCCCTTTTTGCAAAGTTCATATTGCAATTTTCTGTAATAGCCCTGGGGTGGGGTGAGGGTAGAGTGGGCTGACAGGGAAATTTTGGGGGCCAGGATGGGCAATGTCAACCGAATCACAAGCCTGACCCACCTACAAGAAGAAAATTGTGTTCTTATGACAGAAAGATTTTTCCGTATTTTGTGCCAATATCCAAACTGTATATGCAAATAGCAGAGAACGCCAAATTCACAGACATAGATATTAAAAAGACATAAAAACACACCCTCAGACAACCTATCCCCTTTGCACTGTATTTCATTGCATCCCAGGTAGATAACATTACTGGTGTGACAGATAATGGGAGAAAGATAGCTAAAAATGCATTTGTGTGTGGCATACAACTGCGGAAATCAATCTAACTCAACACTTGGAAAGGTCTATAAGAAAATAAAAAGAAAATGTTCAGAAATTATTGCAAAGTGGCAACTGGAAGGCTATCTAGCTTACCTTGCTGCACTCAGCTGGCAAGTTGTGTAATATGGTGCTATAATATAGTTTGCCAGCTTAGCTAAGTATAGTCCTGTACTATTATTAATTATACAGCTAGCTAGTACTGTAAGCTTCAACGTGGTTTGAACAGGAAATGCTGTGTGATTTACAGCTCCTGATTCGAAAGGAGCTGTAAATCCGTTGCGTTATGTGATTGTATGCTTTAATGGTCTTTCTTGCACATATGCAAAGGCTATGATGTGCTTTGAAAAGTAAACTTTCCTATGTGGGAATGGTTCACTACCTGAACAAGGTAGGGTGATGCCTGTCTGTGTATACAGGTGGGTGACAAATTAAAGGACAAACCTGAAGGAGCGGAGAGACATAATGAATGCAGATGTTTCCATACAGGTGTACTGCATGATGTAATTAAGCTATTGACATCCTATCATGCTTTGTGGCATTTATAAAAATGCTAAGCAGACCCAGTTCACCTCGATTTTGGATGAAGATGGCAAGAGGAAAAGATCTTAGTGACTTTGAAAGAGGCTTCAGTATTGGAGTGTGGGTGGCAGGCACCTCAATCACAAAAACTGCTGAACCGACTACTGTTTCAATAGGAACAGTGATAAAAGTGACATCTGCATTTAGATATATTCTCCAAGTGGGAGAGTGTATGTGTGGTGTACACCAAGAAAACAGTACAGGCCTGAATGCTTGACCCCTACAGTGAGTGGGTCCGGTGGCTCTGTTATGCAGTGGGTGGCATTTTCATGGCATGGTTTAGGTCCACTTATCCCCATAGAGAGAAGGGTCACTGCAAATCACAGAGACCCTTCACTGTGAGCAATCATCTTTATCCCACGATGAAACATTTCTATCCTGATGGCAGTGGTCTTTTCCAGGATGACAATGCCCACATCCACAGGGTACAAGAGGTCACTGAAAGGTTTGATGAGTATGGAAATGATGTGAATCATATGCAATGGCCTTCACAGTGACCAGGTCGCAACCCAATTGAACACCTATGGGAGATGTTGGACCGACGTGTTAGACAGCGCTCTCCACCACCATCATCAAAACACCAAATGAGGGAATTTCTTTTGGAAGAATGGTGTTCTATCCCTCCAGTAGAGTTCCAGAGACTTGTATAATCTATGCCAAGATGCATTGAAGCTCTTTTGGTGTCTTTTTTCGGGTTTTTCCATTAATTTACCCATTAATTAATGGGTTTTTCCATTAATTTGTTAACTCATCTGTACTATAAATATATACACTACATTTCCAAAAGTATGTGCACACCTGAACATCACACCCATATGTATTTTGGAACGTGGCTGTGGGTATTCGCTTCCATTCAGCCACAAGAGCATTAGTGAGGTTGGGCATTGATGTTGGGTGTAAGGCCTGGCTCGCAGTTGGTAATCCAATTCATCCCAAAGGTGTTTGATTCCAGATGTTGGCTAATGCTGGACCCTTGCAACACGACTTTCAAAATCCCGAAAGCCCCTGTCTATATCTGCACCTCAGGTGGAAACATTCAGCTACGCAATTTAAAGAATGCCAGGAGCTTCAAAACAGCATTAAATAAATGCACACTGACACTGCGTACAATTTGGTGTCACAGGCACCAAAGGAAAGCAAACTTGCTAAAGTATGTACTGTAATAGCCAACATTTTTACTTGAGATGACATGCACTATTATATGCTTTATGGTGCAATTAGCTTTTCATTGCAGTTCTTGTTCATTTTCAGTCCTGAAAGTATGAAAAAGCAGAACTCACAGCAGTAAAATGTCCCAGGCTCACAATGCATAAATGTTTGCAGGATGCAGTTTGAGCTTATGGGCTGTAGTGCACAGTGACATTGCTGGAGAAAGATTTGTGTATTTCTCATTAGACTGCGTCAATTTTAAATTTGTGTGTTTGAGAGCAGTCCTTGATCAAATGGAGGTGTAACTTGAGCAGTTTGGGATCCATTTTCTGTAGTCCAGGGCTGTGCCGATGCTGATGATGAGGGGTCGCCGATTAGAGGTCTTTCTGCTTATGTGTTCCCTGTCAGTAAAGAAACCAGTGCACATTGATCAATCAGACCATGACTGGAGTCGAACAGTGGTGGATAATCCACCCTAGACAAACCCCTGCTGTTACTGCATATCACCCTTGCCAATGACTTCACTGTTATTTTGGGCACACAACATCAGAAAACAAAAAGCATATTGAATTTGCATGCTCTGATAATATGTGTTTGGAAGCTATATGCTTTGTCTCCTTGCTGATTTAGTGACGCATTAGAGCTTATTTAAAATAACACCCCTTTCAACATTTTAATGCTAAAAAGACAAATTTGGTGTAAACTTAGGAGTAAGTGCTTCTTCTCCTTATTTATTTATTTGACATATGTAGTTTGGAAGACTTCTTCCTTAAATAATTTTCCTTGCAGGCACAGATGATACTGGCCTTTATTAACTGAGTTTAAGCTTGATGACCTTATGTTCATTTATGGCATTTGACTGGCTTATCAACGGTTTGACAAAGATTCTAATAGGTATATGTTGTGCTATGGTGAAATTCACACAAACATACCATTAGATCTCTAGTATCTAACATGCCTTGGCTAATGTAATTGGCACCCAAAGAAGTCTGTTAGTGAATTCTAACAGTTTCTAAATGGCATGCACAGGCATGCGTTAATAATTAATATATTATTAGTTAATATTATTCATTTAAATACTCTGGTTTCATCCTTGTGCTGCTGAGACGCATAGAACAAAAACTCAGATGAAAACAATAGGGTACACCAGAATTCACTACACTTTTTTGAAAGCAAGCTTTCTAAAGAAAGGTGAATGGTGGCACACCTATGCCTATATAACTTAATTTAGCTCTAGGCTATTGATTATTTTATTTATAATAGGCCAAAGTCTATTTTTTGGTTGGTTGTAAGCCATGTTGGAATTTTACCTTCTACACTGGCTTATCTCAACTGTTTCATAAATCCTAACCTATTTATTTAATTAATAGTACACCACTGTTTACTGAGACAGATAACACAGGCCAAGGACCTTGGTTCCAGCACCTCAGAAATGCAGAAGTTCTGTGTCCTGATACCTTTTCACCAGTCTCAGAGGTCTTTAGACATGAGTCCCACATGTGGCAAATTCCAGACGGTCGCCACCCTTGTTGTAGCCTGCGGCTACACTTTCAGAGGGATGGAGACTTGCATTTGCCGTGGCACTCAGCGGTCCTGTGACATTACATCGGGCACGGTACTCAGAGGTTCAGTGACTACACTGGTACCGGCCTCGATCTCTGAGACTTAAAGTATGGTTTTCTCCGGACAGATACGAACAGTTTCAAAACTTGGTGCAGCTGCAGTCTGCACTGTCAGAGGTCTTGAGACGTGTGTACTGCCGCAGGGCCATACCTGGGTTTAAGGATCAGCACAGACTCTGCTTTCAGGGCTGGAACTTCGAAGCCGAGGTTATGCACCTGATTCAGCATTCAGCAGTGTTTTAATATTATTTAATTTAATTATAATAAGAAGCTTGCCACTTTTCCTGGGTTAGCCCCCTAGCAAAGTTCAAACTTCTTCGCGTGTGTATTCTGCGATTGCACACGCTTACTGGCAGCTATAAACTCTCACTGTTCACCATCTATTGCTTTTTAGCCTTTCATACTCCATTCTGTTCACCTTCAAAATTCACTGGCTTTTCACCAGTGCCTCATTTCTCCTGAGTTTGAGCAAGGTTTTCTGCGCCTCTGCGCAGAAACAGTAGTAAGCCTTGCATCAAAACTCCCTTCCTTTCTACAAACGTTTACATTTCATTACACATACGTAACCATCTACTGCTATAGGCTAGTTTGTTCTAGAACGCATTCCGCCGTATTATCACAACACATTTCATAAAAACATGCCAGCCTAAGCTTCTCTCTTTCCCTGTTTATGCATTCCCCCGAAGGGTAGTAATATGGAAAAAGCCTGGTTTCTACGGTCCCAGGCCTGTCTGGGATATGTCGATCCCCTGCACAGTGGCTAAAAACTCTCCCTAGCACAGGCTAATATATGAGAATTGTGTCACTCACCACACCAAGGATCAGGAAACCCAGAGAAGAAAATGCGAGATACCCACAGTGAAGGGTATCACGCCGGGATGAAAAACACCAGCAGACATTTCAGGGAACACTCCAGATACTCCATATCACGTCGGGGTCACCACTTGTAAACACCTCACAGCTAGACCAATGAGGGTTTGTAGCTGGAGGGGAAGGTATCGCGTGTTCTCCCTTGGCTGGTGTGATTCAAAACCGAGATGTTAGTTATTTTTCCTCTGTTCGTAAGAACAGGGCACAATTATAATTAAGAATGCACTGGTTCCGTTGCCACGGGTTAGATATGAAGGCGCTGCTTCATATCCCGCTTAAAACTGGCCTGAAACGGATCAGTAGCATTCAGGTTACTCTCCGTTCGTAAACGGGGCTATGCTGTCATCAGAGATATATCCGATCTGTCGCCGGACTGTCAATATTCCAATGGGAGCATCAGAATATTCACAAATACGCGGAACAACACACCCGATCTATCCGTGACTACAGCAAGAAGGCGTAACAGTTACTATGTTTTACTCTCGTGTTAATCTGACTCCATTTTACATGATAATTTAAAATTTGGGTTTAACTATACGTGGAACTTGGGAGTGGTTACACTCGACTCTATCTTGTGCCATTATTCCTCAATATATGCTCCCGGGTTTAGCATTATTGTTAAATCTCAGTTCGGTGAAGAATCCAGAGGGTAGGAGTCTGACCACCATAATACATGCCTTCCATGCCTGGCTTACATGGATAGTACATAGACAGTTATGAGCCCAGGGCGGTGAAGAATCTATCGGGCTCCTTAAGGCGAATTTGGGGAGAACCAGCGTACTACGCCCATGGGTCCTCTTATGCCAAACAACACCAGAACCGATCCCACCAATCCCTTAACAGGCAGATCGTGGTCACCTATCTAACTTGAAGACCCCACTACAGACGTTTACTGTACTAGACCCCTGATCAGTAGGTCCTAGTCAGAATTGCCCCCCTGAGTATTTAAACGGAATTTCGGCTGAAAAGAAGATAAAATGGATTAGAGTCATGAAGACCACGCAAGTTAAAATCAGAAGAATTTATTTAACAGGCAGGTAGGTTGTTATCTTTAAATTCAAATCAATTATAAGGTTTAAAACAGAAATACAGAGGAAAAGAGTTCTTACCAGCCTGTTTAGCTACACACAGAACACATAGCCTAGTATGTGCACTGAGGGAAGTCGATTACGATCTTCCTTGTCTGTCTACACACAGCGCACAGAGTATGTGCACTGTGGGAAGTCGATTACGATCTTCCTGGTCTATCTACACACAGTGCACAGAGTATGTGCACTGTGGGAAGTCGGTTACGATCTTCCTCGATTGCTTTGTCTCCCTTCCTTTTAAGCCAAATCCCGCGTTTGGTCTAGGCGGCATTGCCATAAATTAACCTGTCCGAATCATAAATCTCTAATTCCGGCCCCCACCATTTGGAGGAGGTTGTTAAAACAATTGGGGGGGAAATGGGGAAAAGGAGATGATTACCAGAGAGGACATTCCATTGTGTTAGTTTTTTCCTGAGTTATTGAAACTATGTTTTCCCAAATTCTATTTGGTATGAAACATATTTCATTCAATTGCTATAATTTTCCTGAATATGTCCATACTAAACATGTCAAGTGGATGTAATATTATGGTGCAGTTGTCATGAAAATACCCTTTTGTTTAACCATTGTACATGCAATCCATGTTATTATTACATAATGCATAATACAACAATACAATGAAAACATGTGCATGGTTTGTACGGTTTTCTTGGGTTTGTAAATAGGATAAACAGATGATTTAAAGTCCAGATCCAGAAAAGAAATACAAAGTGGAATGTCAGAGGGGCCCAAATGAGGGCACTGTCCCGCCATGTGGCCGGTCATTTCACCCTTTATGACCCCAAAACACCCACACCCACAACTACAGGCAAAGAGACTAGTTCCCCTTATCTTGGTTGTGTCCAGGTGGTAACATTCCAGAGAGCCAAATGGCCTGCCCATTCAGAGGAAGTCCGAGTGACTTATTGTTTTACCACAAGGCTCTCGGGTCCTTTGAAGTACACGCTGCGTCCCAGCATGCTGGCTCGTTCAAATGTCAGCCTTTTCTGGGTCCCAGTATAATTTCCCTCTTACAACTGTTTCTGGACTAAGTCAGAACTGGGGAACGACAACATTGATTCTGTCTCTGTTTATATTCACTGAACACAGAAAAAATTTAATTGTCCAAATGTGTTACTGCTGAAAATATTTTGGTTATATACGTCCTTTTTTAAATTGAGTTTCTTTAAATAGGTTAACCCCTTAGCGCACATGCCAAATCTGGCCAATCCTTGCCCATTTAGGGGGTACCCTATTTAAAGCTTTATAACTCCAGATGTGAACACCAGAGAGATGTGAAAAATGGCTTAAACAAAGCAAGACACGTGTACCATTTACAATACAAACTTAGATTTGTTTATATTCATAATTTTGGAAGAAATAAAGTACTACAAATGCAATTGTCAAGGCAAAAAACAAAAATGAATTTGCTCTTTTTTAGTTTGCAATGAAATGCTGAGAGATTGCCTAAATACAGTAGGTTAAACTATACATGTCCTGGATCAAAAACTCCTTGACGACAAGTTCATAAAATCTAAGTGTGGATATGTAGAACTACTAAAGATCTATGAAGCAAAAAGTAAGCAGTGTACCCAGTGTCTCTAAATCTATCCAAAATGTCTAAATGATGCATTGCTGTAAATCACAACATAATTAGGTATTTCATTACAAATCAACTTTTTTGACTCAAGAAACTCACTGTTGCATAATTTTCAAGTGGGAATTACAAGCTTTCCGTCAGTACAGTGGTCTAATATTTCTAGGGGACCAGAAACATATCCAAAATCTCTCCAAAAATGGACAAAATGCTTTTTGTCCATTATAAAGCATATAAATGAGCCCCTTATGATGGTTTAAGATGGAACATTGATATCAGATAAAAAAAATAATGCAGAAACATTGTCACACAAAGCGGTACAGTACCTAAATGTGTAATACTCTACAGTATGTAATGTTTTCTTGTATGGGGATGAGACAACATGAAAACAATATTCAACCGTCCACCACGTTTTGGCAATGTTCCAACCTTCATGTCATATCTGGTGCATGAAACACTAAAACTACTAAGCTACTAATGAACAATTACATTACAGTGTGAAATATCCTCATTATAAAATACAACTAACCTATTTAAAGACATTTAGTTTATAAAATAACGTATATAACGGAAATATTTTGAGCAGGGGGTGCTTGTTAAATGAATGACCAGTGCAACAATGGTGGTGCTGCAAAACTCCGTATACAGCATAGTCATAGTGTATCATCTACTAATGAAACTAAAACAAAGCGTTTCTGTTTTCAACTCATACTTTGGTTGCAGGAGCAGTGAATGTCCGAGTTGAACAATCTAGGCATGCCAGCGTGCCAACCACTAGGGGAATTACGCTATGAGGTTAAGTTTTATTTACAATTTCAATCAAATTGAATCAGGTTAGCTGGGGATCATTTGATGTGACAGTATAATTGCATTGTACAAAGTGCAAAGTGTATGCATTCATCCCATGCATAAATAGAAATAAATTATTTCAAGATAAATAATGGTTAATAAACCAAAATAATGCTACCTGATAATATACACATGCTGTGTGTTGTATTTGTTCCCATTGGTATGCAAATTTCCTGATGTTATGCAAAATTTAAGAATTTGTTACTCACATTTCTAGATTTTACAAACCTGGTGAGATGAAGTGAGACTTCCAAATGCAACAGCTACCTGCCTTAGCTGGTGAAGCAATCTTCGCTCAACTCCTTAATTGTGTACATTAAGATGTAATGAACATGGCTTTTTATTTAGGCATTGAAGCATTCTCCTTGTGCTCTGCGAGCCTCAGATTTTTTACCACACCTGGAGCTCAGGGACTTTTTAGGTCTCAGAGGCCTTAGGAATGGCGTTCGTGCCATGCAGTGTAGATGTTGTACACATATTCCCACAACATCCTCCCACTTGTCTAGGCTGGAGGATGGGGGGGGGGGGGGGTGTGGAAGTGCGGGCCATTTAAAGTGTTATGCCACACTCAGATGAGCATGCCAGGCCTGCAAGATGCTCAGCCCAGTCGAGTAGAAGAACCTCTGTGTTATGAAAGGGCAGCACTTAAAGAAAAGGCCCAGCTGACACGCCCCCGCCCCCCACCACAACCCTGTAGCTTTCTAGACACTCACTCAGCATGTTGAGAGCTTCCTGTGGTGGGGAGGGGGGCAGGGGGAGCGCTTCTAGCAGCCTCTAGCTGTAAAGCAGTATTGTGGGGAGAGGTCATGTGTCAGTGGGATCCTCTGACTCTGAGCTGCACAGGAGCAGCAGTTAGCTTTAGCCTGTGATCTTCCTTCAGCCTGCCTGCTGTGACTTAAGGATCTGGATTCATTCTGGCCTTTTGTTCTGCCACTTCCTGACTGAAAGTGCTCGGGAGCACTATTCATAATAACTGCATTTCTGCACTTGTTCAGAGCCAGCTTCCTCTGCCCCTGTCACAGCAGGGACATGGTGGAAGTGAGAATCAGACACTGCAAACAGACAGTGGTTCTGTAGGGTGGTATTCAGTCTGGTGTGACTGGGGGAGAGCTGGAGGCCTGTATGCTCCATGCTGCACCCTCCGCTCCCCTGCACAGGTAGCCAATGGAAGCCTTGACACTCATCATTGGGTGGTCTAATAGACTGCAAAACCGGCTACCTCCTCTGAAATCATTAGAGCAGTACATTATCGGGATTAATTAGAGTGATGGCGCCTTTGTTTGAAGTTATCACCTTTTTACATTATCACTCTTTCAACTGTCCCTATTAATCAGTGGGTGGCACCTTCATCAAGGTAAGTGCTAACTTCCTCGCTTGGGCCCAGGGAAGAGTCGCAACTCCATGTTCAGCATTTCTTCACCAAGTGCCGCCCTTCTACAGGTGTGTGAAACACCTGTGGATGAGCTGACCATTCTTTTGGAATATGGTGGAGAATAAAGAATCAGCACAGAGATGGTGGGGGTGTAAATTCCCATCACTTGCGAAAGCTTTGTGTTGCCCCTACATTGAGACACAAATGCAGTTGATGTCATCTTGGATGTCCAGTGAATGACATCATCACTGGATGGTCATTGCTCAGCTAGTGATCACAAAATGCAATGGATGTGTATAAGTTAACCCTTCTAACTTATACCACCAACATATGAAATTCCCTTTTTTTATGAATTAAAGAATTTGAAATGTCTTTCAGGAAATCATAAACTCAAGTTATATATCCTTGTGAAAAAAATAATCAAATCATACTACTATACTACTATATATCTTGGTTTGGCACATTTTCCCTGAAACCAGTCTATCAGACATTAAGGTTTGACAGAACATGGTTATGACTTCTCATGGGCTCTCCAGAGTTGGTTTCCTACACGAGCTGGAGAACAGATCCCATAGTTGCTTGGCAACTGATTATGATTGCTTATGAAGTACCTGTTTGAGTGCCATTATCCCAAAGAGAGCCACATGCTGCGGGGGCACATGCTGCCATGCACCCAATACAGACAGGACATGACAGATGCACAGAACACCATGAAACAGCTCTTTTAAAAAAAAATCTGAATTAATATATGTATGACCATGAAGAGGAGTGTGTGGCCCCTTGTCTTTGCCCCACCCTTGTCACAGTAATTTTTTAATTTGCAGAGCATTCTTTTGATATGGGTGAGTATTAACGTGCTGTAATGCACCCTTCTTTGTATATAATGAAGTGGCATACAAGAGGGGATTTAAAATAACTTTTTCTACCTGTTAATTACTTGAAGTTATTAAGAAAATGCTGAATGTTTCAGTGATTGAAATGACTATAAGTGTGAGTTTGTTCTCTACATCATTGCAGTTTTCTGTGTTTTGCTGTCTTGTGATGAAAAAACCAGAGATGAGGCAGCCATCTCCACAGGGACATACCCCACAGGTATGCAGCGGTCCCTGCATCAAAAAAAAAAAAAGATTACTTTCTGTCATGATTCAACTGGTAATGGATTTTCTCGTCTTGACCCAAGACACCCTACCAAGTTTAGCCAGAATTATATATTAGGTCAGTGGAGGAGCTGGCTTGAATTTCAACATCCAAATGGAGAACCATATAAAATTAAATTAATTTTTTTTTAAATATAGTACCTTTAACAGAGACTGTACGGTTTACAATTCAGACATTCAGCAGATGCTTTTAGCCGAACACGTTACTACAGTGCATTTAACAGAGTAAGCAAATACCACTAGTGCTAGAGCTATGCACAGTTGCAATCAAATAAGATTCATTGTTTAGGTACATGACTCAGGACCTGCAAAATAAAAGTGTAGAAGTGTTCTTTTTAAATAAACACATTAATTGAGGTGTAACATACTGTAACATACCAAACTAAGAGTGTAAACAACAAAGAATTATGTTCTAGCATTATTAGTACATGAATCCCAACAACAATGCTAAATATGGAGTTTCTAAGTGCCACTACTGTGGTGTAGGTTTTCCATTTAACAAGCATCCCCTCCCTGCAGTCTCATCTACAAACCACCCAAGCATGACACGCTGGACAATAGCTTCTGTCTGGGAGTTCATAAAAATATACTTTTACCATCAAAGATTTGTATTCCATCATAGCAACAAGGTATGCTAATACAGTGGTGAAACACGCTGCTCACTGAATAGCAAAATAAGTTAAATGCTTGTGTAATTCTTGTGCAATTATATCAGGTCATTCTATTGTAGGTACCATGACCTACAAAAGACACTAAACTACAAAGCCCATATGTCCACCTCAGAGTGACTCATTTAACCACGCCTCCTACCACAGCTTTCCTGTTACAGTATTGGCCTACCGTAAAATTTTAAATCCGGAACCTTCAATAAGGTTGCCATTGTTCCGCGCTCTCTGTTCCATTTTCCTGTCCCTGGACTCACCACCCTCCACCTGTCTCCCCCTCGCGTGAGTCCACACGCCAGGAAGAGTTTGCAAGGCCTGCAAGGGAGCAAGGTGCGTATACCTTTGGCTACCAGCTGCGGGAGGAACGAGGTGTTCCGAAGCGCTGCTACATGATTAGCGGTGGTCAAAGAACCAGGAGAGCCATGCATGACAGACACATCCTGCAGAGAAAGGCCCATGAAGCAAGCGGCCTGCGACAAGGATCAAGCTGCGTGTTTTGGAACCAGAAACAGGTAAACGGCTTCCCCTTTCTTCACAACAACTCCCACAGACTTCGGACAAGAAACCAGGAAGCATTGTGACAAACAACCCAAAGCGAAGGACTCAAGTATGGCTGTAACTCTGGGCATAGTATAATCAGCAATGGATTGAATGTAGTAATATTTATGACTAAATATACATGATGATGCTAATGGTTATTGTGTTTAATGATTAATGTAAACGTCCTGTATGTTCGGTTGGCTCTAAGCCATCCACCGCGCTGCATTAGTTTTCATATAGCATGCACAGAACAGATCCTGCATGTGATATATTTTAATTACTAACTGGTGATAACACGGCATGATCTCGAAAAACGCACACCGATAGCTATTCAGTTATCTGTTTGATATGCTTCATGCGCCATTGTATTTTCATTAGCTTTGTCTAGTTTCAAAAACCCCTCAATTCACACACTTCATTTTGTTCTTTTGTTCTCCGTGAACACGTGTCCGCAGTACTCCACACGTAGGAGAACATCCAACACTCCTCACACACACTCACACGCACACACACCCACAACACCTACACACATGTGCACTCACAGTTTATTATACATCATTGTTGAGAATTGTGCATTGCCGTTTTCGGTACTTTGTATTTAATAAACTTTATTATATTTACAAGGTTGTCTGCATTGATATTACTGTTGTGTTGAATTGAGTCAGCCGCTGCTAATCAAAAGAACTTAGAATGCCTTCACGTCTTAGCTAAATCATTTATATTAATTCAGTATTAGTTTGATGTATGATATGAATTGGTTAAGATTGACTATTAATGTGTAATTTTAATAATAATGAATTTAATTATTAATTTATATTTAATTTATTTTATTAATTTATAGTTTGTATAATTAATTTATGAGACTGATTAATATATGCTGGCGCCACATGTGAGGATATTGATGTATATCTTCTACATGTTGGTGCCCCACTATGAGAAGTAGCAGCATGTCCCCTACACTATCAATATCAGCTACTATAAGGAACTGGTGTGCACCTCACATTTAGGAAGGGGAGAGAATCCAGAACAGGTAGGGAGAGATAGTTAGGTGACAGTAGTTCACAAGCACAGAAAAGGTCGTGCACACCACACAGGGGCGGCATCTCCAGAGGCTTTCGTGTCCAGCTGATTCCAGCCCTTGCAGGAATTAGACCTGGCCCTTGACCCTGAGAGTGGGAGGACTGATGAGCCACTGGGCACCCAAATGGGCACCCACTGGGCACCCAAATGGCCTAGTGGCCATGACTCTGGCATCATGAGATTGTTAAACTCAGATTTCCAGTACTCCTGCAATGAAACTATGAGTTTAGAACACAAACTCTGTGTACTAGCTTTATTACTAGATGATTCAGGACAACTATGCTCAAGACGGAGTTTCTAATCGCCACTTGTCGCGCCTGTCCTCCATTTACCAAGCACCCCCTCCCTGCAGTCTCATCTGCAGCTACACCCCCCACTCATGACACACTGGACAATAGTGTCTATCTGGGCACTCATAAAAACATTCTTTCACCACTAAAAATTTGTTTTCTGTCATAGCAACAAGAAAAAGCCAACAATAGCCGAAGGTATGCCAGTACAGCCGTGAAAAACATTGCTCACTGAATACTGAAATAAACAAGAGGAATTATAGTAGAATTATATTATGGCATTCTAATATCAATATCTGTGACTAAATGTGGAATAAATATAAAATCTTACCTTTGGTTTTACACGTAAAGATGTTCCTTTCATGGTTCAGTGGTCATTTATTGTCTTCAACAATCCGTTGGTGAAATATACGGTGGTGCAGCAGTGGGTAGTTTTGCATGTTCTCCCCGTGTCCGCGTGGGTTTCCTCCGGGTACTCCGGTTTCCTCCCACAGTACAAAAACATGCAGATAGGCCAATTGGAGACTCTAAATTGCCCATAGGTATGTGTGTGTGTGAATGGTGTGTGTGCCCTGCGATAAATTGGCGGCCTGTTCAGGGTGTATTCCTGCATCTCGCCCAATGCGCGCTGGGATAGGCTGGCATAGATGTTGTTCCATTTTATTGATAATCAATTCTTTTTCAACTATTTGTTTCTCAAGTTCTGATTGTTTATGTGCTGAATATGATATAACCACACCTCTTATGTATGCTTTAAATGTATCCCATAAAATATCAGGTAGGGGTTTATCAATGTCATTTATATCTACATTAGTTGCTATGAATGTTTGTATGCGATTAGTCAGATATGTATTAAATTCAGGATATTTCATATATGCTCTATTTATTCGCCATATTCTAATTTTATCTACATTTTCCTTGGGTGTAATTGTTGAACTGACAGCTGCATGGTCCAATATTACATTATCATGTATTTTTGCAGTTAAAAGTCTGTCTATTGAATTTTTTGACACAAATGCATAATCTATCCTTGAATAACTTTTTTGATGGTGTGACTAAAATGAAAAATCATTCATTGTTGGATATAACATTCTCCACACTGTAACAAAAGAAATAGTTGGAACAACTCAAAATTTTAAGGCAACAAACTTCAGCAAAATTTTAAGTTAGGCAATTAAACATAAATGTTTAAGTTGCAGTAATTTATAATTTCTCATTGTAAGAACTTTAAATCCTTACTTCTGTTAACTCAACTCCCAAGTTGCAGGAACTTATAATTTCACATTGTAACGACTTTAAATTCTCATCTGTCTACTTTAATCCAAGTTAGAGTAATTTAAATCTGTACATAGTACCCACTTAATTTCAGTTGAGTTGAATTAGTGGAACAAGTTAGAGTAACTTAAAATTGCACACTGCAACAGATAAGATGTAACACATTTATCAATTAGGGCCAATAACTTCCCATCAAATGTATAAATAATTACAGATGCAACATCTACATTCAAAACTTTGTTTCAATGTATCAAAACACATCACTTCCTTTGCAACAAGGCCAAGTAAATGGTAACTGCTGAGACCCATAACTGTCCCAGTCTTAGCACTTAACTTGTGTTGTAACATTGTATGCATCACATCTTGAACACCAAAATACAATGAGGTAGCATTTAGAGAGATCTCAGAAATGTTTTGTGGGAGTTGTGAGCATTGCAAGATGAAGTCAGAACTTTGACAGTGAGACTACAAGAAAATGGTGGGTCGAGTAAACTACACCAAGATAAAATACGGAACAATTGGGACCAACTCAGATTCAGAGTTACCACAAGAGGTAGCTCATGGGTTGAAATAAAATTGTGTATAGAACTAGTGTGATCCAGAACTGTAATCTAACAAAACTGTAATGCAAAACAAATGTGTGTGTGTGTGAGATGAGCCCTGCCCACGGTCAAACACTGTGGGTGCGTTCGTAAATATGCTGTGAGCACCCGGGGTGTTCTCTGGTCGTTCGGAAATTCAGAGCGCTCAGAGCGTCCCTGTTCTAAAATTAAGAGCAGATTTTCAGAGTGAATTTAAGAACGCACCCAGAAACAGAAGGAGAGGAGAGAGGGAAGAGGCGACCAGAAATTACACCAAAACGCGGTTGAGAACTCTCAGCATTGTTTTTCCCTGTTCATTCAGTTGAGGCACTGTGAGAAAAATTTGAGGCGCTGAATGCCGTTTTGATGAATGGTGCATGCTATGTGACAAGTTTACACCAACAGAAGTACATGACGTTAATAATATTGAAGCTACAACGATGAATCATCTACATTTAAGTAATATAATACACAAATACAATAATTATTTTATAGTCCTGTCTCAACTGTCTCAACAGTCAGTCAGACCAGAAGACTATCTCTGCTGGATACTGTCAAACCAACCTGCTGACTTGCTTCTGTCCTGAATCAGAAGACGGGGACATGCAGGTGAAGAATATGCCTGGGTGTTGGAGCATCACAATGATGCAACGCAGTCAATTCTTCTGACAAAAAGCGTTAGCGTTAGTTCAAACAATACTCCCCAACGCTGTCTTAAATGACGACAATTTCCCCTGTTAGCGATTCATAGTTTAACAGATAGTGTTAGAGTGTTTCGGTTTTAGTCATTGAAATGACGACCCAGCTACTGTAATACTGTAACAACAACTTAGCGTACAAGAATTAAGACCATTCAGACTAACCAGTCGGAAAAAACATGCCTGCCCTGTTTGAAGGGTACTTGCCCTGACAAGCGGTGCCAGCATCCACTAGTCACTAATTTGTGTTTAACTGTTGATGATAATGCCTACCTTATCCATTAATTTATCACACCACATAACTGTATAAAAATTCTGACACCATTTTAACTTAAATAAACGAAAAGTAGGTTAAAACTTACCTGTGTGGACTCCAGCTCCGATGCGAGACAGCCAGACTGAGATTGGGGGTGGGGGCGGAGGACTTAATTGACAAACGTCAACTCCGAAAGTTGGCTTTCCCGCATTTCACAACAAAGACACAAGAGTTATCAGAACTTTCGCCCCTTGTATTGAATCACAACTGAAAGATATAAGTATTAATAACTCACTCAATGGTTTTGAAACAAACAACTAGCTTGGTTTGCTGGACTGACTTAAGTTATTGACTCAATGTTAATCATTTATATTAACAACTTAAAAAAAAATTTATGCCAAAAAATAAAAGTAGGCGTTTTTACAGTGCAGGTGTCAATCAGGTTATTTGTTTTTATAAAAATTTGTATTTGTTTTGGTGGTTCTTTAAATTTTTTATTACTTTTGCTATTTCTGTCTCTCTTTTTCAGCTCTGTGTAGATCTCCAGCAACAATAACGGTTCCTGTTTCTATTGATTCTAAAATTTTTTGAATATCATTCATGAAATTTAAACTTCTGTATGGTGGTATGTATAAAGAGATCAGTGTATATTTTTCTCCATAAATATGGGCTTGAATTATCAAATACCTTCCATCTTGATCATTGTGCTGTGATGTCAAGGAGAATAGTATTTTTTTTATTAACCAGGATACCTAACCGCCGACTATTGGTACAATAGGTAGCTGCATATGCGTCTTCTACCCAATCACATTTAAGAAATTCTATTTCTCCTCTTTTAAAATGTAGTTCCTGAAGGAAAACTATGTCGCCTAAGAGTTTTTTAAAGATAGTCCAATATTTTTCTTTTCTTTGTGCCATCATGTAGTCCATTCAATGTAACAAGATTAATTTTGTGTTAATATTGTATCTATTCCTTCATTTTCCACCATCTTACATTCTTGTTTGTAGTTCTTATTTTTTTTGGACTGTGTGTGTTTACTTTACTAGATCCAAAAATGATCTCCTGCTCATTTATATTTCTTTTTAGGAAATTATTTTTATTTTGCTCCATTACATATAACAAATAACAAACAATAAGCATATGAACATCTACCCATCTCTCCCCTACCCTACACTTACCATATCCATTGATTACTAGTTGGTGCCATGCCATTGAGGGCCTCTGTTCTCCTTTCTTCCGCTTCTAACACTGAACCTAGTGGGTTTTAGAGTCTTAAGAGTTAATCATACCTCTAACCATATCTTATATACTTCTAGTATTCGAATAGCCACAAAATATGTGTTCAGGTTTTGTGTTAATAATTAATCTTTTTCATTATGGCCTCAGAAATTAACGATGAGTTGATTGCCACGTTTTCAGACCATATTGGCCCTATGTGATGAGTCAGAACGGCATGTCAGTAGTTATTCTATTAATTTATTTTTTACTTATAACAGATTAAGCATGTTCATTCTATAAGCTAGTTCAAGGAATTCTCTACAATTACAATCCATGTGTTTATGCTTGTATTATTTGGGAGAGATTCCATTTGTAATACATCAAGATCACCCCCCTCTCATTTGCCCATGACCAGATTTATTATTGCAGCCTGCTTCTCAGAAAAAATCTTTTTTTTCTTATTTTTTCCCCGCTCTCTACTGTTTTATGTTTCCCAATCACATTTGTGTTGGGGTCATAATAGGGATTATTCCCGGTCTCTTTTAGAAGTGTGTGAACCGCCCTGCCTTAGGTCATCCAGTCAACTTCATGGGGGAATGAAGCATGATCAAGGATCTTACCCGTCATTGGGCAAGCCCAGTCGCCACTCCACATGCTGCGTGCGTTGTTTTCAATTAACTCGGTGGATACTCGTCCACCAATGCCTTTTCAGTCCCGCTCGTAAGAATGGGATCAGCGTCAATCATGAGCCTTTTTGCTTCAAAGTATTGACGCACACAAGGCCTCGCATTGCGCCCACTATTTAGCAACATGATTTGAGGCCCATTTTACCAAACCCAGCTTTGGATAATGTCACACAGCATCACCTTCGCTTTCTTGTATTATTGTTAGCAGGACCGATATTCTCGTTTTTCAGTCTGGTCACTCGCATTTGGGGAAAGGGTAATTCTTCACTATCACATAAGAATCCACCAATAATAATAATAATAATAATAATAATAAATCGCAACAATAATAACAACAATAAATAATTGAATCTATCAGGCTAATAGTATAGTTTCAACAGTTAAGTAGCTATAAATTTTACTGAGTTTTTATCAAGCAATTTATGTTGATTCAGTTGTTACGTTGTTGCAACTAGTTCTGTTTTGTCCTGACCAAGCCGTTCATTTCATCGGATGTTTTAATCAGAGGCAATTCCCCCATCCCACTTCTGTGAGTATAAACACTGTTTATTTCTGCTCTAAAGAATTGGGCTGGGACTAGCACAATCCTATATAGCTTATAATTTTGTTTTTCTATCATCATATTTCCTGTTGGATACAGGTGTAAGCCTACGTGTAAGTAATAACTTAAAGAGAAAACTTGATTTAACATGCAGGGTTGACTTTTTTTGGAAGTAGTAATGTGTACTTAGCCCTGCTTTATCTATTTGAATAAGGCTATTTAATTCAAAATGTGAACCTTTCTGGTGCATGTGGTCTGAAACATGCATCGGAAAAACATTACCGGAGGCAAACTTTTCCACAGACCCGCATCAGTTCGCCACTATTTCGGGAAAATGGTTAACGTCAGAGCACCGACCACACCATCAAAGTTTATCACCGAGATATGCAGAGTCTGCGGTTCAAGGTTCGATAATAAAAGAAACAAACACAATTTATTTATCGGTGATAAATTTATTTATTTAATTCCTTTTTGGTTCAACAATTCCACTTGCTCCTCCATTATTGAATGTAACGGGCAAACAATCAAAACCATTGCTTCTTCTGGCCATTTTTCTGGGTATTTATTTGATAGCAGACTGCATACCGTAGGCCACGTTTGAAAAATTAAACTTCTGCCAAATCCTGTAGGCAAGCAAATGAGTAGCCTACATCTCTGTTCGATAACAGTGTATCCAAACACACGCTGAAGGTCCTTCAATGAAGTCACGCCATGTATTTGACAAGTCTGTGATGTAACAGAATTTAAATCTTCTTCAAATTTTTCCATAATTCTGTTTTTAGCAGATAATTTGGGTTAGCTCGATAGCTTTGTCCGTTTCGCTTTTGTGTTTCAGTTGGGACTTAGATTGCAGGACACACGGAACAGAGGGAGTGTCGGGGTGGGGTGGGGGTGGGGGGGGGCTGAGGGAGAACCGGCACACTGAGACAGACAGTTCGATTAACCAATAGGGAAGCCCTGGCTCCCAGCGGCAGGCGACTCCTCCCTTTTGCCCCGGAAAGTAGGCCTACATGCGTTCGTCCAGACTACATCCGTCCAGACTGAAGATTTTTTGCATATTCTATTGAGCCAAAACATCAATGAAAATACAAATGTTTAACTGGTAAGAAATTTGGCACCACAATTTTTTTTACATACCTTATTTTTAAAATAAATAAAGAATTATTGCATAATCACAATTCATTCAGATGTGAAAGAGATACTTTATGAACCTGGAGACCCAACAATGCCAGACATCCACACTCCTCATTAAAAACCTTGTTCAGCTTTGATTAGGCCTACTAATTCTGATTAAAATGTGTTAAATTAAAGGGTTGTTCTTTATTTCCATGTTATTTGTTCCCGTACCTTCGCGGAATGTCGCCCATTATTGTTACAAACTAGTCGTTTAGTTGATGTTTAATTGACATACTGTAACAATAGGGTGGAACGTAATTATTAGAGCCCGACCGATGCCAGATTTTTTGGTCCGATGCCGATCCCGATTTTGGAGAGTCCTAGCCCACCGATTACCAATGTTTTAACCGATATTTTGATATATTATTCACACTTGTATTAGAGCTCCCTCTACTGGATACTTCTAGTAAATAGCAATTACAACGTTCGAACAGACAAGTACAGATAAATAATCATTGTTTTTTTGTTTATTATACTTATTAAAATATCGGGACGCATAACTGCCGATCCCGATGTTGTCAAAAAAGTCAAATAATGGCCGATATATCGGCCATACCGATATATCGGTCGGGCTCTAGTAATTATGTCGTTAACTCTCTGGGGTCGAGAGCTCCGCCGGCGGAGCTCGACAAGATTTCGTTGCTATTTGGATGAATAACTTCGCGAGCTTTTATCATACGGACACAACAAAGACATTGACATAAACCTTAGAATCGTGGCATTCCAATGTACCCATTGACAAAATATATGAATTGTTTTAAGCTATTTAAAATGAGATCAAACAGACCATTGCCATGTGCTAAGTCTTTCTCATTAATATGTGATGTTCGCTCGGCAGTAAGTACGCCCAGACCACATTCACAAGATAATGACATGCTAATTGCTATCGATGGCAGGGGAGGGCGATTTGATGTGCGAGAGCGCCTACTGTAAACAAGGATAAAATGTCACACAGAAGCATAGCCCACGTCTTCTCGGGCAATCCTTACATTTCATTTCGGAAAATGGCACGAATGACTCGACTGGATGTTCTTCATGCTTTGTGGGAGAGCGACCATGAAGACGCGAACTCATCAGGTCCGGACACTGAAGCTGACACTGATGAAGAACGGTGTCATTTCGAACTGCGAACTGATCCAGCTGAGGATCAACTTCATGAGTAAGTGTATTTCTTACGATAATATTGGTAGTGTGTACTGTATTGCAACTTATCTGTGTGTTTGTAAGAATATCCAGTAATATGCGCGTTTGTAAATTGCCACTATACGAACGATTCAATACTGCATCTCAAAAAATTGCACTGTAACTATTTTACTTGATCACTGTACGTAAATAACCTATGCGTGGCGTGTATTGGCGTGGCTAGGATTCTAAAACCGGGTGTCCTCGCACAATCGATGTTAGCATATTGCATGTAAGTTCGGGAAATAAACTAACCACTTAGCTAAAAAGACCTACTTCAGATTGAGGCATTATTTATGAGTTGCGTGAGTTTAGCTAATGTTGTTTCGTTGATAGCTTTTATTATTTGTAAATATGTGTACTGTATTGCAATTTATGTGTGTGTTTGTAGGAATATCGAGTAATATGCGCGTTTGTAAATTTCCACACTAACCGTTGCATCTCAAAATTATAGGCTACCTCTCTGCATCTGGTTGTGTTTGTTCGGTTATTTGTTTGTATAAGATATAACTGCCACATTTTCTAAGTTTTGTTTTCATTAGTTAGTGGTTTGTCCCTTTTTGTAAATCACATTGTTGTTGATGGGAATGTGCTAAATAAAGTTTGATTTGATGTCACATTTCCTAACAATTTTGTTTCTATTACATTTACAGAGATGCTGATCAGGTAACACAGCCTAGTTTACCACCTGCTAAGAGGCGACGCAAGAGTGGCAAGAGGACACCAGTCAACAAGCAGCAAGCAGCTCAGCCAGCTCAGTCATGGAAAACTGAGAAATCTGCTGATGTGGCCCCACCGGTGATGCGTTTCCGTCCTGCGCGGCAACCTGGAGTGCAGCTGAGCTCGACAGAAGCCCACACTCCTCTGGATTTGTTCAAACTATTTTTCTCTACAGATGCTGTCAGGACACTGTGCAAGAACACCAACGAGCATGCTGCCAGGGCAATAGCAAAAGGGAGCAAGTATAAATTGGCTTTTGTGTTTGTTGTTTTGTAAGGCACTTGTGGCAACCATTCTGGAGTCAAATTGTGTGTGTGAAGCAGAAATATTGGGTTTATATTGTGTAAATGCTCTTTTATATTATGCACTTTGCCTAATAAAGTTGATTCTGATTCTGAAATAACCTGGAAGTGTGTGTGAATTGCATCTCCCATTCATATAATTTACTTCAATGAATGTACCAAAATCAAAAGATGTCTGTGTTTCTGTCTTCTAAATGGCTCACTGTGTATTGCTTTGTGAAAAGTCTTTGTCTTAGAGGTGGGGAGGCATGCGGCCAGGTGTGAATAGCCTACTTAGCAGGCAGGTCCTCCTTCTCAATAAATATTAATTACAGAAAGGCCATTAGCCCTCCCATTTTCAAAAATAATAGTCACAACACTTACTTTTAGCAATTTATTTTATATTTCTCATTGGATTTGCAAAAATATTTTGTCATCTTTTGATACCCAAGACCTTGATGAACACATTTCAGTGACCAAAATTCTTATTCACAATTGTTTAGTGTGTTTTATTACAACATTCCTGAGCATGTTCAAAACTACTGTTTACAATTTGTGTGATTTTAGAGCTGTTTACAATCCACACATGATTATGACCTACTTACTACTGCCATATTCTTGTAGCTGAGTTTGTGCTGAAAACAAAGATATGAAAAACTTTGGAATCACTGTATATGAAGTTGATGAAATTTACACAAATGCCAGAGCATCGCAGAATCACCAGTTTGCCTCATTTTACCCTTAGACCCCTGAGAGTTAAAATACATGAGTAGTACCAGCGACAAAGGTATCTCGACTGAACACAATGCAAATTACTGCTTCAAACACAGAGCAATCCCACACATGGTGTAAATTCACTCATAACTCAACATTGATTTAAACAGAAGTTATTGCATAACACACCTTACCACAACAGCACATGAACATTCTTGACAATTGAATTACTATCACATTTGAACATTTCTTGTGATCACTGTCTGAATCTGGTTGCTCCGCTTAGGATTCTAGGGATGGTCAGCGGAGCTAATTCTTTGAACAATGGCAGGTGCTACACTATTTTTGATTTACGTCACATTTTTAGTAGCACATCCCCGACGTAAATCTGCGAGTATTCATTTATGAGACTGAAAGCGTGCGCTGGTCAGGTTAATTTTTCATTAGTATTGCCAAGCAATGTGCATTGGAACTGCAATGTAACGATACTCTCTGGCTCTAATGCATTAGTTTGTGGAACCTTACTGATAAGTGCTACCACGGTGTAGTATCTTCTTCCTTTACATTTTTTAGACTTGTAACCGAAAGGTCGCAGGTTCGATTCCCGGGTAGGACACTGCCGTTGTACCCTTGAGCAAGGTACTTAACCTGCATTGCTTCAGTATATATCCAGCTGTATAAATGGATACAATGTAAAATGCTATGTAAAAAAAAAAAGTTGTGTAAGTCACTCTGGATAAGAGCGTCTGCTAAATGCCTGTAATGTAATGTAATGTAATGTACATCTGTGGCAGTGCTCAGTATGTGGGATGATAGGGGTGATTAGAGGAGCACGCATACTGGTTAAGTGGGCATACACACTTGGATAACATTACTAAACAGTCCAGGGTTTAAAAGTGTGGCTTCTTTTCCCAGTAGGTGTCCGAGACCAGGGATTCACCAACGAGAGAGAGAGAAAATGACAGCAGCAGCAGAAAGTGCTTTGGCGACAGAAACAGCAGGAAAGGGTTGTGCTATTTTATTCTGGTTATTTTAGTTTGTTAGTTGGGAAATTGGTAGTTTTCCTCTATCAGAAATACCAATTTCCCAACTTCAGTGACTGACTTATGATTATGTAAATTTTGAGATTACACATTCAGTCAACGACAAATTCCATTTTATTAGCTGTTAAGCAGGCACAAGAGGAAAAAAGAACATTCATCTGCCTGCGGTTTGGAGAAAACATTTATTGACAGTAAAGATATACGAGAGAACAAAGAATAATAATTACTCAACCATGCACTTAATACACGAGACAAGAAGTTGTGAACATAACACTTTTGAATGTGATCGTTTCCTTTATTTAAAGGAATGCATATAAGAATGAATAAAAACCATGTCTATATTAACAATTAATATAATATGTTAATATAGACAAAACTTATCTATATTAACAATTGCCAAGCATGTGTTGTATTATGCTGTTTATAGGCCTAATTAACTGTGGGAATTGAACAAAGTTCTTCTGAAAATATTTCGGTTCCATCCTTAGTTCAGTGAACACCATCATTGGCTAACCTAAATATCTAAGAAATGTGCTTCAATTGCGGGACTAGAGCCTGTGAGGCTTTTCCGGCACTACCTGCCCGGTGCAATCAAACGAGAGGAATGAGGAATTCACACTCTACAATGTTTCATTTTAAGCACTAGACAATCACAAGATGATGTTGCCAGATGTAGCTGAATAACTACCACAACCATGTAGTTGACCACTGAAAACACCTAGCCAATTATCCACAGTTGCTATTCTGGTTTGATTGAATAAATGCAATTAATGTCCAGATCGCACAAACACGGTAACGTTACGTTACAGTAGCTATAATGTAAATTATTAGAAAACTTTTCCTGCATAGCCTACATTTCTTCTAAATTATGAACCATTTTACATGGTTAAAATAATAGGAAATTATAAGAATTGTCTAATTAATTTAACATATGTCATCACACGGAAGCATCTTGTTCGGATTTTTCATGGAGCTGTCTCTAGCTCCCATCAGCCTTGACTAAAATATCTGGCAGGAAAACCAGACCTCGACCAGATTCGCCATAAAATATCTGGCAGGAGCCGCCACAGCCAGTAAAACTTAGCTGCCACTCGATCACCCGCCACTACACCCGCCAAGGATTAGCTACCAGCACTCCAACCGTCACAAAATCCTCCCAGGGCACCCGCCAGACTCACTGTCTGGAGAAGACAACTGGCAGGAGCACCCGCCAACCACTGCAGTGGCCATTGGCGACCTCTCAAAATGATTCAACCCCCTCTCATGGTTTGATTCTGTTGTTATCCAGGGAGATAGAGATGAAAGGGCTTTAGTCATCATTTTCACAACAACAACAGTTATTACATTTTGGGTAATTTTACAACATACCTTCTGTAAAAAAATGCAGCAAGATTGAAAAACACGATTTTCATTGTACTGAATCTTTAAATAAATAATGGAATGCCAGGGACGTGCAAGGAATGCATTCACTTTCTGTCAAAAATGCTTGCGGTGAGCCATCAGTGTTTTACCAATCATACATTCCTTCTACATTGCTAGGTTGTATCTGGGCAGTTTTTCTCGGGCGTGGAAAAACGTAACGTTCTCGTTACTTTTCATTACATTTTACCTTGTAGCGTCAACTTTCAGGACCGTGAAATATTATATTATACCGCCCACACTATCAAATGAGCCCTATGTGGTCTTAAACCTTACTAATACGCTAACTAACGTTCACAGACTGAGGTAGACCACACATAGGGGCCTATATCTTTTCTGGTTTTTACTGAAATATTCATCACGGAGCTTATCAGCCAAGTTAGCAACCTCAACTTAGCTTAGCCAGCGAATGTTGCTTGGCTTTCGATCAAAGATTATTTCAGTGTAAATCTCGCGCAGCTAGACCAATGAGGGAAATAGCTGGGAGCGAAGATCTGCGTGTGTCCCTTCAGTGCTGCTGGAAAAAGTTGTTAGTATTATTTAAATTTCACCGTTCTTATAAACGGGGCGAGACTGCACTTTGGATCAACGAGATCAGCTAAATTTAGACCAAGTTACAAGAATAGTAGTACCACTCTATTCTCCGCTTTTCTCTGGTCTGGGCTATTATCTAGTTTTATCCTGAGGCAGTCTGTAAGCATTACGGTTAGTTAACTCTCGATTATCTGACTCCAATTATAATGTATCCTTGATTGGAAATGGATTTCTGTTCCTTGCAACATCTATACCGGGAAAGGCCGGCCTACTGCGGATCACACCGGCCAACGTGCGTCCGACATACGACAATCTAGATGTCTGCGCAAGACTCAGAGGTGGGCGAATATCTTAAACTCTGTTGGGTATAATGATTACGTTCAGGGACCGCAGAGGACCATATCAAAAACCCGTTATCCACATGGACACCAAGTGGCGAGGCGTCATTGACTCAAAACTTATTGATCAGATAAGCCAAACAGACGCAATTCCCTAGCCGTCGTGGAGGCTAGGGAATTGCGTCTGTTTGGCTTATCTGATCAATAAGTTTTGAGAAGGGATTTACAAGACAAGTTAAACAATTTCCAGAAACCACACCAATCAAGGGTTAACAATTTATTAGTCAGGTAGGTAGGTAAGTCTCTTAAAAACAGTCCAATACAGTTACAAAATTTTAGAGTATATTAACCCAGAATAGAGAGTATCGAAATTATGCATACCTGACCAAGACTACACACAAAGCCACAAGGATGTGCGGGAAAGCCTGGAGACAGTCTTCCCCAAGACTACACACAGAGCCAAGAGGATGTGCAGGAAGTCTGAATACAGAGCTTCCCCAAGACTACACACACAGCCCAGAGGATGTGCAGGAAGTCTGAATACAGAGCTTCCCCAAGACTATACACAGCCTAGAGGATGTGCAGGAAGTCTGAATACAGAGCTTCCCCAAGACTATACACAGCCTAGAGGATGTGCAGGAAGTCTGAATACAGAGCTTCCCCAAGACTATACACAGCCTAGAGGATGTGCAGGAAGTCTGAATACAGACCTTCCCCAAGACTATACACAGCCTAGAGGATGTGCAGGAAGTCTGAATACAGAGCTTCCCAGATTGCTCTGTCCCTTCTACTTAAATGTCCAAACAGAGGTCATAAATCTCAAAACTTGCCTAGTCAGCGGTCAAATTGGAATTTTGATTACCTTTTCCAGATGTCCTTCTGAGAGAATATTTTACCAATGCGGGTTTTTCTCCTATGTTATTGTATAGATATGAAATCTATGTCCGCTGGTTATGAAATTAATATTACTGTACTCCTCACTCCGATGCGCTTCAAACAAGACCAGACATGACACAGTCTGACTTGATCCTGTCACTTTTTGTCATGAAACCTCCCTTTTCACAGTTCTACTAATGAAATTAATAGTTAAAACCCAAACAGATCCCTGAATTCTGATTGGAGCAATACCCACAATATACACCTTTAACCTAAGTTAGGTAAAGTATGCGTATTACTATAGATATTACATTTATTCTGTATATTGTGATTGTGTTACTCTAATACAATATGTTTCATCAGACAAACAATATCTTAATGATAACATAATGCAGAGTAGTTGAAGAAAATGTCCAGTTTCCTTTATACAGTGCTCTGGAAAGAAAAATGTATTTTTCCAGCTCAGTGTATGGTTTCTGTATGACATCCCTTGTTTGAAGTAAAGGAAAAAGGAAGGAGGTGTCCCGACTCACTTTTTCCTCATGAGGGTAATGTTTCGCTGTCTACAAGTAATGCCCAGTTGTGGCCGGGCAGTGACCTCTGCAAACAGATGGTTCTTGTCCTGAGAAAAGGGTGCCCTGGAAATCAGGGGGTCGAAATTCATCTTACAGGATACAGGAGCCTTGGCCTAATGGTTTTACGACCCGCTATAAAGGAAGTTCTTCCCGTACTGGCGCGGTTTCTCAGACCCAGTTCCCATGCCTTCATGTTAAAGATTTTCCCAGGTGTGCAGTCTTTCAGTCTGCCTTACATCAGTAACGTTATGCATCTATGACGTTTTCCATTGCTCTTTCTAGAAATGTCTAACATTAGCTAAGATTATTAAACTGAAGCCGTGGTATAAATGAGAAATAACAGTGTAAACTTTAACTTAACGTAACACTAACCCAATCAGCTAACGTTAACGCCAAGCTGCCAAGAGTCATGTGAACCACATGTTAAGTGCAGCTAGCTATCGCTAGCACTTTTTCTGTTTTATTTAGCAGTCATAGCTATTATTAGTTGTAAATTCTGGCATTGCTTGTACTGCACTAAGACATTCTACCACCACACACCGTTAATACATAAGTTAACTTACTTGTGAATTATGTCTTTGCTCTTCCATCTCAGCATATGCTCCGCTCAGTGTCTGGCAGGAAAAGACATGCGCATTTTGGGTTGATAACCATAGTTGACTCAACTGCTGATTGGCTAAAAATAGTTGTATTCAATCTGTGCTCGGTTGCTTTTACTGAAGTCCCCGGATGTCTGTCACACAGAACTGAATCTGAATTTGTGAGAACAGAATTTTAATTGTGAGAACTGAATTTGAAAGCATGTTTTGAATTTTTCAGAGTTGAAATATAAGTTGACAGTCATTCAATTTCATGACAATAAAATTCAATTTCAAACCAGTACATTCAAATTCAAATTATGCAATTCAAACTTTGAATGCAATTATTCAAATTATGCAATTCAAATTCAAATTATACAATTCAAATTCAAATTTTGAATTCAATTATTCAAATTGTGCAATACAAATTCATGTTAATGCAATTCAAATTCAATTTCTGGTGGCACTAATCTCAGCCCATACCGTTCACTTGTTATTTTCTCAATGCTTCTTTCGATTGAATCTACTCTTTTCGTTAGTGTTTATATCAATTTGTTTGTTTTACCTAACATTTCTAAGATTTCGTCCAGCTTCTCCGAGTCGATCCATTGTGTTTGCCGTGTGTCGCGTGGCATCTTAAAATGCTCAAAGTTTCTAGACGCACAAGGTCTCTTTCTTCACCTTTTTTTTATTTTTTAATTTTTATTACTGAGGTAACGTATATATTAAAAATGTACTTCTATCGGCTCATATTCCTTTAAATAAATCTTTAAATTAATTAATAACCCATTCTTTCAGCGTGCTTCTCAGAGCTTAACGCTGACCCATCCGACCTTGTCGCGCGTGGGCCCAGAAATTACAATATATTTTTTAAAAATATTGTACTTTGTATTTCTTTAACTCCTTTTTCCATTTTGTGTTTTGCACACACTTTTCTCAGTGTGCTTGCAAATACACCTTGGCACATTTATACACCTAAAACAAAACTTTCAAAAATTTCAACATTTTTATTTCCAAATTATAGCCTGTCCTTCAATGCAGAGTGCAAAATGATGCAAAACATCATAACTTAGCTGCATTTCCAGTAACAGCTGCCAGCCAATTGTGCACAGTGCAGATATATCAAGAAATTAATTCATACAATAATGAATGTAATTTGTCACGAAAGAATCTGTTCCATAGCCTTTAGGCTACAATTGAATAAGACCACAACCTCTGACAAGAGAGAGAGGTTCTACACACGGGAGTATAGCCTAAGATCCTCTGCTGCTATTGTGGCCAATGCAGTTTTTAATTTAAGTACATGTTGGAAAACATAAAATTCCAATAAAGCGGCTATGCTTGTAAAATATTTTTAGATTTAACCTGCTGTCAGCTCCTTTTGTAGCTGCTGTCAAATGCACTGAAAAATAATATAATTATTGACAATATCAGAAAGCAAGTAAATGAGTCTTCTTCCGTAAGCTTACGTCTATCTACAGACGCAGTATGTAAGTTTAGAGAAAATCGTAAATCATGTTCATGAAACGGAGTAAGCCTGAATATAATTAATGAGATAATTTGATAAGATACACATCAAGTTGTCATGGAGTGTTTGAGCAACATACGTGAAACAGGGCCCTGTTTCATGAAGCAGGATTACTGAGTTAGCTGGATAACTTAACTGAGTGAAATCCTCCCAGATCTGGAACAAGTAAAAAGAGCTGTTCTGGGTTTAACTCAATACAGTTATCCAGCAAACTCAGTAATACTACTTCGTGAAAATACCCCCTGCTGTTTCTATTATTATTATTATTATTATTATTATTATTATTATAACAACAACAACCTCAAAGAATATCAGTAACATCAACAAATGGAAGCCTACATTTAGAGCTGATTATTTTATTTTTATTGGGAGGAGGGGGGCAGCATGGGTCCACATTTTTTTCAACAACTGTATGATTGACAGTATCAAATGCCTTGCTCAGATCTAGAAACACAACTCCTACACATCCCCTTTATCAAGCTTTAATTTAATTTGCTCAATAAAATAGCAAATTGCAGTTTCAGCTGAATATTTTTCTCTAAATCCAAATTGCATTGGATGAAGTGAGGTATGTCCAGAATTTTAAAAAATCTACAAGTTGTTCAGTGACTACCTTTTCTAGAATCTTAGATGTTATTGGCAAAATTCTAATGGGTCTATAGTTAGCTACGTATGTTGGTTCCCCGGACTTAAATATAGGTGTAAAACAGCAGATTTCCAGATATTTGGGAACAATGACTGTCTTATTAAAAGGTTAACCAGGGGGGTAATTTGAGTGCTTAAAATTAGTTTATTAGTGTTTCAAAAAAGTTGTATCCCACCCATATATAGCTTTGGCCTTTGATTGTTTAAAGGTGGCAAGAATCTGCATATTTTCTGTTCAGACTTCTTCAATATTAAAAGTAAGATGAACTGGATTTGCCAGGGATATTTCTTTGATTCTAGGACCAAAGCATGTGCCAGACATTATATTATATACTCAAAGTAACATACCATCTTTTATAATCGAGAGACACCAAAAACTGTTTGAATGGGCATGATACCTCTATGCCTGGGTACCAGCCCTTTCGTTTTCTCTTTAGATGGCATTCTGTTAACACAACAACCAAAAGGATGTTGTTTGTCTTAGCAACTGGAAACTACGGAAACCATATTAACTTTTCAAGGACAGATAACTTTTTTAATTGGTGTATGATTTCATTTATTGACAATAAAAATATCCTTGTACCTGAAATACTTCAAAAAAAAAAAAAAAAAAAAAACAAACCAAAAAAAAACTGAATTTGGGAGGTGGTAGAGGACTGCAAAATATACAAATCTCAAATTGCTACAGAATTCGCATTGTATATTAAGTTGACTGTTACATTTATCAATCATTACATTTATGGCGACTTTCCTGTAAATTCCTCTCCCTGTAAAAAAATTGTAATGAAATTAAAACTCTTAATTGGATTGTGTTTGTAATATCTATATTATCATATTCTGTAACTGTTTTATAAAACCGATAACTCACTCCAGGCTGTGGTATATCGTGATTATTGCGGCCTGACGTGTACAACACCCCTTAGCTGTGATATAATCACAATATACGACTGTCTGTCCTGAGTTTTTTCTTAATTATACCATATATATATATATATATATATATATATATGGTATAATTTTGGCTAATTTAAACAACCAGCCTGTTAATTTAACAATAAGCCTGTTAATTTGAGCAATCAGCCTGTTAACAATGTTAAACTGAGTGAATAGAGCTGACATATGTGACAGGAGCCTCTGAACCCAGGCTTAAGTCGCACAAGGTGATTCTCCAGAAATCGCGTTTTAGTTGAAAACACTTTTTTTCACCAAAATTCTGTTTTTTGCAGAAATGATTTCTTAACCATATATATTTTCTAATAGCTTAATATCAAACTCGTATTTGATCGGTAAACATGCGAAAATGTTAAATAATTAAACTCTCTTTCTCTCTCTCTGTCTGCTTGTTGCGAGGGGGCAGGACAATGGGCGGGACCAGAGACTGTGACGTCACCCATTGCCTCTCCATGGGTCTGTAAAACACGTTTTGAAGCTCAATGGCGGGCGCGGCCATGTTCTCGATTTGGAGCCAAAACCATAGAGTTAAGCGGTCTTGTGATTTTTACAATGTGATTGACAGTCCGGTGCGGAAAAGCCCATCAACCTGAACGAACGATTGCAGAACGAACTTGAGGCTAGCTGACTGTCTGCCGTTATGTTTTAAAATATATGATCAAATGTTTACGGAGTTTAATTTCCATCCGTGACTGTACTGTGTCATGTAATCACGTTATATGTATGACATTAATAATACAATTATGTTCAGTTATCTTCAATTTATGTTTCTCGGCAAAACGAATATGCTTAGCTAGCATATCAGCTTGCCAGTGAGCTAGGTAAGCTATCCGTGGTTAGCTCACGCATTAGCAATATGAACTACAGAGGAAGAACATCGACTGCACTGATGGTCAATCAATCAGAGATGTGTAGACTACTGGTGATTTGACTAGGCTAATTTTCATATAACTGTCTGGTAGACCTGCTGTTAACCAAGTTATCGTCGTAGGTTTTCGCCACAGTCAGTTAATGAGCCATTAACTGCTACTACTCCATCGCCGTTTGTGGTGTTTACTTGCTGGGTGACGCTAGCTGACCGATCGTTCGCAAGTCACTTTTTACCGAATAAAAATTAACACTGTCAGCGGTGATTAACAAATCTACCAAGTATTTTAATAACTGATCTACAGGCGTGTAAATATGACAACGCACTTTGAAGAGCAAGTTTTCCACCTGTTGCATAAAGACAAAAATAATGTACATTGAATTTCTAATTATTATTTTCTTGCTAGCTTCTAGCTTTGTCACATTTGTGCAGCATAGCCCAGGTAGACATTTACGGAATGTACACGACTGAAAAGCCGTCAAACACGTTTGACAGATGGAATATTTGCCGGTTAGGGTTAGCTAGCTAGTCAAATGGCTTAGTAGCCGAAGTTGCGAACTGTTTTAGCATAGGCTACTGGACTACCACATATAGCAAATAAGCGTTAGCTGATTACGCTTTCTGCCAACTAATTATTTGTTTAAGTGGGCTAAAGGAAATAGTAAAAATAACTCGGCTACCGCAAAACTTCAGAGGAGGATTATTTTATGGTCGTCTAGTGCAGCTGTAAATAGCACACGCTATAATGAAACCACTACAAAATGGGATGCCTGCATTTTCTGACTTCGCACAGGTGGACCGTGGTCGGAGCCGCAATGTCAAGGCCACCTCCCACCCTAGTGACCACAGATTGTAGCACCTACTGTAGCTCAGTCCTCCGCAGTAATCCGGAAGAGACGCAAGCTGTACCTCATTGGTCCAGAACAAATATTGGCACTGTGCCCAAATGACGCAATAAATCATGAAATCGACCCATGGGCAGTCATAAGACGAATAAAATACACCTATTATGACTATTTGTTCTTGTGAGAAAAAATTATTGACTTTGTATTTTGATCGCATTTGTACCGTAGACTTACATGGAAACCGGATATGAAAACACCTATACTGGAGCCATCCGTAGTGGCGCTAGTGAGCAACCAGGAACTACAACACCAGGAATTGAGCTTCAAAAACGAAGTCTGGTTTTGGCCGCTTGGGCGGGACATCCATATTAATGACCATTCCGCATAACATTCCTGCATAAGTAGTCAGGAAATACCTTGAGTTGTTTACAATCTAGTCTACTTTTTTACGAGTGTCGCGGGAGATTTTACCATGTGTGACAACGCTGGTATGTGGCTATATGCTCTCCGCCAAATTACTGAGCTGAATTCAGATAGTACCAGTGACAAGAACGAATGGATTGACATGGTAAAAGTAAATGAAGTAAAGGGATACCTCGGCCTTTACAGTTCTAAAATCAATACGCTACAAAATCCAGCATTCTAACGCAGTTAAAACAGCAACATTATTCTTTGGATTTTAAATTGTTGTTACGTCCCCTTCTTTTTTCAGTGTCCAATTTCGCAATTAATGGCAACGTTGAATCACGGTTCTAGTTACTGGCTTCATTTAGGGTTGCCAACCATCGCGCAAAATACTGAATTGTCTCTTATTTGGACGGTAGAATTAGGCGTTCCGTATTTAACTCATGGCTACGGGACGCATCATGTATCTTTGTTAACGACTGCGTTTATAGTAACCGCTGTTTTTAATATAATTAAGTAGTTAGTTAGCTAGCTAACCGGGATAAAAAGCATGTTGTGAGACCATTTTGAGCTAAAAACCCAGCTAAATTTTAATATTGGCTAGGTAACAAGTGACGACGAACCTATCATAAAACTAGCTGGCATTCAAACCCGGTTTCAGAGGGTCTTGGAAAAACGCTGTACAGTGCGTGACCGCACCATTTTAAAAAGCAAGACAGAGCTAGGGAGATGAATTTGATTCATCTCCCTAGCTTCACTACCCCCGTCGTACATTATTTTCCAATAACGGGACAGCCCGTCGTGGTTTATTCCTTACGTAGGCTATTCCATGCATTCAACATCAAATACGTAGAATATACCACCACAATGCATTATGTGTAATTTGGTATCTATTTAAGCTCTAGTAGCTACATTTCCCAGTAGTTTTTGGTAGCTTAATTACTTTCAGAATGATGTAAAGTACAGTTCTTTTCACTGGTGAGTAGTAGAGCAGCAGCTATTGACAGCTTGTCAAAGGCATCATTGTTATTCAAGGGAGGGTGTGACTAAAGCCGCGTTTCCACCGCAGGAACTTTACCCCGGAACTAGGAACCTTTTGAGGAACTCAGTGCGTTTCCACCGCAGGAACTAGGGTCTAAATTTTGTTCCTGGGGCTTTATTTTACCCCCCAAAAAGTTCCTGCTCGGGGGGTAGTACTTTCCGAAAGTACAGGAACCTTTTGGGTGGAGCTTGCAGCGCTGAACATTTCTGATTGGTCGAGTACTCGCAGCATTTTTTTGTATTTATTTTCCGCCATTAACCACCATGTTTGAAAATATGCAGCCGCAAACCAATTTATTTTCATAATAACTTCAAATCAAACTTGTATGTTATGCGGCGCAGTAGCCTAGTTTTGGTTATAGCCTGCCAACGTCTTGGAATTATAACGTGTGCTCTTCTGTTCTTTTCTTGCTTTAGTATTCGTTTTATAAAATGCTAAGCATTCGTGCTGGGACAGCATATTACGTAGGCTACCAAAACATTCAAACGGATTAATTTGGTTGCTGAATATTTTCTTCCGGATTTTCTTTGTTAGCCCGTTGTAATTGACTCAAAACGTTTGATACAGTTATGTGAGGTATGCGGTAGTTCTGCGTAATTAACATTGGTGATACAGTAAAAGCAAACTGGAAATCACCTTCCGCACTTTTTGTCAGGGTAAAATAGCAGGGTAAAAAATTCTAGTAATCGTCCCTTTAGCTTTTTCAGACTGCCGTAATTTTACTCCATTTTACTGCCATTCTTCAATTCCACGAAAAGACCAGGAAGACTAATTTATGGTGCATGGTTCGCATCTGGAGGGCACACTTCGCTGCTCGGCTAGCAGTAACTTCGAAGGAAAGCAAACGGTGGCTGTACCACTACTAATTTAAATGTTCACGCAAGTCCGAGTTTTCGTTCTATTCTTGTCATTTTGCGATTAGCCTAGGCTATATGGAATTGATGATGAGAAAGTAATCAAACAGCAAATTGTTTACAACGTGTGCATGTTTTCTGCTGTTGTTGCCAGTTATATTGGAAATATGAATGCATTCTGTCGCTTCGGATGTCAAGACATGAAAGCGAATGTTCGCATAAAAACATAATGAATGTGTTTGAGAGGATATATAAAACAGTTACAATCTGACTGTTGGCCTGTTATATACTATTTGTTGCATAACAAAGGTCCAAGTTCAACTACCAACGACATTTTGCTTGACAACGGTAAAATATGCCCAAACGGCTGCAGAAGAATATTTCAATTCCAGGTGATTAAATCGATAAAAATCAATAAATACAAAAGTAACCATATACAGTCATTGTTGATAAGCGGCTTAAGTGGAATAAACCCCTCCGGGCTGTCCCGGTTATTAGAAAATAATGTAGGCTACTTCGGTGGTAGTATGGGGTTACAGAAGAAATCATAGGACAGATGGACGGACGACAACGTCGCTTTTTCATACGTCAGTGGGCTAATTTGCCTAATCTTCGCGGGACTTTAGACCGCGGTGGAAACGCAGACAACCATGGGCTGAAGGAAACTTTTAGTTCCTGGTAAAGTAGTTCCTGGGACTGAAAGTTCAAAGTCTGAGTGGGTGTGAACAAGAGGCAGTCAGGATCCCAACTTCTGCTTTCAACCTACATTAAAGTTGATTTCTAAGCAGTTTAAATATTTGTATTCCATGCATTTAACATCAAATAGGTAGAATATACCACCACAATGCATTATGTGTAATTTGGTGTAACTGGTATCTATTTAAACACATGGTTGCTAAGGAAACATGTCATAAAAGTGTGGGAATCCCTTGTCAATCTTTGCAGTGAAAATCTCTGGTTTTCTGGCAGCCCATTCAGCATAAATGTCTAACTTCAAAACAGCACAACTTCCTCAGTAATTGTCCGATCTCCATGTATGATACATCTATTTGAAGCTCTGTTTCCCGGCTTGCATGTGCTATAAACAACTCAAAATCAACTTTCCTGCACTTAAGCCTGGTTTTCCGGCTCCTGTCACATATGATTCTGCGGGGCCCAAAAGATGTGGCTCACAAAAAAAAAATTGAAAATTCCCCTCACTACTTACAAGATTGTAGCCATTTGTTACCTATAGTGTGAGCGTGAGGGGAGCTCTCCTCTGATTCGCTATTTTAAGCAGCTATGCACAAGTGAAAAAGTGGGGGGTCATTCCTATGTTCCCAGGGTCCTATGTTCCCCAGATTTACATGGCACATAATGGGAACATGACAAAAGGTTGTATGTTCCCAGGGTCCTATGTTCCCCAGCTCTACATGAAAACGAATCTGTGTTCAGTAGATAGAGACAGAGACAGTAAATCAATGATTTTCTGTCTTACTCCAGAAAACGATGTCAGCTAGGTCTATCAGCAAACAAATGGCTTAGCTATGCTCAGAAGTCTCAATAATAGTAATATTTAACAAGAAATTATCAACATTTGCTCACAGCATTTCGTCAGGTGCAGTAGAACTTAGGACCCTGGGAACATAGATATGCTCCCAAAAGTGGAGTCATTCTGAAGCAGGAGGTAACGTTTTGAAACAGGCAAAGTTAGATTTTCAGCACATTCATGATTAAATATTCAAACATTAATTTGAACAAATCGAACGCTTACTTTTTCCAATTAAAAATATATTTGAATATCAAATCTAGATTGGACAGCCCTATTGTGTGTGTTTGAATGTATCGACACCTGTACTCCATATAGGATGAACCGCCCTTCTACACAGTAATGATGGTGTCTCTTTGCCTCCTCTCTGCATGCGATATTACTTCACTCCATCCTGTACTGTAATCAAATAGAGGAATAATCACTGGGTTGATTTAATGAGATTACAGTGTGCTTTATGGATTACATCAATTGAGAGCTTCAGTCTACAGAGCAACAAGAAAGCTAGCAGACAGATGGACCAAAAGCAACATTTTTGTTTTACAAAGAAACAAATATTCTTTCTGTGCTTTGATTCACATTGTAGGTACATTCGGCCAGTCTGTGCCGATCAATGGAAATTACTTTCTTTAACAGCATGCAGCGCATCTGATGACATCATCAGTGCCCGCCGCATTCTAGATACTGGTCACACTCCACCAGTGTGAAGGTCCCCCCTCCCCCCACCAGGTATAAAAGTTAGGGACAGTAATCACTCTCTCTTTTTGCCCTCTCTCTTCCTGCGCCTTCACCCATTGTCCCTTGAGTGCCCACATACTGTGGAACTCCTATGGCCTAACTCGAGTTCTCACAACTCTGTAGAACTCCAATTCAAAGGGCTTGCAGAATGCTTAAGATCGCGGCAGTCACCGATTTATCTAAATGCACAGATAAAGTCACTGTACGCAACAACCAGGCTCTGCCGATTTAGCTCGCCTGCGGCGACTAAGCCTGATCCATCCCGCGTGGTAACCAGCACCTGCCCAACTCTGCGCCGACTAACCACGACGAGCTCCAGGAAGAATAACCTGACGACCGACCGGAGGGACAACCACATCACCGTTGCTACTGAACAAGGATTTGGTTTGCGCCGGACGCCCCACATATGGAAAACTCCGGAATTTCACACAACGCCAAGACTGTTCTCTCCAGGACCCCACAGCGACCAACGGAGGCCGCTACCTGCATGAAGGGATGGACAGTAAGACTGGCAAACTTTCCAGGCTGTTTAGCTTAGTTTGCATTGAGTTTAATGTGACATTGAGTGTTTCCAGTTTGTTTATAGTAATTTGCGCTGGCGATGTAATCTTAGGAAAACAATCCTATGCATGGTCTTTCTCTGTCTTTCTCCAACCCTAACGACATCACACTCATTGTATAGTTGGTAGCGGGCGATTAACTAGCTTGGTTGCATGTATTGCTTAACAGCTGAAGTTACGCTTCACTCTCCGGCACTACCGGAAGCAATACTCCTTCCTAGCTGAGCTTATTCAGCCATGCCGATTACACTGTACCCCACACATACGCGACCACCCGCCATTTACCCTTCCCCCTTTCGTCCGCAGACAAAGGGACACGTGCCCACACGCAGCCGCACACGCAACCACACACGCATACGCACCCCTACCTTCCCGTATTTAGAAGTTTCCCCATTTAGATTAGTTTGTTTATGTTCTGTTTGTACATATGTTTAATAAATCATTGTATTAAACCCGTGTCTGTTTTGATGTTGCTGGAACGTGAGAGTCAAATTAATTATTAATTATTTAGTTAATTGATAGTTAATTATTTGATCCTTAATATTTGTATTTTGATTATTAATTGAAGTTCCAAATTTATGGTCGAATAGTCTGGATAACTGTAATTTTATGAGACTGATGTTTAATTGTGCGGTTATACCGCTTCGCCTACAGTGGTGCCCAATGTGAGAATATAGAAATATAATCCAGACATAAGTGGTGCCCCATGTAAGGCTATATTGTCATTTCCCCGACAGCATTATTTATCTCCCAAAGTCTCATACTTAAGACTTTTTCTTTTTCTAAGTATCCTACCTGTGCACTAAAAGCAAAAATAAAAAATATACCTGTCCTGTAGTGCTAGTTTCCTGTACCTGCTCTGGAGTGGATATACTTGTCCTGTAGTGCAGATGTACCTGTCCTGTAGTTCAGATATACTTGCCCTGTAGTGTAGATGTAGGAGTGCAGACAAACCTGTCTTGGAGTGCAGATATACCTGTCCTGGAGTACAGATATACCTGCCCTGGAATGTAGATATACCTGTTCTGTAGTGCAGATATACCTGGCCTGGAATGTAGATATACCTGTTCTGTAGTGCAGATATACATGTCGCTAACTGGAAAGATACCTGTTCTCGAGTGCAGATATATTGTACTTGTCCTAGAATGCAGATATACCTGTCCTAGAATGCAGATATACCTGTCCTGTAGTGGAGATATGGCTGTCCTGGTGTGCAGTGAAACTTGACCTTCAGTGCAGATATACTGTACCAGTTATGCAGTGCAGATATACAATACCTGTCCTGTAATGCAGATATACCTGTACTGGAATGCAGATATACCTCTACTGTAGTGCAGATATACCTGTCCCTGACTGGGGAGATGCCTGTCCTGTAGTGCAGATAAACCAGTCCTGCAGTGCAGATATACAGTACCTGTCCTGTAGTCCAGATATACCTATCCGTGACTGCAGCAGTACCAGTCCTTCAGTGCAGATAGCTGTCCTGTAGTTCAGGTAAGCCTGTCTGCTAGTATGAGGATATATGTGATTATTTTGTGCTTCAGGGACATAGTCATCATATACAATCTGCTTCAAACAACATTTATATTATACATATTCATATTATTCATTAAATACGCTGCACATGTTTCTCCCAATGAAGAGTCATGTCGTAGAAGAGTAACTGTTCTTCATCACCATTTCACATTTTGTCATTACTATGGCAGCTGTGAGAGTAGTTTTAATTTGTTTTTGCTAACAGGAAATGAAAGAGTCAGCCTTGAGAGGACAGCTCTCTTTGTCATCTCAGTTATAACCAACCCTCCTTAAATTAGCCAGGAAATGAAAAAAGCTCACATGCCCTGCTGTATAATATTATTTGTTTACTCTGATACATGAAGCTTGATGAACCCCAGTATAATGTAATGTAATGTATAGGTAGGGCTATTACATTATAATCACTTAGCAGACGCTCTTTTTCAGAAAAGCATGCAGAACTGGACAATTTCAGTGTAACTCACTGGAATAAAAAAATGCAGTACCTTAGTAATCAGTAAATGTAATGTTAAAATGAGGAACAACCATTTGTATTGTAAGTAAAAAAAGTGCCACTAGACAGATGAAACATATTTACACAACCTATAATTAATCACAAATAATTATATTTTAGCCAAATGTTTGCATTTGCCAAATGCCTCAAAAGATAGGGAATTCAATTGATCCTCCCTAAACGCTAACATCAGCTACAGCCCTTTATTTGTCGACTGTACTCACTAGTGGGCAGATTGCTTAAAACTTTTTCTCACAAAGAACCAACTTCATTCTTTAAGAGTAGGTGCTCTGTACAGTATATTGGCAATAAACTTTGCACTTTTAATGACGCATGCTTCATTTTCAACATGTCCATGTGTCCTATTTAGTACCATGTGTCTTGTATTACTCTTTCACCGGAGGTTGTCCACAGACTGTATTTGTATAGCGCAATTAATTGTTAGATCCTGCATTAGAGTGTATATTATTGTGCTTAGAGTATTGCTGCAGTCTCCTGAGGATATGAATCAAATTTTCAGTGCATAATTCCAGATGCTGTGACAAGCCAAACCAAAAATCAACACTGACAAAACCACCCAAAAATTAACATTGATCCAATGTGTTTTCAATCGTATCTAACAATGACAAACCCAACCAAAAAATCAACATTGCTGAAATGTTGCATTGTCAACCATATCAAACACTGAACCCCTGTAAAAATCATTATGGACACAAAATTGAATATTTATTAATGATTGATATATAACAGTGTGACCTGAATATGACCTGGGTTAGCTGGCTAGACATGAGTGTTAGCCAAGGAGATCCTACTAAAAAGATAACTTTAGTCACCCCATCTTTAATTATTTAGCTAACAGCTAGCAAAGACTATGGTAGCTAATGTTAACAGAAATGGTTAGTTAAGTGGTTATACCCTTTTCTCGATCCAACGAGTTATCACTAATTGAGTGCTTGCTGCTTTGGACAGAGTCTGTATGACTGGCTGCTATTGTCAGTGTGTCTATCTGCTGCCTGTGCACGCCAATGCTGGACAGAACAGTCTCCCATTGTTCACATGTTTGTTCAGAACGATGGAACTACTCAAACTTAGAAAAGATAGTTTGATTTATAAGTTTCACACACTGTGTGACACCCCTGGGAAGGAGATGCGGAAGTTCCAGGTTTGCATCGTTGTTTGCCACATGGAGAGAGAACAAGCCCACGCCAACACAAAAACATAAAGAAACACCTTCATCATTCCCCCTCACAGGTTCTGGGCAAAAACAATAAACTAAAACAGCAAAGAGGAAAGAACGCAAAACCCCGTGATGGCTTTTCAACTTTTTGCTGCTGGTCTCAGCTGGCTGACTTTAAATGGTTAAATGGTAACAACAAACATAATTCAACAACCACTTTTAAAACATCTCGTCCACATCATAATTGAACAGTGACCTGCTGGCTAACAAATACATTGACCAGATACCAACCACCAAAACTCCACCGCAACAGACATTAACTGGCTCAAGTTAAGCACCCAAACACTCTAGACTTGAGTAAAGAAAAGTACACATTTTATGTTGTTTTAAGGGGGGTGGGGGGATTGCTGAGAGAAAGAGGGGTGACATGGCTGATTGGCTGAGGTGTGATAGCAGGGTCTGTCTTATCTAAAAGCTGACAAATTCTCATATTAAAGTTGCCTTATGTGCTTCTGAGCAGGGCTAAACACTATGAAATTATTTTTTAGAAGTTTTTAAGCCTATCAATAAGACACCAAACATGAATATGTTACAATGTAATCATTACATTAGAGGCATTTAGCAGACACTCTTATCCAGAGCAACTTACACAACTTTTACATGGAATTTACACTGTATCCATTTATACAGCGGGATATATACTGAAGAAATGTAGCTCAAGGGTACAACAGCAGTGTCTTACTTTGGAATCGAACCTGTGACATTTAGGTTACAAGACCAGTTCCTTACCCATTGTACTACACTGCCGCTTTAGACCTGTTTCTAATGAAGGGGTGAAATCTGTAGAGAAATAATTGTTAAAGACAGCCAGTTGTACTCTTCATCTGCAGATAAAGTATTTTCCATGTAACAAAAACAATCGTACTGTGTTATTTTCCAAAAATGTAGATTCCAATGATCAGGCCTCACAACCCTTTTTGATACAGACATTAAGGTCTTCACTCAGTGATTTCAATTAAAATTACAGATTGTATTCAAACTTAAAAGGAATATGGATTTTTATGCAGCACATAGCCACATAAGGTCTCTGACACCAATTAGGCAATAAAGTAATAAAACGTTTAAGGGAGAAAATTACTAGACAATGTATACTTGAGGCCCTAATTGTATACCTCTGGTGAGGCCCTAATTGCCCCAAAGGCATTCCTTTGATGTTTTTAACAGGATGGGGGAGAGATAGACAGCGAGAAAACATTACTGTAGGCACACAGAGACCGTTTGCCTGATCAATTTACAATCACCTGTTTCGTAAAAACCACATTATCTAAAAACTAGATATACAGCAACAGTCATGAAAGTATAAAAAAACATGTATTTATCAAAATATCCAACAGAATGAGGGGTGTCAGGATCTGTTGGATATAGATTTTGGGCAAGTGAGCATCTCTTTAAAGGATCTGTTTGCCTGTCTCATTTAAAGTCCTCAATGTTTTACATGCTACAGTAACATATTGTATAACAATATCTAAATGAACCTGCCTGAATTGTGCAACTTGTTCTGATGAAGACACATGTCCCCTATACCTTGGAAACATTAAGTCACATGGTTGAATAAAAATATCAATTTGTATTTGGAGCATAAGTGAGCATGCAAGAAAAATGAATGTAAACATATTTAATGACAAATCGCATACACGCAATATAACATGAACAACTAAATGCAGTTTCTTATTTTAAACAGCATGTTTTGAAAAGAGATTTATTTTTTGCCTCCTCAATGCACAGTTTCTGGGACAGAGATAACTTCACATGCAGCTTGTGAGCACAATGCAAGCAGCTATCGCAGAAAAATAAAGTGACTGAAATTGGAATGCATTAGCATTGCTAGCTGTACATAATTATATAATTTTTTTTACATCAACCAGGAGAAACATGATTAATCAGAGAAGGGACAGATGGACAAAAAGAGTGAGAACAATTTATTGCGAGCAGCAGCAGAATACATTTTCTTCAAATGCTAATGCTGTGTGTTATCTTCTCAGGCCATTCTAAGAGATGGGTAGAGGCTTTGGCCATTAGTGAGCAGTTTACTAATGAAATAAGGACCAGGGTTTATGCTTTTGTAAAACGTTATCAGTTGATTTCACTGACATTTGAATTACCATCACACCTATTAAATTGCATGTGCATCAATAAAGTAGTAAGCAACACAACAATAGCTGATATATGAAGTGCATGTGCCAAATCACTTTCAGAGTACAACCATCATCTATACCCGCTTATTCCTCGTCAGGGTCATGGGAGGTATGGAGCCTATCCCAGCATACATTGGGTGAGAGGCAGAAATACACTCTGCAATACACTATTGTCTCACAGAAAGAAGGTCCTGGGTTATAATCCCGGCTGGGGCCTTGAGGAGTTTGCAAGTTAGGCTAACTGGAGACTCTAAATTGTCTGTAGATATGACCCCTCACAAAAAGACAGTAAAGTAATGAACAATTCCTGGAGTGACATATCCCAAACTCTTGGGAAAGTGTGCCGAAAAGCATGGATAAAACCTGAGACCATTACGTGAAGGTAAATAAAAATGTAAAAGGGGTCAAACAGCTGAGCTGGCTGTCTTCATACATTAAACACAAAGATACAAATTGAAAAATTCCTTCAGATCAGGTACTTATAGGAATTAAGTGCTAGAGTTTTGTTTGAGTTTAGAGTTTGCTGCAAAGACCCAACAACAAATTGCATAAATGCCCCAGATGCGCGTTTCTTGTGGTTTAACATCATCGGAAAACCTGTGCGTCCATCCAAATGGAAAGCATAACCCAGGTGTTATTCATCTAGGGAGCTACCTTTTGATTTGACTTAGATTTGTCCTCATAGACAAAATCCAAGTGCTCATAAGTGCTTTTGAATGATTCCTTTGCAGTTGACAAGTCTGGTTTGAAGTTTGGTTTGAAACCCGTTGTTCATATTGTGAAGTGTGCCATAAGGTTATGACACTTTACATAAAATTAGAGAAACATGTTGGAAATAATTTCATGTTCATATTTTGGTTTTGCTTGGCCCCTGAACTTTCAGAGATTGCAATAATTGTTATTGTTGTTAAGCTATTACTTATTACTATCTTATTTTTTTCTGTTACTAACATACATTCTCTCAGGTGTTATCATTTTTTAGTTTTTTCTTGTACAGGGCACCTTATGACAATGCATATTGTGGTTGTGCAGTGGGTAGCACTGTCGCCTCACAGCAAGAATGTCTTGGATTCGAATCTTGGCTTGGGGCCTTTCTGTGTGGAGTTTGCATGTTCTCCCTGTGTGCTCTTGGGTTTCCTCCAGGCACCCTGGTGTCCTCCTGCAGTCTAAAGACCTGCAGGTAAATGGTGTGTGTGCCCTGCGATAGACTGGCGGCCTGTCCAGGGTGTATTCTTCAGCTGATGCAGGTCCCCCAGTCAGGCAGAGTAATCAGGCAGAGTAATCAGCTGATGCAGGTCGCCCCCAGTGAGGCTGTGATCAGCTGATGCAGGTCCCCCAGTCAGGCAGAGTGATCAGCTGATGCAGGTTCCCCAGTCAGGCAGAGTGATCAGCTGATGCAGGTTCGCCAGTCAGGCAGAGTGATCAGCTGATGCAGGTCCCCCAGTAAGGGAGAGTGATCAGCTGATGCAGGTCCCCCAGTAATGGAGAGTGATCAGCTGACGCAGGTCCCCCAGTAAGGGAGAGTGATCAGCTGATGCAGGTCCCCCAGTAAGGGGGAGTGATCAGCTGATGCAGGTCCCCCAGTAAAGGAGAGTGATCAGCTGATGAAGGTTCCCCAGTAAGGGAGAGTGATCAGCTGATGCAGGTTCCCCAGCATGGGGGAGTGATCAGCTGATGCAGGTTCTTTAGTCAGGCAGGGGGGACGATTGAGCCCAGCATGTCCCCCAGTCAAGTCAGCATGGCTGGGCTCACCTCCCTCCCTTCCAGCCCGTCCATTAGAGATGCCTGTGGGCGTGGAGCATGGAACAAGTGCCTGGCTCTCCGGTGGTATCGACCAGCGGCTGTCACACCACAGGCTGTGCACACAGGCCACCCCAGCCCAGCGTGACCCAAATGATTTTTTGCCAGTAGCTGGTCGATGGTGTCTGTGAAAGCCGTCACTCATGGAAGGCCTCACAGAAACCACTGTCACTTGTGACACACAATGTGTTGTTTGGCGCGGCACTGACCAGCCGGCTACAGCACAAACAAAACAGGCAGGGAACCTACCTAAAATTTCATAACTGCACTGAACCTGGTGATTAAGGATGATCACTCTGTCTTGGCAGCCAATTCCATTTTTATTTCATTTCATCTGACGTAATTTGGTTTACCTATTGTGATCTTCATGTGAAATAACTTTAATTATATATATAAAAAAACTGGTTTGAAGTTCAAACCCTACCCTATGGGTTGTTCTTACTTAAATCTGCAAACTTGTTTAAGAAAAACAATCAGAACTGACTGGGAACAACATTCATGAGAAAGGTTGGACTCTTGGACCTCATGGACTTTGAATGGTTGATTTCTAATGGAAAATAAGAAAATAAACAGTACATTTTTAATTTCCTTAGCTTTGACCATTTACAAACATATTAGAATGTGTTAAGTAGGATTAATGACTGTGTAAACATCTATAAACATGTATTAGTATTTATTGAAAGGAGAATATTTTAAATTGATGCAGCCAAATGGTTTTCTGAGCATTATATTTATTATAACATTCCTAGTACTGTTTTTGAAAGGTTGGTTAGACGTCCTCATGGTCTTTTCTTCCTCGTGGTCTTTTCTTGACAGCCTTTTCTTGCTTTTGGAAGGTGTTTCTGGTCCTGACCGCAACCAACGACCAGGTGTGCTATAGGGGACAGGTATTATGTGGATTTCCAGAAATGCTCCTACTAACCAAGAACTAGGCAGGAAAAATAAGAGCTGAAAAGTGTCTAGAGGAGAGGAAGCGATTGTAACTGTTTATGTTTCACATGATGAGTGCTGTGCTGCAGCAGTTTGGGTGCCCACTTTAGACATGTGACAGGTTGTTGATGTTGTTGTGCTTGTGGTGTGTGAGGGCGATATAGCTCAGGAGGTAAGACCGATTGTCTGGCAGTCGGAGGGTTGCCGGTTCAAACCCCGCCCTGGGCATGTCGAAGTGTCCTTGAGCAAGACACCTAACCCCTAACCTCTAACTGCTCTGGCGAATGAGAGGCATCAATTGTAAAGCGCTTTGGATAAAAGCGCTATATAAATGCAGTCCATTTACCATTTACCATTTGGTGTGAAGCAGAGCAGTTTGGAAGTGCAGGTCTGCAGTGGTGAGCCACATGAGTCATGCTTTTCCTGCCTGCCATGGCCATTTAGCCTCACAGTGCTAATGAAGCATCATTTGGGGGTTCCTCTGATAGACAGGTATGGGGCAGTGGCGTCGCTAGGGGTGGGCTTCCGGGGCTGAAGCCCCGGATGTTTTTCGTCCAGCCCTTTTGACCTTTTGAAACCGAAATAATTTTTTTTTTTTTTTTTGACATCAAATATCATTCCATTTAATGGAGCCCTAACGTAAACAAAATCACCTCCTTCAAATCGAGCAGTAAGTAACCTAACCGACTAGTAGGCGCTGTAGGTTGCAATCAGACAATCTTTTACAGTCTCTGGCACTGGTACAGTAAAGTTCAGTCACTGAGTTCTGAGTGACAGTCTGACAGTTCCGCTTGTCTGATAAACGTACGCAGACGAGTCCAAATATTTCTTGTTCAGTAACATAGTGTCAGTGAACTGTCTGAAATGATGGACATACGCGGATTAAAAAAAAATATCCCTATACTAGCCAGATTAGTATAGCACTGTCATTATTATTTTTTGTAGTCTACAGTAATGTTTGTACGTGTAATAATATAATAAATGGGCCCCAAAAACATTTGCACGTGCGCGCAATGCGCACACCAATCAAAAACTCCCCTTGGGGCTAAGCCCCTGATGTCTTTTTTATCCTAGAAACGCCCGTGGTGTGGGGTGCTGGTGTGCTGCTCTAGTCACGATTGTTCGGGAAATGTGGTCTCTGGCAGACTCTGAACAACCCTCTGACCACATTCTGGCCAAGATCAAGCTTGGCCAGAATGTGATACAAATAAGCCTTTTTCCTTCTTCATTAGTGCAGGATTGCCATCTTCTTTAACAGAGTGCAAATCAATAAGAGTTGTGTCTAATCACCCCAACTGCAGAGACAGGGATCTCAGGCTTTCAGGTTTAAACTCTGACCCTTGTGAGTTTTCAGTTAAACAAGGTGGCACAAGCCTGCAATCAAAGCATGGAGAGACTGTCAGAGATCTTAAATGCAGCACTGAACCATACACTGCTCGAGACTGTGGCACAAAATTCAAAACACCTCAAATAAACTGTGTCTTTTTGTTATAAACCATAATGAGGAGAAAACAAAAACTTCACATTTATCACTACTTTGGTTATGAAAAAACACAAATTAATTACATAAATTTCACAGCACACAGTGGTGCTGTGAAATTTAATTTAGCTGTGCTTGGACTGTAAACTTGGCAAACTTGGCTATCATAACGTAAAGAAACTAAAATGAATCATGCATGTTATGTATTTATGCTAGCTTGAGTAATAATAATAATAATAATCATAATAAACTTTATTTGTATAGAACCTTTCATACAAGAAATGCAGCTCAAAGTGCTTGACAATAAAGAAATTACATGCACCGGGTGCTTCACATGAAAAGAGACATAGAATGAACATAAAAACAGGGATAAAATGCCATAATTAATATGACATAGAATGAACATAGAAAAACAGGGAAGATAGAATACATAAAATAAAACCCACTGAATAATAATAATGATAATAATAATAATAATGATAAAAAATAAAAATAACATTAAAAAAATAGAATACATAGAATGCGTAAAAATCAAGTAAAATACAACATTTTTAAAAGAAGTGCAACAGTGCATAAGTGCGTAGCAAAGTGCAAAAAAAGTATCAGGAAAGTCATCGCTAGTTAAAGGCTAAAGTGAAGGATAAGTTTTTAGCTTTCTTTTAAAAATATTTAGCGAGCTAGCTTTCCTGATATCTATATGTAGTGTGTTCCATAGCTTTGGGGCGTAATTGGCAAAGGCTGCATCCCCGATTTTCTTTCGGCTGTTGCTGGGAACCTTCAGTAAACCAGCAGCAGATGATCACAGTGTTCTTGAAGGCAAATAGCTAACAAGGGAGTTAGCAATGTAGCTTGGTCCTAGCCCAGTGACGGCTTTGTATATAAGGAGGTGGACCTTAAAATCAGTTCTAAATGTTACAGGAAGCCAGTGCAGAGCTGCTAAAACTGGACCAGAGGCATCACTAGGGGGTGCGGGGGGTGCGGACCGCACCGGGTAACACCATCAGAGGGGGGTGACACCGAAATGACTGCCAATAATTTTTTTGTGCAGTGTTTTGTGTAGCAACGAGTTGAATTTCTCCAAAGCAGTTTGCTGCCAGTTGATTTAATTAGCGGTATTAATGTGACGAGAAGCGGTTTGTCATTTGAATGCATAGCACGCAATTCCTTGAGCCCACACCCGACAGCTACATCCCCCCCCACCCCCGTCGACGAACTTCCAACAGAACCCCCCCCCCCCCACCAGGCCCCCCGTCGCCAACATTGGGTGACACCAACGTTCGACCGCACCAGGTATTACCAACCCTAGTGACGCCACTGAACTGGACTAATGCTAGTGGTGTGATTAGCTTCCCTGGGTTCAACGTAGTTAGTATTATCACACATTTCGTTCAGAGTTAGTGGATCGTACCAGTTTTGCAATGAGAGGTCAGGTGGTGGAGTGAGCGTTGGTGCTCTTTTATTTGATTTCTTGCTGGATTTGCCTCTGCGGTGGACAACATCAACCCAAGTCCTGGCTGGAGTTGTTGCTTTCGGTCTAGCGCCGGTGCTGTGCCAGTAAGAAGCGTCATTAGGGAAGGCTGGTTTGGGAGCCTCCGCAGCTAATCCAGTGGCGTTAGGACATATCCAGGGGAGCGTGTCAGCCAAGTCCATGACAGGATGCTCTACATTTGATGTAATCCCGCGTATAAAAATCTGTGTCTGTCCGTTAGCATTTGGTGGCTCGGCACCTTGTACAGTAGCTGCTACAGAGTCAATGAATTGCTCACTCTCACGTATTTGATGCAGCGTTTCAATCTTCATTTCAAGCTGCGTTATTCTCTCAATCATTCGTTCACATGCCGTGCAGCTCATCGATTTTGCTGGGTTTGGGGACATAGCCTTTACGTTCTATATGACTATGGCTGTTTAAAGGACAGCTTGTTGCGCTGGCTGCCAAGACCGAGAAGCTGAAGGAATGCGCCATGGATCCCTGGAGAACACGATCAGTCCTCCCTTGTCACCCCGCGACGAACAGCCTGGCTTTCAAATTGTGAAGTTGTTCTTGGCGTTCGCCAAGCTCCTTCAGTTTGTTTTCTTTAAAGGTCCACTGTAACCTCAGATGCGATTCACTTGTCCGTTCAACACAGTTCAGATTCAAAATGAATGGTAGTTAGTTGCAATAAATAAAATAATAATAATAATAATAAAGTAAAAAAAAAAAATAATAATAATGAATAAAACTGACAAAGGGTGCGAAAGAGGCTGCGAAAGAAAGTAGAAAATAGATATAAAATAGATAAAGCTGCGGGAGCTCTCAGAGACACGTCTGCTCTCTCTGGAGTCCAAGGTTAAAAGTCCTCTACATAAGCTTACTCGATATAAGCTTTTTTTCTGACTTTGGATCTGGGCATGACCTGTTATTGAAAGGGGTTGACAGTCAAATAATGTCAATGTTGAATAAAACAGGCTTGGAATCAGGATGACATGAAGAAGAAATAGACTAAGGTAAGCTTTACTGGGTTCTTAAGTTAGCATTCATTACATCGTTTTTGGACATAAAGAAAATAATGGAAGCAGTGGCCAATGGTGGCACGTTGACCATGTGGCTTTTCTTCAATCCTAGCTTAAACTATGTTTGGTATAGACTATGCTCAATATCTTTGCATTTTTTATTTTAGAATAGCTGCCTGTATCAGATAAGCCATATGCAAGTTGCAACAAAAATGCCTGTGCATTTGCTTCGCATTGAACAATTTGTACATATATGCAGACAATACATGTATATATATATATATATATATATATACAGTGAGCACCATAATTCATTGGACAGTGACACATTTTGGTTCTGTACTTCTGTACTAGCACTTTGAGTTTGAAAGGATACAATGAGGTTGAAGTTCAGACTATCAGCTTTAATTTCAGGGTGTTTTCATACATATCGGATGCACCGTTTAGAAATTATAGAACCTTTTGTACATAGTCCCCCCCATTTTCTAGCATCAAAAAATATTGGACAGTTTAACATAATATAGAATAAAGTAATCATTTTTAATATTTGTTCGCATATCCTTTGCATGCAATGACTGCTTGAAGTCTGCCACACATAGACATCACCAGACACTGGGTATCTTCCCTGGTGATGCCCTGCCAGGCCTGTACTGCAGCCATGTTCAGTTCCTGCTTGTTTCAGGGAATTTTTGCCTTCAGTCTCCTCTTCAGCATGTAAAATGCACGTTCAATTTGATTCAGATCCGGTGATTGACACGGCCAGTCAAGGATTTTTCACTTTTCGGCCGTCAAAAACCCCTTCGTTGCTCTGTTTTGGGTCATTGTCTTGTTGCATGATGAAGTGCCGTCCAATGAGTTTGGAGGCATTTGGTATTATCTGAGCAGATAAAATATTTCTGTAGACTTCAGAATTCATTGTTCTACTTCTGTCTGCAGTCACATCATCGATGAAGACAAGTGAGCCCGTTCCACTGGCAGCCATACAGGCCCAAGCCATAACACCCCCTCCACCATTTTTCACGGATGAGGTGGTATGCTTTGGATCATGGGCATTTCATTTTTTTCACTCTGGTACATGTTGGGCTGTTGTCAGGGGGGTTTTCTTCACCATAGAGAGTATTCTCCAGTCATCCACTACAGTGGTCTTCCTCGGTCTACCAGGTCTTTTGACATAATTGAGTTCACCATTTGTTTTTTTCTTGTTAATGATGAAACAAACTGTTGACTTGGGCATGCCCAGGGTTTTTGCAATGTTCCTGATTGATTGATTTACTTTTCTGAGCCTTATGACGGCCAGCTTAATTTGTGTTGACACTGCTGTCTTCCTCATGTTGTCACCCCAACAACAATCTCCAAAGGCAATTGCAAAGTCTAGAATCAAGACCAGACATCAACAGCTCTCTTCTGCATTCACTAACAACACAAATGAATACACCTGCCTAATGAGACACATATGTGAAGCCAATTCAACCAATACTTGTAGTACCTTAAAATGGGGGGACCATGTATAAAAGGTGCTGTCATTTCTAAACGGTTCATCCGATATGGATGAAAATACCCTCAAATTAAAGCTGACAGTCTGCACTTCAATTTCATTGTATCCTTTCAAACTCAAAGTGCTAGAGTACAGAACCAAAATGTGTCACTGTCCAATGAATTATGGTGCTCATTGTATATAGTTGCATTTGTACTAAACTAAGAGTGAGGGGGTGGTCACACGTGCGAATGCAGGCGAATGATCATCGCCTGCCGAGGCGAAATTTGTACTGTCGTGCTGAATGTGGGCAATGCAGGATGTGACGCACACTGAAATCAGTTTGCTGGTTTGTAGTCCGTTTGAGTGATTGCTGTTGTTGGTCACACATGAGCGGTTGTGATATCACATGAGCGGTTGTTGGTTTTGTGACGGGAAAATGTATACTGAAGACCGTGCAATACCGGCTGGTTAGACACAGCAACAATCAAAGTCTCCTCTATCCTGGCTCACTAAGAAAACTGCAGCCAATTACAGCCTAGTGGGGTCAACCACACACACTTCTTTGCTATTGGTTGAGGCTGCGAATTCGCCGGTCAAAGTTCACCAAAGTTGAACTCCACGCGAAGCGAAGATGCGAATTTGCTTCGCCACTAGAAGTGAATGTTTTATTCACCTCTTCGCTCGCATAGAATGGAAGTGAACGGGAGGCGAATATTCGCCAATGTTAATTTTCCGCATGTGTGACTGCGCACTGAAGGACGATATATAGAAAATAAGGTCAGTTACCTTTTATGGCCAATATGTAGGCACATTAGTACGACTAATTAGTAATTACTAATTGGGTTAGTATGCAACCCAAAACCACTTCATTTGTAATATGTAGTTTCAGGTGGATAAATATTAGCTTGGAAACATCTTTCATAATTGTTAAGAGTATGAAACACAGAACTACACATGCACATTCAGCGTTATTATTTAAAAACCTGTAGAATTTGTGATTTGTCCTTGCTTGAGTGCTGCAAATAATTCTTTAAAAAAAAAATAAACCTTGTTTACTTCTTCTAGTATCGTGTTTAATTATTTCAGTGTCACAGAGAGCTGGAAGGGTAAGTATGCCAGCTCATTAGTTGTATTGTCTTCATCACCCCTGCTCCACATTTTAAACCACACTGGACTGTAGAAGGTTGTTCATTAATGCTGCCTGCACGCAATGTTACTGATTGCATTTTGTTGGGTGTTTCTGCACCTGTAAATGAGCTGCAGCTTGATAGGAACAGCAAGTCAACTAACAACATTTAGAAAATCATTCACAGTTGAACTGGGGGAAAAGTTTTCTACACAATATATAGTCTTTTAGAAGTGTGAATAATTTCAAGGATATTCTTCAGTCATAGCATGCTCTGCCCTCAGCTTTGAATAATGAATTCAAGCATTTAATTAATTTGTAGCTTTCTGTTTGCAACTTGTGCCATTTTTTTCTTGACTGTAAACTGTTACCATGAACACAATAAGTTTCAGCTTATGTATGAGCGATAGCTACAAAAACAGCATCGACATAGCCGACGAGATCGCCTGCAATCGCTCTCACCTCCCACAATCACACGCTTGTGGGCATAATAAAAGGGGAATGGGACATTGTTGAACTCAATGCTTGGCATTCATAAAAATGTTCTTTTCACCACAAAAAGATTGTATTCCATCACAGCAACAAGATAAACCAAACTATAGCCCTAAAATATGTCAATACAGCAGTGAAAACGCTGCTTACTGAATACTAAAATAAAAAAGACAATTTTTTCAGAATTTATAACATCAGTACTGTCAATATCTGCGACTAAATATGGAATAAATATACAACCTTAACATTGTAGACGTTACGGTTGGACAATCTGTTTGTGAAATATACGCCCATTTGTGACGCCGGGGTAACTTCCTGAATAGCTGCGCATAATACCACATATGTTGTTTACAGTGCGGTCGCCCTTTGGTAGTACAATCTGGCTTGATTGACAATTAATATATCCAATAGGTGACAGTATTAGCTTTCTAACAATGTGTAACATGTCTAATTTTACTTTTGGAATAGTGTTTTATAAACCTGTGTAACCGAAAATTGTGAATCATCATTGCCGTCTTACGCATTCACTGTGGTAGCAGTAAAAGATGCTGCACCCGGTAAAACGTTATTGATCAATTTTGTCTTATTTTGTGAAAACATTATTATCATTGAGGACTTCTGAGCATAGCTAAGCCATATGTTTGCTGTTGGACCTAACTGACAGTTTTTTGGAGTAAGTCAGAAGAGGAGAACGACAGTATTGATTCTCTGTCTCGGTCTCTATCTACTGAACACAGATATCATTTCATCATCACTATGTAAGTGTTACTGCTCAAAATACTTTGGTTATATACGTTATTTTTTAAACTGAGTGTCTTTAAATAGGTTTGGTATAGTGGTATTTTATAATGAAGATATTTAACACTGTAACATAAGCATTTGCTGGTAGCACAGTTGTGTTTGTGTTTTCATGCACTGGATATGATGTGAAAACTGGAACATCACCAAAACGTGGTGTGAGGTTGAATATTGTTTTAATGTCGTCCCATCCTCATACAAGAAAACATTACATACTGTAGAATACAGAAAAACATACTAGAGTTCTGCAGTCCAGAGTTAATTATTAAACATTTAGATGGCGTACCGAATTGTGGGACAATGTTTTTGCATTATTAATCAATGTTTCGTCTTAAACCTTCATAAGGGGCACATTTATATGCTTTATAATGGACAAAAAGCATTTTATTCATTTTTGATACTCTTTTGATACTCTTTTGATCTTTTTTTTGGATGATGTTTTGAATTTGAAATTATGGTGGTAATCATTTCCATTGAAGGTTACATGCATAATAATTGCAAGTATTAATTAAACCTCCCGGTAAAAAAACGAAGGAAATTAATCACAAAAAACATTTTAAGTGACATGTTTGCATTTTCCAAAAACCTCAAAACACAGGAAATTTAATTGATCAACCTGCTCTCCATCAAGGGATATCAGCACAGATCTTTGACAACTGATACAGCTTTGTATATGTGTACTGTAATTCAAATAACATGTTCTCACCATTGTGCAGATTTCTTAAGATTACCACATAATGTTAGCATGGCCAACATTTGTTCCAGGATCACGGCTTGTGTTCTATATCTGTGCTGGAAGGATATCTTTATGGTCTTCTGATTTTTCTGAAAACAACAGGTGCTCTGCTGTACACATAGTTTGCTGTCACATAATATTTGCATGGCCAACCTCTGATCCAGGATCACAATTTGTGGGTCCGTCTCTGTGCTGCAGGGATATAGGAATGATCTTCCTGATCATACAGGAAACAGCAGGTGCTCTGCTGTACACAGAATTTTATGGTTTGGCAATTGGATGATCTGCTGTTTTGAGGGTTTCTGGTATTCCTCCTGTTTAGTAGAGGAGATGTGTCATGCTCCTTGCTTGATAGGGTAGTACACGCTGGTACGTGCACTGTAGTACCTGAAGCAAATCCATTCAGCGCCAATCCAAAACAATTTACTTACATATTTTTTTAAATATTTAATCGAAATACGTGAGTTGTCTTGACATACATCTTGAAATATATTTGCTTGATGTGTTAGCTGTATTTCTGCATTCATTTTGAGTTTGTGTTAATAACAGGTCTCCCAATAAGCAATATGGTCAAGCTAAGGACACGTGGGTATATCAATTGTTATGTTTTGTGTGTCACACCAGTATGGAATTTTTGCTCAGTAAGAACTATGCATATAATGGCATGTGTCAATTACATTGATAAAAAAATTGATTTGGGAGAATGTTCTTGAATGCAGAGTTTTGTAAGCTTTGCAAAAAGAAATGGCTTTGAGTTTTATTTTACAATTTTATGAACTAAATAACAATTACTTCTGAGTAGGAATGTGGCAGATGTAACAAAAACGGAAGTACATCATGTTTGCATCAAATCTTGCCCCAACAGGCTTCAGTTTCCATAGTGTAAGTTGATAATGCATAAGGTGTTTGAGCACCTGGCCCCAAGTTGTAACAGCAAAATGTCAGGCACATACAACTGGCCAGCAAACAGTGAGAGACCGTCTTCTCGCCAGCTCTTTTTCTTCACCATTGGCTGTTTTACTTGGCTCCCTTGGTAGAATGGTAAAATGTCTTGTCAGTACAAATGTTATGGAGGAATCTGACCTACTGACATTTTGCTGCACCAGTTTTAATTCCCGCACCAAAGACATTTCACCTCTTCATGTGACAGCAGCTGGGATAGTTCAGAGGGTGGTAATGAGGAGAGGTGAGCGGGGTCCTCCGGACATAGGGACACACACACCTATCACACCCCTGGGGATGGTGGGGTGATTGTTGAGGCAGCTCAGATGATTGTCAAGGAAGACAAACTCAGTGTCTGAGTGGACCCTGGTGTTTTGTTGCAGAATGCGTCATATGAACTGAACTAGATAATCACCACATTGTGTCGGGGTAAGAGAGGTGCTGTAGGGGGAGGGTGGGATGGGGGCCACTCAAGCCAGCCAATTCCCTGCACTAGGTAATTTGAAAAAATTGTCTGGTTGTGTCATATTAGGTGGTGAAGGGAAAGGTACAGTGAAAGAGCAAAGGCTGCTTCATACTTTCCGAGATCCGCCTCCGTGGACAGCTGCGGACTTGTACCGGTCGCGCGGACGCGCATGCGGTTCCATTCATACTACACTTGAGGGTCCGTGTCGGTCTGGCGTTCCACGTATGCGCATTTCCTGATCTACACTCCATTCCAGTTCCATTACCACAGAGTGAATGCGTTAGTGAATGCGATGTTAAGAACATTTTCGGTTACGCTGACCTATAAAACGCTATTTCAAAAGCAAAATTAGACATTCTACACATCGTTAGAAAGCTTATACTCTCACCCACTGAATAAATTAATTGTCAATCAAGCCAGACTGTACTAAAAAGGGCGACAATGCCATAAACAACAGGTGTGGTATTACGCACAGCTATTTTGGAAGGTACCCAGGCATCACAAATGCGCGTGTATTTCACAACGATTCTCCAAGACAATATATGACCACTCAGTCTGAAAAGGGACATCTCTATGTGTAAAACCAATGGGAAGGTTGTGGGGCGACATAGCTCAGGAGGTAAGACCGATTGTCTGGCAGTCGGAGGGTTGCCGGTTCAAACCCCGCCCTGGGCATGTCGAAGTGTCCTTGAGCAAGACACCTAACCCCTAACTGCTCTGGCGAATGGGAGGCATCAATTGTAAAGCGCTTTGAATAAAAGCGCTATATAAATGCAGTCCATTTCCCAAGGTTGTATATTTATTCAATATTTAGTCACAGATATTGACTGTAGAATGACATGGTATCATTTTTTAAAACTTTGTCTTGTTCATTTCGTTATTCAGTCAGCAGCGTTTTCACTGCTGTATTGGCATATCTTAGGGCTGCTGTCGAGTTTATCTTGTTGCTATGACGGAATATGATTTTTGAGTGGTGAAAGAATATTTTTATGAATGCCCAGATAGAAAATATAAATGTGGGTAATGGCGGTAATAATCGCACAACTTCAAAACTAGCATCCATAAAATTTTGTTATCTGGAGCATGCGCAGTCGGCGCGCTTGCTATGCATACAGTCCGCGCGGTCACAAATTTTGGCCTGCGCACGGACATCCGACATTTACGTCACAAGGACCAAAGCGGACCCTTGCGGACACGCGGACGCGAAAAATATGAAGCAACCTTAAGCCACATGTGTTTTCAGGAGGGTTGACTCTGCACATCCTGTGGACTTGCACATACGTACACACGCACACACCACACACACACACATACAAACACACCACATACACATACAAATAAATACACATAGGCACAAAAACAAAATTTAATTAAAACAAATCAATATGCACAGGTACATGTAAGTACAAATTAATGAACATACACAAAAATAAAAATGAATATGTATACCCATACAAACAAATACACACAATGACACAGAAATACTAATGAATGTACACACAAATGTTTGCGCAGACCATACTTGCACACATCTTTTAGGGTCTAAGGTGAGGGTTGTGATAACACTTGCACACACACACGAGAGCATGCACACAGAAACTTGGATTGGGTGTGGATGTCTTTAATTAGAGGGCTCAGTTTATTAGCAGCAATCCTCAACCATGTGGCCTACCAGCAATGATCTTAATGTGAAGCACCAAGGGTTTGAGGTGGGGGTGAAAAATGGTTGTCAGTGTTTCTTATATGGCTTAAGGAACTTTATGCTGTTTGACTACTGTTAAGAATAACGCCAAAAGGGATGTGAATAAAAGAATGCCTCATTGCATTGTATTTCTAACTGCGGCTTGCATCTCTCAAAGGGTTAATAACCAGGTTCTGCTTTCCCTGTTTCCCTTTGATGGCCTAGAAGTGCAGCAGATATAAGGGCAATGAATAGTGTTCAATCAGGAAAGAGCCTTGGGTTCTGCTGCCATGACAACCCTACTGTTCCAGTAGGTCTGCTGTCATGGTGACCTCAGAACCACGCTTGCTTCTCTGGTTCTTTTTGTGTAGGCCTCATTAGACACAGATGGAAAAATACCATGCTATTAACCAGCGACAAAAAATAGACATAGAATATAAGAAATGTCCCTTTTCTTTTTTCTGGAGCTGAAACAGATGATAAATACTCGAGTGCAATTTATGAAACTCACAGGCCATTTAAATTTTAGGCGCATATTTGAGGGCAGGCTTTTTATGTCTTGTTTCATTGTACTGTAACGTGATATATTTATCATTTACAACATGTCTTTCATAAGTATTTGGGAAATTATAGTACAGGCTGTTGAGTCAAAAGAATTAAAATAAGATTTGCCATTAATATCATAGGTGCAAAACATCCAGTTTTGATGTTAATTTCTCTTTGGACTGAGAGTGCCCAGTTCAGGCAGACGTGAGGAGACCACTAATCCACACTAATCTGAAGCTGTGGACTACAGTCGAGAACAGGAATGCCTTGGTTCATTCAGAGAAGGAGACAATGTTCCTTCCCATAAACCCGAGAGGAGATCATTCTACATTTTTAAACATTTCCAAGTTCATTTGTAAGATTGCCTAGAGACCTGTCAAAAGTAATTTGCAAGCTTTTAAATTTAAATGTCATTTTGACAATAGATGTAAGGCACTTCATAATATATATATTTTTAATCTTGCATTTACCTGTTGAGATTCCACTGAAATTGTATAAAAGGGCCATGCGCCTTAGATTTCATTGTCTGTTCCCAGTGCTGACCATCCCCCCTCATTCAAACTCACACTGTGGTATCCATAAAAACTTTATTCTGGTTTACTTCCCCAGCTACATTCCCTAGGCTACTTACAATTTTTTGTGATAAATCACCAAGACCTCACCCATATAATCAGACTACAAGTCATGATTTGCCCTCTGACATGTCCATCACTGCTACCTTAATCTCAGGCCAATGAGGTTAAGGACACAGGTACAGTATAACGTAACTGTTCCTCTCCCAAATTAGCAGTTCCCCACCCAGACCAGAAGAAATAAGTTCCTGAACTGCATGGACAATTCCAAATGGGTTTTTAGTATATGCGGTGTGCGTCAATACCGATCAACCACACACCCGGAAAACACACCCTCAAATATAAAAACAACCCCGGATGCTCATGTTGTGTTGTGTATGTCATTAAAATATAAACTGGATGCTGGACTCTGTGTATTCTTACACAAAAGAACTTGAACCTGTGCATTGTTTTTATAGAAGGTTATTACAACCCTCTAACCCTCTTCTGCTCTTTCAGTCTCCCATATTACTGCATATTCTTTATGGCTTTCCTCTTTGTAAGTGGGAGTTGAATCCTGGGGAGGAAATTTTGACTGAAGTGATTGATCTGTTTTGTGTAGAGGTTTGAAGTTAGATCTGAATTGTGATCATCCAGGCATACTGGGAATTGATGGGCTGAATGAATGCTCAGAGAGTTTTGCATGTGCACGCGCGCACACACACACACACACACACACACACACAGCCAAGCAAAGGGGGACTTTTTACACTTTCTAATTCCTATCTTTTGTCATTCCTTTCTTTCTTTTCCCCCTATATCTGGACTGTCTGATCACGTCACTCTCTGTCTGTCCCTCACTCCCTTTCTCTTACTTTTTGTTTGTCCCTCCATGTGTCCCTCTTCCCCTCTCCCTGTCTCTTTTCTTACACTCCCTGCCACTCATTCCTCTTTGTCTTTCTTCTTTCCTCCCTGTCTCTCTTGGTATCTCAGAAGAAAGGCTGGGCTCACCTTTGTGTCCTTTCTGTTTGCTATTGTAATTTTGCAAATCTGCCAGAGCCCACCCCCTCATTTGTAGCAGTCGTCTGATTGCAGAAGGACAGCATGCGATTATAGAGTGCCAAGCAAAGCGCTGTGTGACTGAGTGACAGTGCACCATGGAGGAGGTGACAGCCTGTGAGCAGGGAGTGCATGAGCAGAGAGGGGAATTGTGGGATTGTCACAATTCTGTTACCAAACACAACAGGGATCAATAGTTAGTGCAGTGCAACAGCATCTGTACCCAGGTCAATCGATGTGCTATTCACTTCTTTGACATTGGACTGATTATGAAACTGCTTTTAAGATACAGCTGATCCACAAACACAAGAGAAATGCACTAAATTTCTGTGGTCTGATAATTATGAGCACATCTAGAAACTTTAAAATTCTTTGCATAAGAATGTACAAAACACATTTGCGTTTGCCCCAAGATTCTCCCTTGTCAGAACATGAACAACAGGATTTGGGTGTTGATGTTATCAGTTGAACATGAATTATTATATATGTATGAATGATGAGAGAAGATGGGGTGATGTTATGGATGTTATGGGTAATGTACTTGGGGTAATGTACAGTGGGTTCAATAAAAAGGCCATTGCGGTGACATCAGGACCATCTTCATTGGCACATCACAAGGCTTAGTGGTCTTTCCTGTGTTGTTTAGACTCTACACAGATGACCGTTGTAGCAAATGCCCTGAGACCTTTCTTAGGTATTTGGATGATATAGTGGACACCTCCGTCTCTGAGGAAATGCTCCAAACTACTATCAGCCATTTCCAACAATGGTGTGATGCAAATTTTTTAGACTTGAATGTGGAAAATACAAAAAAAAAATGGTCAAGGACTTTGTTCGTCCTGAGGCACTTTCACATCAGAGTGAAAACAATAGAAAGAGCTGCGGAGTTTAAGTATCTGAGACATCACTATAGACAACAAACTGACCTTTGGAGCCAATTGTCATTGACTGCTCACCAAATGTCAATCAAGACTGTTCTTCCTGTGCAAACTCAGGAAATTGAATGTCAGTCAGACATAACTGCAAGCATTTTACACCAGCTTCATTGAATCAGCACTGACCTTCAGGCTAACAGCTTGGCATGGCTCTCTAAATAAAATCAGACAAACTAAGCTGGAGAAGGTGACATTACTGAGTTAATGAGACAGAAATCAAAGTGGGACAACCGCGAGGAACCATGAAACAACTTTATAAGGAGTGGATAGTCAAGAAAGGACAAAGTCCTTCCCTCACACCCCCTGAATCATCTAAACTCCTCAAAACAAGTTTGAAAATCATTGTAAAGGGAAATGAACAGGCTTTCCAATGATATAAGATACAATGCTAATAATACAGTAACAACAGAGATATGATCGACCAAACACAAATTTCGTTTGAGGAGTTTATGTCACCAGGAAGCAGACTGAGGTCCCTTTCCTTTAGAACAAGGAGAGCACTCAACAGCGTTGCGCCAACATCTGTTTGCCTCATCAGTGACAAATCGCACCTTAATTTTAATGTTTAATTAAATTTTTTGATTTAGCCTAGTCCAAAAATGTATTTTAGTGTTTTCGTTCTATGTAATTAATGTATGGAAGTTCTTACTATAATTTCCTTAATAGAATTCATCATTTCTAATTTGTAACAATAGAAATGTAATTTAGAAATCTCTAAATGCAATGTCTGTAATTTGCTCTCTTAATGTAATTTATGTTAATTGTTTATTTAATTTCTTGCATGCTGGCTACTTCACTTGAAGTTCTCCCTGGGAAAGTTATTCTATTCTATTGCATTGTGCATCTAGCTTATTTCACTGAAATATCAGCTTTTCCAATACCTTTAATGTCTTACCACTGGATCACAAAGGCCATATTTGACTGCTGCCTATAATGTGAATGTAGTGGCACACTTTGAAAATACAGTGGCGCGATGATGAAGTCAGTCACAGCATTTCAAAACCACTTTCAGCTAAAAAAGGTCTTCATTGAACTAAATTATAAGTTCATTTTTGAATGTGCTGCTAGGCTACACACAAACCTGCACCCATACTTGTCTTACTCGTAACAAACTTCAGGACCCCTGTTATAGTTCATACCAACCTGCAAGGGCAACTTGCAGGTTGGCATGACCATGATTTAATATGTGGGGAAATAATGTAGCAATGGGATTTTAAAGTTAAAAATAAAAAAATACGCTTAGAATTACATCTGTGCTTACTTTTGTAACGTGATCAGCCACACCCACCTGAAATCCAGGGAAATCGAATGTGACCAAGGGACCGGGAACAGGCAAGGATGACAAAAACAACAGGGAATGCCAATAGATGAAGTCATGATGTGAGGAGAACCTGTAATTTATTTAAATAAACATGCTTTATTTTGCATTATTGTATTAGTGCTCCAGTACAATCAATTAGCTGGGATGTTGCTAGCTAAACATAGGCTTTCAGACGCAACCTCAACCTGAAAACGTTTGTTTTTGGTACTGCCTGATATGCATTAACTTAGCAAACAATGGTAAGCAGTAGAAACTTTGTCATAGTACAGTAGCTCTCACAAGTCACTCACAAGACATTTGTCCAGTTCACGACCAAGTTCTAACCTTCTAGCTAGATGTCTTGAGGTGTTGCTACAGTATTTCTCCATAATCGTCCTTCCTCATGATGCCATATATTTTCTGATGTGCATCAGTCCCTTTTCCAGTAAAACACCCCCACAACATGATGCTGCCACCCCCATGCTTCACAGTTAAAACTTGGTCGCAACTGGGTCTTCCAGCAGGACAATGATCCTAAGCATACCTCCAAAGTTGTAACAAAATGGCTTAAAGACAACAAAGTGAAAGTATTGGAGTGGCCATCACAAAGCCCTGACCGGAATCCCAGAGAAAATTTGTGGACTGAACTGAAAAAACACGTCCGAGCAAAGAGGCCCACAAACCTGATTGAGTTACACCAGTTCCCATGCCCTGATTGACTTAACACAGGAAATGTGTGGTAACATGAAATGTGTGGAGTTGTGAAAAATTGAGTTTGACTGTCTTTAGCCTAGATGTTTGTAAACTTTTGGCCTCAACTGTACTGTGGAAAGAAGCTCACTTTTTGGCTCTGATGATTATTATTGCAGCGAAGCTGTGTACCTACTTAACCAGTAGCCCCAGATTGTCCTGATTCCCTGTCCCAAACCAAGCGGTGCCACACTGGTCGTGAAGAAAAACACAAATGTGAATTTAGTCAGATTTATGAACAAATTTTGATCAAGTCCATTTGTTTATAGAATTTTATATGAACAATTGAGAGTAGCTGTAACATGCTAAGCTGACTGTCATTGTAGTACTGTGTTGAAAGGAAAGAAACTGTCCAATGTGTCTCCAATACTGCCCCATTGCCTGACTTGGTCTAATTTGGTATGGAAACATAAGGCAACAGTTGTGGCTGTGCTTAAGCAATTGTCATAGGTTTGTTTCGGTTATTTTGTGAGCTTAATTATCATTGAGTGCTAAAATGAATTGTTCTTTGAGCTGGATTTGATTGCTTCTGGGTAATTTTCCTTTCTTTTCCTGTTCCTTTGTCAGATGTGTTCTTCGATGTGTGTGTCGAATTAGACAGTAAATGGCAGCTTTCCCAACATATTGTGTTATTATTTACTATGTTAAATACTAAGCTTGTATTGTATCAATAAATTCAAAAGCTACTTAAATTCTTTATGAGATATACTGCTAGTTTATTTTGTGCACAAGATGATGTCAGACCTGAACATATTTTCCTACTTTCAAAATATGTAGTTTTGTATAAACAGCAAAATAAGGTCAACTGCATGAATTGGTACTTAAAACTATCCTGTTTGTGTTTTGACATTTTATTTTGCAGGGCTATGTTTCCAGTTTGGTCTTATACAAGATATCCTTTTATTCCACTGTGAGAAGCCATGTCATGCTATTAAGTATAACTTGTGGGTTTACAGTTTAAATTCTGCCTTCACCTAAGTTTGCCTGGCTGCATCTATAGATTTGTTGGCAGCTGTATTATACTGTTTTTTGGATTGTTTATTACACTTGTATCTGAATCAGCTTCTGGTAGTATTAATCATAAAGGGGACTGAAAAAGCGCCTGAATCACTGACTGATGAATTGTGTTTGATTATGGAAATCCAATGTGAGGATCCCAATTATATTGCCATTAGGAGACATCCACGCCCTGACAAAAACAGAGTTTTCCAAAAGATGTCGCTCACTCCAGGCAGTGGGCATATTATACGAATGTTATGTAATACGAATGTTTAAACTCTTAGTCTATAATACACGTAACAATAATCAGGATTAAAATGTATTTCTCTTTCTCTTCTCCTCAGTTCCCAGAGTGCGGCTTCTACGGGATATACGATAAAATCTTGCTTTTCCGGCATGATCCTGGCTCCAGCAACATTCTGCAGCTGGTTAAATGTGCCACAGACATCCTCGAGGGGGATCTGGTGGAAGTGGTTTTGTCCGGTGAGAAATTGTAATGTGTCCTAAATGAAATTCCTTTCCAGCAGAGATCTTGCCACATTCCTGTTTTTCAGAAATAGCTGTCATATCAAGCTATTTCAGCTGAATTGTTTATATAGCATAGTCAACACATTAGCGACATGGAGAACAGAAAGGATTCCTGTGAGGTTACATTTGCAGTTAATATATATATACTGCATTGATTGACTTTATTTGATAGTAAAAAATAAACATTTGATGGTGATAAAAATAGACTCACACATAATCCCTGAAGACAAGACCGTACTGAAATAGGATAACTCAATAAAGTCACAACAGTGTTGCCACTGTTCCTCCTTGTAGCAAACATGCTTAAGACCATAAAACCTATTATAATGAACTAAACAATTATAAAATAAATCTTAAAAACAGAATTAAAATGTGCAATAGAATGGCCTTTAAAATGAACATATCCTAATATAAAGTGCCCTCTGGGGTATTGGCACCCTCAATTATTATGAGCAAAAAATACTGAATAACATCCACTTTATTGTTTATCAAATGTTTTCTGTGCTCAGTGATATGAAAAAAAATGATATAGTTTTACTGTAATACCATTGTGCATAGTAAAAAAATATTTAAGACAAAATCATTTTTATTCTATGTGTCACATTTATTGACACCCCTGAATTGAGCCCTGTGCAGGGGTGATAACAGCAGAGTTCGCTTATAGTGCTCAATGAGGTTAATACCTAATGGGATCTAAGACTATTCAGTCTCTCCAGATCCTTCAGCCCTTGGTCTTTGCTTGTGGATTTTTTCTTCAGCTGACCCCACAAGTTTTCTATGGGGTTTAGCTCAAGGGACTGGGATGGGCATTGCAAAAGTCCAAATGCAGTCCAAAAGCTTGATTCTGTGGTCAGAGAACCATTTGTTTGTTTTTTTTATCATTGTCCCACTGGATGATTCAACCATGACATGATCCTGGGAGAGGAATCCAGATTTTCATATGAAATCTTGTATTTGATGGAGTCCATGACACCATGTATCCTAACACGGTTCCCAGGCCTTTGGAAGTAAAACTGCTCCACTTCACATTGAGGATTAGGTTCTTTTTTGCATGACCATGCCTCTTTTGACCCCAAACCCACCTCTGGTGTTCATTGTCAAAACCTCTATTGTTGTCTCATCTGGCCACAGAAGTTCTAGTCACATTTAAGAAACTCCTGGTGGTTATGTTGGTTTGATGATAGCAGAGGATTTTTTCTGGAAAGACTTCTAAATAGCTTGTTGGCATGGAAGTGGTGTCTAATTTTAGTTTTGGACACTTTTTAATGCCAACATTCTCCAACTGTGATCCGTAGGGAGACTTTCGTCTCTCAAACCATCCCCCTCACAGTAAACGGGGGCAAATACACTTGTGTCCTCTTCCAGGCAAGTTCATCATAGGTCTGGTTGTTTGAAACTTCTTAATAACTGCCCTAATAGTGGAGATGGGTATTTTCAGACCTTTTCCTATATTTATAGCCATTGCCTTATTTATGAAGGTCAACAACCTTTTGCCTCATGTTGATAAATGACCTACAGCTGTTTGGCCTGCATGTCACCTCGTAGTCATAGCCCAATGAAGCAGGAATTCATAAATGACCTAAAGGCTCAGTTGTGCAAAAAAAGTAAACTTTTAATGGGCATATATGTCAATTAGATTTTGTACATAAGAATTTCTAGGGGTGTCTGTTTTTGAGAAAAATAAAAGTTTTTTTCTTTGAAGAATTTTACCTCAATTAGATTTCACTCATATTTTAACTTTAAGATCAAGGTGATAGACAACAGACATTTTTCCATAAACTTTTTTGCTCATCTTTACCAAGGTTGCCAATAATTGTGAAAAAGTCTTTTTTGTGAAAAAAATAAATAATTATTTGACAAATTGGCTTCTTGTCCACATCAATGTTTTAAAAGTGGCTTTGCTTCAGCTATGTTTCTTTAACAAAGAATATTAACATTGGCAACACTAGATCTGGTGTGAAGACTGACATCACAACCACACCAATATATTTCTCCTGTAAAATGCCTTTGGAAATGTGTGTACATGTATACTAACATATCGAAATTCATATAAATGACTGAGGGGCGACATAGCTCAGGAGGTAAGACCGATTGTCTGGCAGTCGGAGGGTTGCCGGTTCAAACCCCGCCCTGGGCATGTCAAAGTGTCCTTGAGCAAGGCACCTAACCCCTAACTGCTCTCGCGAATGAGAGGCATCAATTGTAAAGCGCTTTGGATAAAAACGCTATATAAATGCAGTCCATTTACCATTTACCATTACCATTAAATATATTTCCGTTTTTTTATAACTCAATTATTAAAATATTCAGTTTTTCTCAGTTATTATGCATGTTATGTCACCAGTGAGATAAGGTTTGAACTAATAATTTTCAAGAAAAGTATGATGTATCTATGTTGACTTGGATTGAATAGCCATGTGTAAAGAGTGACACTATTTACACAATTCTGCATTTATATGAATCAGCCAACTGATTAATCCATTAACAGGGCATGCCAAATTATTTATGATATGCTATGGAATATCTCCATAGTAGACAGAATTAAAATGTTTTTAAAAAAGTATTCAATTCTCGTATGTAAGTTCATCATACCAAAGATTTCTCTCCAAGATGTCCCATTTGGATAAAATCACAGTATGGTTTTATCAGCAGACATGGCTGCCTGACATCACTTAATTCAGCAATAGAAATGAGAAAAGGAAAGGACATTTTCCTGATTGTAGCAGTTCAGATTCATAGTGCCAGATGGCCCCTTTTCTTAGGCTTTCCATCAAAAAGTAACCCACAGCATAGACCCCCCCCCCCCTCCCCACCAAAAAAAAACAGTTAAAATTATTACATCAATTAAAACAAAATTGAATGTTTAACCGGTTCTAGACATTGCAGGATATGTTATAATTAACTCACCCATCATAAAGCATGGTCTCAGTCTTTGGTTTTTGCTGTTCCCCCTCCCTCTACATTTTGAGTTCTGGAAACTTGTCACAGCTCCAAATTTGGCTGCTACACCTCATGAGAAGCTTGGATGCCTCCACTGGGTTGGAGGAAGTGATCGGAGTATCATGTTTGATGCTGCTAAAGTGTTTTTACAAACACTCTGCAGGTTTTTTTGCCTCTAGGTGTGGCAGGTAATTGAGTAGTATCTGCACTGTGGAGGCTGAAGAGACTGACGCCCCCTCCCCTCTCCTGATGCACTACATGCTCTCAAGGGGCCCAGGTGATTAACACGCCCTGACATGCGTTTTGTCCTAGATGTGCTTCTGGGAACTCGTCATAACACTTTTTAATGACACACTTGAAGGCTGAACACACAGTAGAATAACCCAGGAAAATTGTCAGAAAGTAAATACATGGATTATTGCTTGTGAATCGCTAAAGCACTGCAGCAAAGTGCCACCGAATAACACCCAAATATTATTCATTCTATTAAAGATTTAAAGACACCCCTATGCAGATCAACTGTTTTAGAGTTTGCATTGCATTTTCTCAATAAAGATAGAACCAATTTGCATGCATAACATGTTCTGCAAAATGCAGGTAACAATGTTGAGTGTAATACAGGTACAGTGGTTATAATATAGGAAACCAATACAGTGATGGTCACAGTGTCATGGTCAAAGTATTGTGGTCATTCTGCCATTTTGGCAAAAGGTGAGATTGCTAACATTAGAATTTAGAGTCTATTTCTGTCTCATCATTGTGTGTTTCCACATGCTGAAATTCCCTGCTTGTCTGAATCCTTTTGAAATGATGTGTTGTGGGAACAGTTCCACATGAACATTAACAATACCATTACATTATTATTATTATTATTATTCTGGAAACAAATGTCAATTCCCAATATATGTCCTGCAATGCCCTTGGTATGAAAAGGAAGTGACTGGCAGGGAGCCTAAGACAATCTCTGCCCTGATATTTTTGATATTTTTTGATATTTTTGTCTGTCTTGCTTCTACGTAGTTGCTGCCTGCCATGTCATAAGAATTTCTTTGCTCAGAATGACCTTGTGTTATACTGTGCACTTGATAAATAAAAACACTTTGACTTTTCTCTGTCTGGAGTAAGCTATGCAATCCACTTTCAAAAAACTGGAGCTTGAATGTAACATGAGTCAGACGTCAAAATAGTACCAGATATTCTCAGAGCCCCACACATTCTGGGTGTTAGAATACAAAGGGGAAATTAAATCTCTGAAAAGTAGTGTGGTCATTGTTGTTTTTGACTCGATTAGATTGATTTCTTGATGTGAATCTGAAAGCGTATTCTGAGTTGCCCAAGTCAATTCTCACTGGGACACAGAATGGCAATATGTTGAAGTTGTTAGTGAGCTAGCCCTGTCCTGTAAACATAGGGTTGCACAATTGAATTCCAGATGGTCATTGCAACCAAGTGTATTTGCACCCTCGCTTCAGTTAATGTAAAAGCATCAATGAAGAAATTATCAAATCATTATATCAGATCATCAGAGGCTAGGTTTTTTATATTACATTACAGGCATTTAGCAGACGCTCTTATCCAGAGCGACGTACAACAAGTGCATCAGTTCAAAGTGCAGAGGTGCAGAAAAACACACTAGAGTGAAGTAAAAATCGTAGTGCCAGAAGTGACCACATAGATCAGAACTCCAACCCTGTAGGGTATGCTGACAAAAAATAAACAAAACAATCCTGCCAAGTACAAAACTAGCACTGAAATCACATTTGCCTAATCAGAATCAAACAAAACAATCCTGCCAAATACAAAACTAACGAGATCGCATTAGCCTAACTAGGTACATTGAGGTAAATAGAGTAGAGCTAAACTAGAGGCTAGGGAGGGGCGGGGAGAGGTGCAGCCTGAAGAGATGAGTCTTTAGTCTGCGCTTGAAGGTTGTCAGATTCTCTGCTGTTCTGACCGTCACGGGAAGGTCATTCCACCAGCGAGGGGCCAGGACAGACAGCAGATGTGAACGGGAAGTACAGACACGAAGAGGGGGAGGTGCCAAGCGTCCAGAGGTGGCAGAATGGAGAGGTCTGGCTGGTGTGTAGGGTCTGATGTTCCTCTGGATGTATCCTGGTGCTGACCCCTTAGCCGCCTGGTATGCAAGCACCAAAGTCTTAAATTTGATGCGAGCCATAACAGGTAGCCAGTGGAGGTCAGTGAGCAGGGGGGCTGACATGGGAATGTCTGGGGAGGTTGTAGACCAGACGAGCTGCAGCATTCTGGATGAGCTGCAGGGGTCTAATGGCGGATGCTGGCAGACCAGCCAGCAGCGAGTTGCAGTAGTCCAGGCGGGACAGGACCATCGCTTGAACCAGGAGCTGGGTTGCGTAGGTGGTGAGGAAGGGATGGATTCTCCGGATGTTGTACAGGAAGAACTTGCACGTTAGACACACCGCCGCAATGTTCTGGGAGAGGGACAGTCTGTTGTTCATCACCACTCCAAGGTTTTTGGCAGTGGGTGATGATGACACCAAGGTGTCCCCTAGGGAAATAGAAAAGTCAAGGAGGTTAGAGGATGGAGCAGGAATGAAGATCATCTCTGTCTTACCTGGGTTCAGCTTAAGATGGTGGTTATCCATCCAGCTCTGGATGTCCCTCAGGCAAGCAGAGATGTGAGCGGAGACCTGTGTGTCAGAGGGGGGGAAGGAGAGAAAGAGTTGGGTGTCATCGGCATAACAGTGATAAGACAAACCATGGGCAGAGATTACAGGACCAAGAGATTGGGTGTACAGAGAGAACAGGAAGGGACCAAGGACTGAGCCCTGGGGAACTCCTGTGGCAAGGGGGCGAGGTGCCGATACTGCACCGGCCCAGGCGACTTGGAAGGAGCGGAGAGGTAGAACTCGATCCAGTCTAGTGCTGTGCCACAGATCCCCATAACTGCCAGGGAGGACAGGAGGATGGGGTGGTCGACTGTGTCGAAGGCAGCAGAAAGGTCTAGGAGGATCAGGACGGACGAACGGGAGGCTGCTTGTGCAGCGAGAAGCGACTCACTGACCGAGAGGAGTGCGGTCTCTGTCGAGTGGCCAGGTCTGAAGCCGGACTGGTGGGGGTCTAGGAGGTTGTTCTGCAAGAGAAAAGAGGAGAGTTGGTTAGAAGCAGCTCGTTCAATTGTTTTGGATAAAAAAGGGAGAAGAGAAACAGGACGGTTGTTCTGGATGATGGAGGGATCCAGAGTGGGCTTCTTCAGCAGTGGGGTGACATGGGCCAGCTTGAAGGAAGAGGGGAAACATCCAGAAGACAAGGAGGAGTTCACAAGGGAGGTGACAAACGGGAGGATGTCAGGTGTGATAGTCTGGAGGAGAGAGGAAGGGATAGGGTCAAGAGCACAGGTGGTAGGGCGGTGGGAGAGTAGGAGCTGGGAAACATCAGAGTCAGTGAGGGGAGAGAAAGTGGATAAACAAGGGGAGGGGGGAGTGGGGAAGGGTGGCGGTGGATGTGAAGGAGCTGCGGGTGTCTGCAATCTTCTCATCAAAAAAAAACCGCAAAGTCATCTGCAGCGAGGAAGGACTGAGGTGGGGGAGGAGGAGTGCTGAGGAGAGAAGAGAAAATAGAGAACAGTTGATGAGGGTTAGAGGCAGATTTATGAATTTTTGTTTGATAATTAATTTTAGCAGAGGTTACAGCAGTAGAAAATGCAGCTAGCAGAGACTGGTAGGCAGACAGGTCAGATGGAGCCATGGATTTCCTCCACTTCCTCTCCGCTGCACGTAGGCTGGCCCGGTTGGTTCGGAGGGGGTCAGACATCCACGGACTGGGAGGGGACGAGCGTGCCGGCCTGGAGACCTGAGGACAGAGAGAGTTAAGTGCTGAGGAGAGTGAGGAAGACAGAGCGGAAGATGCAGAGTCAGTGGGAAAGGTTGGAGAAGGATTCAAGAGGGGGGAGTGAAGCAGTGACACTAGAAGCGAGAGAGGAGGGAGAGAGGGAGCGGAGGTTACGGCGGACCATGACAGTAGGAGTGGATGGAGGGCAGGGAGGGAGGGGAGCAAGAGGGAGGGAGAAGGAAATGAAGTGGTGGTCAGACTGGTGCAGAGGGGTCACTGTGGGATCGGAGGAGGAGCAATTCCTCAGGATGACCAGGTCTAGGAGGTTGCCAGCCTTGTGTGTTGGTGGGAAGTGCACAGGGAGAGGTCGAATGAGTGGAGTAGGAGCAGGAAGGCTGCGGACTGGGAGGCATCTAGGTGGATGTTGAAGTCTCCCAGGAGGATCAGTGGGGTGCCATCCTCTGGGAAGGAGCTGAGCAGGGTGTCGAGCTCATCGAGGAAGCTTCCCAGGGGCCCTGAAGGACGATAGATAACAACAATATACAAGTTAACAGGATAGGTGATTGAGACAGAGTGGTATTCAAAGGTAGAGATGTAGAGGTGAGAGAAGGGGAGGACAGAGAATTTCAAGAAGGGAGAGATCAGCAAACCTGTGCCCCCACCACGGCCAGACAGGCGGGGGGTGTGAGAGAAGGAGAAGGAGGAGGAGAGGGCTGCAGGGGTTGCAGTGTTGCCTGGTGTGATCCAGGTCTCGGTGAGGGCAAGGAAATGTAGAGAGGAGGGAAGCGTAGGCCGAAATGAAGTCAGCCTTCCGCGTAGCAGACTGGCAGTTCCATAGCCCTCCTGCGACCGTGAAGTTGTCACAGGGGGTCAGTGAGGGATAGCGAAGGTTGGAGAGGTTCCGTTGCCGTGGGAGGCCTCGCCTGCGGAAGCGCGTTCTGTAGGGGAGAGAACAGGTTGGGATGGGGTTGAGACACATAGCAGAGCAGTGAGGACAGGGAGGAAGGGTGAGAGGAAGGGTGATGGCAGAAGGATGCAGATGCACTAACACTAACTGGGACAGCCTACAGCAGGCTGGCCTTGCTTCCTCTAAGTTTTACATCTTATTTTGGCCCACTTGCTAACATAGCTTACGATGGAATTCCTTGTTTTGAGTCTTAGGGCAAAATTTTCTGGAACCATTGTTGCATGGTGCATGGGTGCAGTCAGTGGCATAGCACATAGGCAGACTGGGCATAGCTACTGAATGTTGGTATTTTCATGACCAGACGCAAGGAGCGCACAGTGCAAAGCATGCAGCCCAGGTGGAAAATGGGCTGGATTAGGTTTAATATATCAGTGGGTGTGTTGCAGCTGGATTCAGTCATAGCCAATCAAATTAACTCTTTTTATTCCCCTTAAGAGCTGTGTGCTTTGTGTCTGCCAATTTCTGTGGTCTAAAACTGTAATGGAAGACTAGGATAACCTAGAATATAATATTAGAAGGAGCTAAATGTATATTTATTGTGGCCCCGGTTTAATTCCTTAATTAAATATCTTAAACATGCTATGCTATTACTAAGAAATAATAAGAACAGTAATGGTTCAAAGCTTGAAACAGAGAGCACATTTGTACCAAAATGACCAAATCTCCAAAGTATCACTCACATACAGGACATACTTATTCTGTAAAACAACAAATAAATAGAAAAATTGTATTTTCTTTATTCTGTAGTGATTATATGTACTTCTGATACTGGGTGGAACCAGATTTCTTTGATCAATCGTACCCCAGATTGCGTACAACAACAGGGTTAAATTTTGGTGTGGATTAAACAAAGAAGTAAAATTTGACATGTGTTTTCCCAAAGGTGGGCCCAAGTGTTGACAAAACCTCTCCAAATGGCACCAAACCTCTCCACATTGGAATATTGTGTATATCTTTTTCCCAGCCATATTCCACTTCCAGAAGCTAATTCCATTGAGGGTGGTACCCTCTGGTATCCCACAAAGCAAATATTTACTCATTCTCTCTTTTTGACTAAGCCCTGTATTTTGGTCAAATGTTGTCGTTTTGAAGCGCTGTACAATGTGTTCATAATGGTTAGCTACAGGGGTTAAATTGGGGGTGGATGGCGTCCACCCACCTTTGGTAAATAAATAAATGATTTTGACCGGCAGTTTTACAAATAACTATGACAATCCAGTCCATTTAGGCTCCAGTCCATGTGTTCCCTCTAGCCAGTTACTCGCTCAACCAATCAAAAATCCGAAGAAAAAAAAAACTCAGGAGGAACAGTCGTTTATATAGACAGCACAGAAAGAAAAATATCGTTGATTGTCTTGATTGATTGGAAGCGGATGCGGTAGGTAGTTTCATTAACATGTAATTTCATCTATGCAACATTTTGAAGAGAGGTGAATAAACAGCCCCCACGAACGCCAGCTATTATTAACAGCAACTTTGATTGCTTAAGCAAAATCAGCAGGTTGCTGGTCAGCAGCTATGCTAGGATTGAATATTTCCCACATAACGTTTTATTCAGCGGCGACTTATGACCTGAAAATTGGCGGGGCGCAAAACTTAACTTTAAACTAATCATTGATCTAAACCTGTTTTCATTAGTAATTTTCCTTTATAATCAAGCGTGCCAACGATCGGATTAATCAAATGGCAAGTAGCCTAACAAGTAGCGTCTTCATACTGTGTTAGGGGGATTAAATCACAAATTCAATTTATCCGTTAGAAATCTGTTTTAATCACCAAGTAGTCTACACTTAACAAACAAGATACACCAGTCTGTTATCTACCATGTTATCTCTCAGAATAACCAGCAAAAACAAAACCTGCACTTCAATTGTGTTTACAATCTAGCCTACGCATTGCGGATATTTGCCATGAATACGAGAGCGGAGAAAGAAGTGCCTGTATCAGTAAATAATGTTGATTAAAAATGTGTACAATTTCATACTGCAAATGAAAATAAATGTAGGCTATACGGCCTAGGCTACTCGCTAAAACTGCCTATTTGGGGAGAGCTGGCTATATATGGTAGTATTGAGTAGCCTATTTTGTGGATTAATTGTATTGATACTCAAGGAAAATCAGGGGAAGATTCTGCCACTTCTTAGCGATTAAAACTGATTTTTCTAAATCGCATTTATCATCTCCCTAACACAATGCGAAGAAGCTGTGTCCCTTTCCATTTGATTTGTCAGATGTTTGCATGCTTGTTAATCACTGATTAACTACAACAGTTACAACAGTTTGAGATCAATGATTAGTTTAAAGGAAAGTTTTGCGCCTCACCAGTTTAAGAAAGATGGATAAAGGAGGAACAAAGTGAGGACAAGAGGAGGATGACCGATTATTTTCCTGGGTAAAAAAAATTCTCAGCATTAATGACACTCAATAAACTTGAAATATATTATGTAAAAGCTTGAATCAATAGTATACATTCTTTTTAAAACACTGTTTTCCTTAATTACAATTATGTACACAATACATTAAAGATACAACTATTTTGAGTTGTGACATTCATTGGTTTGTACCTTTTTTCACCGACCTCCCACCGGATCTCAGGGTCCACCCACCTCCCAAATCCCAATTTAACCCCTGGTTAGTTATCACACAAACTAAATTGACTTAGAAACAATAATTTGGTTTTACCTAGCAGAGCACCTTGTGCTCTGACTTGCAATCAGCTGCCAGACTTCTGTAAATCAGGCTTGTAAGCAGTACAAGGAAAATAACAAAAATATTTAATGGAATCATAAAAGATTTACAATAATATAGTGTCCTTTATCACTATTGCAGTGTCTTTTTGCAGATAAACAAACAAAGCTCCAATAAACAATTGATAAAGCATTGTTAAGCATCCATTCATGCGCTGTGCGAATAGCCATGTGAAAGTAACTTAGTTACAGAGTAGAATAGTGAAGCCGTAGTTCCAGCTAACAGACAGCCGTAAGCCACTTTCAAATGCTAAATAAATTAGCTAATAGAACTTTATGGTTACTGTAATGTGTACGGCGTTTCCGAAGAAGGGGCAGACTCACAATGGGTAGATCTTATAGAGAGTCCATTTTTTTTTTGATAGTTGCTTGCTTTTTGGTAATTTACTTGGCACTGGAACATCTAATTCAGAGAGGTTTTTCACTGTTTATAAGGTAAGAAGTAGCGTTTTTATAAAAATGCTACTTTTTGTGTTTGAAATTCTATTTACATACATAGAAATGTTTGTGTTCAAATGCTCCTGAAAATGCTTTCAGCTCAATGGAAATAATGCAGAATAAATAGTGACATTTTCTTGCTGCATGCAAAGAGCATATTGATTGCTTAGGGCTCAGAGGGGGATTTCTAGCAATATCAATACCATCACTGTAGCAGTATCAGTTTTTTGACAGTTATTGGATTGTAAAATGCCATAATCATCAACCTGGGGTGTCAATTTCAGCCCTACTTAGCGGAAGGGGACTGCCTTGTTATTTCTTTTCTTATTTCTGGTGGTTTTACTGATTGAGACAGGGTTTTTCAGAATGCGAAGAGTCTAAGCTTTACAGTGGTATAGTGACCAATAAAAGCAATAATTTAAGAGAATAATGTTTTTTCTCACCTGCGGAAATTCAGGAAATCATTAGGTTAAGAAACGAAAATAGGACCAGTCAGTTTGAGAGTCTAACTGTCTAGCTTTGGCCCAAGCAATAATCCTCTGATGAAATATATCTGAGTGATCAGAGGAAAACCAAGGGTTATCTCTCCCTTTTACCTTGTACCTCTTAAGAGGAGCCTGTTTATCTGTTCTTGAAAATGTGATTTTAAATAATCCCAAGCAGTATGAACATCTGAGATAAAATCAGTTAAATAAAACTCACATGCTTGTATATCATGAAGTTCCTAAAATTTATTTAAAAAATAAAGCGGGACTGTAGCCAATTTAGTATTCTTGACATGCTATGGCACAATGGTCATTGATGTCAACACAGAAACTGCCCGGTATTTGTGAGGAGGGTTGGTAAGAATTAAATCAGTAAAACTAGATTTATCGGGTAAATTTGTATTGGGGTATGTAGGAAAACTGACAAGATGGGTGACATTGAGAGAGTTGCAAACACCTGTGAAGGGATCCGAAATAGGTGTTAAGCAATCCCAATTTAAATCGTCCATTAAAACAAACTCATTGGGCTCTATTTTAACGATGCACGGTATAAAGTGCATGGCGCAAGTGCATTTAGGGCATGTCCAAATCCACTTTTGCTAGTTTAACAGCGGATAATCTGAGCGCAAAGTAAGGCGCATGGTTCAAAGGGGTTGTACTTAGTCTCTTAACTAATCATAGGTATGTTTTGGGCGTAACATGAAGTAAACCAATCAGAGTGTCATCCCCCATTCCCTTTAAAAGCCAGTTGCACTTGCACCTTGGCGGATTGCTATTATAATGGTGAATTTGCCAAGTAGTAGGAAAAAACGTTTCTCTGCAGAGGAAATGGATCTGCTCCTGTGCGAATTGAAAGCGCGCGAGCAGACCATCTACGGCAACAGCAGGATTCCACCAAATATTATATTATGAATATAATGTTAATATATATAATTATAAACATGAATATTATATTACCAATATTATGACTAACCATTATGACATTTAAAAAAAAAAAAAAATCTTGCGTTGTGCACCTGCCTATGTAGGCGCATATTACTATCTTAATAATGCGCCCTTAAAATAACAGAAAAATATTGCACCATTGACTTAAGACCAGGTTTTTGTTGGTCAATCGCGCATTCGCTTTCAGCTGCCTCAAGATAGCAATGCACCAACAATGTGCCTGACCACACCTCATTTTAAGACCAACATGCCCATGGGCACTCAGATGGGCGCAAGTACATTTGCTATTTAAACAACGTGGGCGCTGGGCGGGAAAATGACAACTGCGTCGGTCTGAAACTAGCAAAGACACTTGCGTTACGCTTGCCACCACTTTGCGCCGGTTTGAAAATAGAGACCATTGTCATTAAACTCAACCAATAAATCATGCAAGGATGAAATCGCATCCCTTGATGCCGAAGGAGTCATATAACAGCTTACAGTGGTCACTGTTTTCAGATGACGCTTCTGCCGCGAGAGATCTTCCTGGCAGCGGCAAATTTGCATATATTTTCTTTGTATTTCTACAGGAACTACTTTTGTTCACAAAACCACCATCAGGTGGCAAATGTGAGCACTCAAAACCACATCTGGCAGTTAACACTTCAACTGTGGCACTCACGAGCAATGTAGAACAGTGTTATCACCGCTCTTATTTTAACGGGAAAGGAGAGGAAAGGAAAATACATTTTGAAGATAAACTGAAAATAGGGACATGCTTGTTACCCATAACATTTTTGTGTGTATTTGAGTGATATTTACGTCTATAAATGGTTATTCAACGAACTTCATGGTCAGACTGTGAAACTTAATAATAATCAGATAATTTTGAGCACTGTCTAAAGTCATCCATGTTAGTTTCACTTAGGATATAGGGTAGAGTTTGTATAAATGTAACGCATCATAAATGTAACATGGTAAATAACTTTTTGTTCACCGCTGCTAGTTGCCATTTGAGAATTGTATGCACAATTCAGTCCTGTACCAAATGATTAATGGAAAAGAAACAACATTTATCACACACATTTATTATAAGCACAGACCAGATTGGTCTGCTTTGGCTATTTGGTTTTGTGTGAATTGTTTTTAATTAGAATGTATTCAAGGCAAATTTCCCGTAGTCATTTCTCTCCTGCCAGCGTCTCATTCCTCGTTTACCGAATAGGGGAATGGACAATTATGGAAATTATTGAATCATTTAAATAGACCATCATTGTTTAACATTTGAGTATTTGCTCATGGTTAAAGGGAAAATGAAGGAAGCGAGCGTAGATAATGTTGGTTCATTACCGCTGTCTCTACCTCGGCATTTCCGTGATTTGTTTTGTCTGAGGTTTTTTTTGTTTTTTTTGTTGAGGCACTTTTGAGATAGACCGGCAAAGATGTGCACAGACCATCTTGCGTTCATAAGAACTGGAGATGGTAGGAGGGGCCAGGCGGTGAAGCCTAGGAAGTAACGGGGAGACCATCTCTACTGCGCATACTTCAGGGCAAAATCGCTTGCTGCTCATTGAAGTTAATGTAGAAATCCAAGGCAATTTAACAACCAAGGAAAACCTCATCTGTCCATTTTTTTGTGATTATAAATTTCATTATGTGCAGCAGTTTCTGAAACAATAGTTGTTGTGTTCCAAGAGTCTTGGGAAAATGTATCGTCAATGTATCCTCAGTAGCACTGTATCCTACAGTAGCTTACAGTGTGAATATAATTTATTCCACTGATAATGTTGGATTGTTCAGACACATTCGCACATCCGCATTCCATATCAACACACAGAGCTCTGCAACAGATACATTGATCATCTGAACAAAGTGTTGCGCCGAGTTGTGGAATTGCGAGGTGGACCAACTGGAATGTAGCCATTGTAATTTAATTGGAGAAAATTTTATCCCACTATCTGTGGTCTGGTGTTGCTGTTTCAATATCATTAAAATCCTTTTTCCTCAAATATATTGGCTTGTGCAAATTTATCGTCAATTTATCCTCGGTAGCACCTACAGTAGCCTACAGTGTGAATATAGTTTATTCCACTGATTATGTTTGATGTTTGATCGTTCAGTTGCTAAATAGCCTGCCAGAGGAGAGACAGTAGCCTACATTCGCACATCCACATTCCGCATCAACACCTGGCTATTGTCAGGCAGTGGGGACTCTCGTGGCCTGCCAGACTCTCTTGACTCTCGTGGCCTGCCAGAACTACGCGATGCTCCATTTCACGCGTGTAGTGATTTTAAAAGGGTAATACCTCCCTTATCGCCTATATAACAAAAACACTATATTTCAGAAATACAACTATTGGAATTGATCCAGCTGTGTACTTTATTTCAAGAAAATAGTTTTGCAACATAGACTATTGTTTTATAATATGCATGTTATTGTGGGAAGTAACAGAAGTAATAAAAACACAGCCTTTTAGATGTTTAACGACCACATATTTGTGTAAAAACCTATAGAAACATTTTTTATGTTCTATTTGCTCGAAGATTTGTAAGAAAGCAAGTGAAATCTCTGTTCACCTGGCAGGTTCCTTCTGCAATGAGTAATTAGAGGCGTAAATCGGACAGTCCGTCATCAAAGATGAAGAGTGTTACATTAGGCCATCTATTGGTCATGGTCATTACGTAGGCTTAAGATCATGTCTGCAGTGTGGTATAAAGCATTTTAGTTTTACAAATGGGTGTTTTTTATTTTTATTATTTAATTACGGTGAAAAGGAGACGTGTCTTTTCGATTCCCAGTTCCCAACTTGTTGCCAGTGTGAGATGATGCATACCCCTGAGGTCAAACCGATTTTTCAGTTTGACAGTTTAACAGTTTATTTATAATCCATAATAGTTTAAATGCTACAGTATAATCAAATAATAATATATAAATCACTGACTTTCTAGAACTTAAGAAAATAGTTGTTTCCTTTAATACGATGTTAAAAAATTAGCTGCTTCCCTCGGCAAGTATTAGCTATCATTGGGGATCTGTGTAGTTTTTGGCCAATCGTTTTCCGTTTCAGGAACAGAAATTAAAAAGCAAGAAATCAATGGGTGTTCGATATTCATTTTGAAACATAAAATCGAAAAACGAGAATCAATTGGTTATTCGTGTTGCTGACCGATATTGAACATACAATTACATAAACTGAACTAGCTCTCGATTTTGATATTATGTTCGGTTTACATTATAACAAAAAGGTTTGTTTTTTTTAAATAATTACCCAATGTACTTTGGTTCATATTGAATCGTATTAAAGAAAACAACTGTTATTTTCTGATAAATTAGGTATTTATATGTTGCCATTTGGGTAGCATTTATGAAATTGCTGAAAAATCGCCAAAACGGGTTTGACGTCCCTGTTAGGGTCTCACGAGTTTTATGTTGCAAACTGTTGTAATCATTTTAAAAAAAGAGAGTTACCAGATCCATAAAAATATTTGAATGGCTTCTATGCTGATACCAGCCCAATATCAGCTGGTATTAGGGCGTTATTTTTCCCAAGTACTAATGTTATCTTAAAATCACAGAGCTAAACTCATTTTAAGATTGCGAATCACCCCAAAATGCAACGCGGCGTGACGTGAAGTACAATGCAGGATAGTGGAAGGTGTCCTTATGAGGAAATATTACACTCTGCTGCCCTCTACTGTCAGAACCCCGCATCCATTTCCTTCTGGCCGGCAGAACTGCCACGGCGGGGGCAAACGCGTCATTTGAAACCAGTGACCACTGTAACACTGTGAACTGAGAATCATTAGTTAAATACATATTAACAGCAAGAAACCTCTTCAGTAGTCAAGATGATTTTATCACCATAGCATTAAATTTCGATTTTACCTATATAGCAACCCCCCTCCCTTTTTGGGTCTGTGAAAAATACTGCTCACTGAACACTGAAATAAAAAACAAAAATTCATCTTGTTTATTTCAGTGTTCAGTGAGCAGCGTTTTTCACTGCTGTACTGGCATACCTTTGGCTATTGTTGGCTTTATCCCTTTGCTACGACAGAATACACATTTTTTGTGGTAAAAGAATGTTTTCATGTATGCCCCAGATCGACACTATTGTCCTATTGTGTGTCATGCGTGGGGGGTGTAATTGGGAGGGGGTGCTTTGTAAATGCACGACCAGCGTGACAATGGTGGCGCTGTGAAACTCCGTATTCGGCATAGTTGTCCTGAATAGTCTACTAATAAAGCTAGAACACCGAGTTTGTGTTTTCAATTCATAATTTGGTTACAGGAGCACATAATATCTGAATTGAGCAATCTAGGCATGTCGGCATGCCAACCAATAGGGGCTTTATGCTGAGAGGTTAACCTGTTGTATATTTGCAATCTCTCAGTATTTCACTGCAAACTAAAAAAGAGCTAATACATTTTTGATTTTTGCCTAGACAATTGAATTTGTGGCACTTTAGTTTAAATTCATAATTTAGGAGGAAATTATCTGTTAGTATTGTAAATGGTACAAATGTCTTGCTTAATTTAAGCCATTTTTCAAGTGCTCACATCTGGAGTTATAAAGCCCTTAAATGGGCAAGGATTGGCTAGATTTGGCATGTGCGCTAAGGGGTTAAGCACCAGGGCTGATTAGTTAACACAACCCAGCTGTGTGTGCTCTCTCCACCAGCCAGCACAGCCGAGACCAATCCGTTTCTCAAATGCTACATCATGTCTTATCTTAAAATCAGCAGGTGTTGACAAACTCAGTGACAGGCCTGGGATTCAGCTTAATATTTCCAGAAAGTAAAAGTAAACGAAAAATTTTAAATCTAGTCCTTTTAACCCTTGCACCAGGTGTCTCATTATTACAGACATCAGGATCGGGAATGGACTCAGCTGGTACAATGAAAGCTTTTAAAACCATAAAATTTTGGAGATACAACAAAAAGGGAAAACAATGGATAATGTTAGATGGATACTGATATCTAACACTAGATGGAAGTAAGAAACGAATGGAATACAGTACCCTGGGACCACGGTGCAGTATAAGAACACCCATGAACAATTAACAGCATTAATCAGTACACAGAATAAAATGTAGTCTCTGGTCAAAAATTAGGATATGCACTCCTACAGAAACCCCATTCAGCTACTATACAATCCTCAGCCACCAATGTATGGCCTGTAGTGGCAAAGCCAACCACTACTGAGAACTCTCCAACTGGAGCCCCAACCCTATTTAAATTGATGTTTAAGCCCTACAGTGGCTAACTCTGAGCATGCACTCATGAGACAAGACTGAACTACCTGCCATAACATGGGTTAGGTTGCTAAGCATATCTCAGGCCCTGCTGGCTTGAGGGGCACCATTGCTTGGATCCTCCGGCTGGCTTAGCTGTCTGGACATCTGCATCCAACTTCCTAAACTCCATGATTCAGCATAGACATTTATATGTGCACATACTACGATGTGCCAATCCCTGTGTCAAATACTAGAGTGCAGCATCCTGAGACTAATACATAATATACTATACCACTAGTACCGACCTTTATAAACATAATATACTATGCCAACTAGCACCACCATATATACATTTAGATCACTGCAGCGACCTTGAGTGTGTGAGAGCAGGCATGTCACTGGGATCATCAGATAGTCACCCAGTCTAAAACTGGTGTTTCATTGAATTAGACCAATGACACTGAGAAGGATCAACAGTGTGTTCCTGACTCCCAGAACCAACTCCCTCGACACCTGCTCTCCCAGACTCAAAGTGCAGAAACCCATTAAGCAAAAACTACACAAAGCTTAACTAATTCAAGCAGACGACTAAAGTGACCAACAAATAGGCAAAAAAGAAAAAAGAGAAAGAAACTTTCCAAGCAAATACAAAGCTATATATTAACAATGTACTAAAACTAACTGGCTAGCCAAGCAGCCTTTTTGTGCACTAGGCTGTGGTCATAATTAAGCCCTTATAGGTGGGAGTTGCAGCATTCCCTGAAGTTTCTCCCCACGTAGCATCCAATTGGATGCCTGAACTCCTTCAACCTGGATGACGTCAGTTGGCAATAAAACCAGATTTACTTTTGAAAACCATGACTACATTTAGCTAAATTCCGGCCGTTTTGTTACCAACAGTACTAGATGCTGAAAACACACATGAAGCACAGAGCACGCAGCACTGTAGTTCTAATACTCCAGAAACATGTCTCAGAAATGAACATAATCAGTAGAACTGTCACTTCATGCCATACTTCATTCTTATGATGAAGATGATGGTTCAGGAGGTGAAAGAGAAAGAGTGCACTTTCTGGGGATGGGAATGTTTATTTCCATGAAGGACAATGTGCTATTGAGTGGGAAGTGAAACTGAGACCAATGAATTTACGCTATTCAAATAGGTTACCTGTTGTTTTTATGGTTTGTGTAATGAAATACAAACATTACTATTTATACATTCCAGTACGGTATTGAACTATAAGAATATAAACATTATTTGCAGGCATTTCAAGTTATTGTGAAACTGTGTTTGATATATTTGGATTCTGTAGGCTTTGTCACCTGCTTCAGTAGCTTGTAGACTGATCATTCAGTTCATGGCAAAAATTAGAGAGAATGGGGTAAAATGGCAAGCCATGTCATGAGAAAACTGCACCTGTTAGTTAGTCTCTACAACTAGGGATGGGTATGGTTAGGATTTTATCAATACCAATACCACTATCAATACTGTTTATCGATACCAATACTTATCAATAATCGATACCAATACTTATCGATACTTCCTAATTTTGAGTGCAAAACACAAAATAATTATCAGTACTACTTTTATATTAGTTTGGGCAAAAAATGTTTGACAAAATACTTTTGTTGATAAAATGAAAGATTGTTTTCTCAGACAAAACATGATGATGGGACCAATTGGTATAGATACTGTAAATGTCTGGTAGTTGTTGATACTTGAGAAATTTCTGTTTCTGTTGGTCTTCACAAACTTAATGGGAATATGACTGTAATATAGTGTGAGTCCACAAATCACTAGTTATTGCTACCTTTGTGAGCTGCAGGTATGTTTTTCTTTTCAACCTCCTTCCTAAAAATATAGGCTGCTCTGGTTACATTAGGTTACACTACTGACATTTTAAAATCACTTATTACATTAAAACAGACATATATGATAGCATATGATATTCGTATGCTGTTTCATCTCTAAGCATTTTGTCATTTTTCCTTTAATTAGGCCTTCCTTAGACAGTTTTCAACATAGAGGATAGTGAGTGACGTTAAAATAGAGTTGAAATGACTGATATTATGGTGTGGCGGGTGACTAGCATGTCTGGATGATCATGGCAGTTTTTAAATTTTTATATAAGACCCTTTGAATGCCGAAATAGATTATTATATCTGCAACAGTTTCCCACTTTGTATTTTTTATGCGGCACACGTGAGTACCTATTGTATAGGCAATTGTTCAAATTGCGCGAAAATGAAACATAGTATTCTATTTGATGATTACTATTTTCTGCTGTGGATTTTGTAGACTAATACATCCATTAATTTAGAACACTGACATTTTAATCCCCATCAAGGAAAAATACCATCTTGTTTGCCTGATATGATTTGTCACACAGTTGATTAGAGAGAGGGAGAGACCATTCTGCTGTGGTTGAGTTACATTGACTTTGAACTAGTGAGGGACCGTGAATAGAATGATGAAGCTCTGTCTTGAAAAGCTGTCAGTTCATAAGCCGTCTTGATTGAATCAGAAACGGTCTGGTAATATAATGCTCAAGAGAAAATCAACGCAGGTATGGGAGAATCCTTTCAACATGTTTTCAGCTTGCATTGTTTTCTAGGTCCTGCTAGACACTGTCTTTTAAGCCTAGGTTGCGTGCACTGCACTAAAAGTCACCCAATCATGTTTCAAAACAGTAACTGTTCATGCTCAATATTTAGAAGAATGCAAATAGGCTATTCAGCTTAATAAAAACTATCAAGTCCTTTTGAGTCATCTGCCTCAAGTCTCAAGTCATGAATTCCAAGTCAAAGTCAAGTCGAGTCTTTTATCAACGTTAGTCCTCAAGTTGCAAATCCTCAAATTTGCGACTCGACTCTGACTCAAGTCAAGTCATGCGACTCGAGTCCCCCACCTCTGATTATTATTATTAGTAGTAGTAGTTGCTATTGTAGTATTGTTGTTTCTAGGAAAACTGTGTTTACAAATAAGCTGTTTTATTATTGTATTTTGTTGAAGAAATTATACTATTGTACTTCATTGGCTAAACTTTATTTTACCCACAAGCATACAGTACATTAATGGGGCAAACATATGTCTGGATAGCCCATCTTGTTGTATGCTGCCAGGAAAATGTCCCCATGGGGATAATGAAGTATTTTAGGTATGTATTTACATGTGTATGCGTATGTACATTAGCTATTTTAAATTTATTACTGGGTGTTAATTTTAAGTTGCAAATAAACTGTCAGAGATGTAATTCACCAGTTGGCCGTTCTCACCATAGGAAGCTTCAAAGTGCTCGGCCAGCATACCCTGGAGATAAGACAGTAACCCCCCCAGTTCCTGCTCTATCTGAGGTGTGTGTGTGTATATATGTGTGTGTGTCAGTGGGGATGTCCATGCCCCTGCCCCCTCCTCCTTTTTGCCAGATAAAATATGCAGCTTTCTTTTAGTTTTTTAGTAAGGTTTGGGCAACTTGGAAGGAAGTAGTTTTGTAACAGTTGGAAGTGGGCATCTAAGTCCTGCATCTAGGTCTGCCATTCTACATTTCATCTATGGTCTTCATGAATATCCAGCTGTCTTTTCTTTTCTGCATTTTGGATTACTTTGGGACAAAAGCAGACCTGCAAGCCTGCATGCATTTTGTGTACCAACCACGCAATTCTTGGTCAAAATACGCAGGTACGAAATGACAGCTGAAACTACGCAAAAAATGTATTATTGTAATTTAATTACGGAAAACAATCAATTAATACAAAACAATACCGTACATTTATTCGGTATTTAAACTACATCCCTCAGATTGGATCAGATGCGACCTTGTGCTTGTGGTTCTGTAACCCCTCCCCGACCCACTCAACATCCACTGATACGCAGCGGTACTTTATTATCCACCGAGGCGCAATGCTGCATAGCTGAGGTAAAATGGGAAGTAATAATCAAGCACAAAAATGTGACCGTAATGTTAACATATAAAACGTTAAAACATGTTCGGTAACATTACGAAATGATGCATTTCAAGGGGTTTATCCTAATGAGATAAATTTGTGTATATAGTTAGCCGTAGTAGTAGCTCGCATACGATTTAGCCTCGTTACGAGACGTGTGAATAACTGATGGAGTAATTTAGCTGCAGTAACTCAAACGCTACGGAGACTCCCTGTTCAAACTTTGAATTGCGCACGCTCTGTTGGAGCAAAGTGACCATTGCAAAGGTGTTTGACTATAGACCAAGCGGCCAAAACCAGACTTCGTTTTTGAAGCTCATTTCCTGGTGTTGTAGTTCCTGGTTGCTCACTAGCGCCACTACGGATGGCTCCAGTATAGGTGTTTTCATATCCGGTTTCCATGTAAGTCTACGGTACAAATGCAATAAAAATACAAAGCCACTAATTTTTTCTCACAAGAACAAATAGTCATAATAGGTGTATTTTATTCGTCTTATGACTCCATGGGTCTATTTTATGATTTATTGCATCATTTGGGCACAGGGCCAATATTTGTTCTGGACCAATGAGGTACAGCTTGCGTCACTTCCGGATTACTTCGGAGGACTATGCTACAGTAGGGGCCACAGTCTATGGTCACTGGGGTGGGCGGTGGCGCTTCTTGGCCTTGCCATTGCGGCTCCGGCTACGGTCCGCCTGTGCTAAGTCTGAAAATGCAGGCATCCCATTTCGTGGTGATTTCATTATGGCGTGTGCTATTTACAGCTGCACTAGACGACCATAAAATAATCCTCCTCTTAAGTTTTTCGGTAGCCGAGTCATTTTTACTATTTCCTTTAGCCTACTTAACCAAATAATTAGTTGGCAGAAAGCGTAATCAGCTTGCTATATTTGGTAGTCCAGTAGTAGTCTATGCTAAAACAGTTCGCAACTTCGGCTACCAAGCCATTTGACTAGCTAGCTAACCTTAACCGGCAAACATTCAATCTGTCAGACGTGTTTGGCGGCTTGTCAGTCGTGTACATTCCGTAAATGTCTACCTGGGCCATGCTTCAAGCATGTGACAAAGCTACTATAATCCCGATTTTGGGATAAACACTTTTTCAGTTTCACGAAGCGAATTAAGAGTCTCAAGGTTCATTTGCTGAAATCACACACACAGAATTTAACGAAATTAACCATCTTGGCATTTAGAAAGGAATATGTTTTTAGCATTTAAGAGACCGACAAGCTAGGCATTTAAGACAGTGGTTCTCAGAATCGGTTCTGGGGGCTCCTTGCGTATATTGGCTTTTCTTCATTGGTTATGATGATTTACAAGAAAAAAACGATAGCCTAATAATAATTAGAAATTCAACGTAGGCTACATTATTTTTGTCTTCATGCACCAGGTGGAAAACTTGCTGTACAAAGTGCGTTGTCATATTTACACGCCTGCAGATCAGTTATTAAAATACTTGGTAGATTTGTTAATAACCGCTGACAGTGTTAATTTTTATTCGGTAGAAAGTGATTTGCGAACGATCGGTCAGCTAGCGTCACCCAGCAAGTGAACACCACAAACGGCGATGGAGTAGCTAGTAGTAGCAGTTACTGGCTCATTAACTGACTGGCGAAAACCTACGACGATAACTTGCTCGGTTAACAGCAGATCTACCAGACAGTTATACGAAAATTAGCCTAGTCAAATCACCAGTAGCCTACACATCTCCGATTGATTGACCATCAGTGTAGTCAATGTTCTTCCCCTGTGGTTCATATTGCTAATGCGTGAGCTAACCACGGATAGCCTACCTAGCTCACTGGCAAGCTGATATGCTAGTTAAGCATATTCGTTTTGCTGAGAAACATGAATTGAAGATAACTGAACATAGCCTAATTGTATTTTTAATGTCATACATATAACGTGATTACATGACAGTACAGTCACGGATGGAAATTAAACTCCGTAAACATCTGATAATATATTTTAAAACATAACGGCAGACAGTCAGCTAGCCTCGTTCAGGTTGATGGGCTTTTCCGCACCGGACTGTCAATCAAATTGTAAAAATCACAGAGCGGCTTTTAAACTCTGTGGTTTTGGCTCCAACTCCAAAATGGCCGCGCCCGCCATTGAGCTTCAAAACGTATTTTCGGAGACCCACGGAGAGTCAATGGGTGACGTCACAGTAGCTTTGTCCATATTTTTTACAGTCTCTGCTATAGACTGCTAACGTAGCAAATAATTCCTATTATTGCAGCCAGTCACCCGACCAGCCTTGCGGTTAGAAAATAATCATGACGTCAGATGACAAGGATACTAACAAGGAGAGAGAGAGAGCAGCAGACCTACTAAAAAGAAGCGAGTCCATGCCCCCCAGAAGTTCCTCGCAAAATATCAGTAGCAATGGCCGTGCCTCCGCCCCCAAAACTTCCGCACCATGCATTTTGCACATTGTGCAATTATGATTTCGACATTAGCCACCAAGGAGCTTCAGGTAATAATTTAGCTAAACCTCTAGTTACAAAATCCTACATTCCTAGATAATTTTTCAATGGAATACTTTTTTTTTTCATTAGGCCTTTATGATGTGTGCCTATATAAGTTGATTCAATTATTTAATTATTAAATAAAAATGGAAATCATGAACAGAAACTTGATTTTATTAATAATTGACAGTGTTTTACATTGCAACATAAGTTTTTTTTTTAAAATACATTTCTTCATTTTCATCTGGTTGTGAGTTGTACATTTTGATAAAGGTTGATCCAAACAGTTTGCTCTGCCTATCAACAAATTTGGCAATTTGATTAATAATTCATATCTTTAATAACAATTACCAAATTACCCCCTTAGCGCACATGCCAAATCAGGCCAATCCTTGCCCATTTAGAGGTTACCCTATTTAAAGCCTTATAACTCCAGATGTGAACACCACAGAGACTTGAAAAATGGCTTAAATGAAGCAAGACATTTGTACAATTTACAATACTGACATAGATTCGTTTATATTCATAATTTTGGAAGAAAGAAAGTGCCACAAATGCAATTGTCTAGACAAAAAATCAAAAATGAATTTGCACTTTTTTTGTTTGCAATGAAATACAGAGAGATCGCACATACGTATACAACAGGTTAAACTATACATGTCCTGGATCAAAAACTTCTTGACCACAAGCTCATAAAATCTAAGGGTGGATATGTAGAACTATTATAGATTTATGAAGCAAAAACTAAGCAGTGTACCCAGCGTCTCCAAATCTACCCAAAATGTCTAAATTATGCATTGCATATGCATTATGCATATTCACATATTTCACTACAAATTAACTGTTTTGACTCAAGAAACTCACTGTTGCATCATTTTTAAGTGGGAATGACAAGCTTTCTGTCAGTACAGTGGTCTAAAATATCTAGGGGTCCAGAAACATATCCAAAATCTCTCCAAAAAGGAATATAATGCTTTCTGACCATTGTAAAGCATATTAATGAGCCCCTCATGAAGTTTTAAGATGAAACATTGCTATCATAAGAATTAGGGAATAGCAACAAATTGCAGGTATGAAACGGTTATTTAACTACTTAGTAATGCAAACTTTGTGTTGTTATGTGATGTGTCAGCTAACATTAGTCATTGAACATAAAATGAAATAGGCTATCCTAGTTGTTGTGCTAGCTAGCTACCTCAATCATCCCAAATGCAAGCCAGCTGGCCAACAAACTTAATGCAAGCTAATTGTAGCTGACATTATTTAGCTATATAGCATTGTCACAGCTAGATAGCAAGTTAAAGTCTGAATACCCCCCTCTTTTGGGGACATCTCTTGCACCCTCGGATTACAATAGCCACGTTTCCATTAAATTGTCAAGCGAATTTTAAGCGAACTTTTGAAATATCGCAAAAAAGAAAAAAAAACGAAAATGCGAATTAAGAGTGTTTCCATAGGCTACATTACGCATGGCTGTAAGCAAAATCAGCAGGTTCAAACACAGGCAGAGTTGATAGGAAAAAATGACGGCGAAAATAACTCGCTTTATAATGATATTTAAATGATGTTTATCTTCATTCACGCTTTGGCTTTTCCTTGTGCTCTCCCTGTCCTCATGGGTGTAATTTCTCCCCCTGAAATGAAATTTGTACAAAGGAGGTTGCATTGAAATTGAAGTTACATTACACCCTTGCAGCACTATACCCATTAGGAAATGCTTAACCTCATTGTAAGAGCAGGCATCAATTCTGTGTCCATTTCACCGTATATCTGGACATCAGATGCTTGTTTCGGTAACACCAAGTTACCCCTTCGGAAGGATGCTTTTAAAGTGATCTGGTGCAGTTTTGTGAGATAATAAAACCCAATCCAACACAAGATACTTTTCTGGAACTTCTTTCAGTAAAATACCTATTCTTTTGTTTAATATATTTTCCACGCTTCATTGAGCTCTTCTGTTTGTATATTATTGTATATTATTACTGTTTCTGTTGACTAACCCTATTGAACTGTTTCGATTGACTGTCATGTGTGCATCCCCCATTTCTTTCTGGGCTGACACATTCTCTAATTCTTTTGTCCAGTACAAATGTTAGTGGATGATGAGGTCATTTCATTGGAACCGTTATTCTTTTTATAAGCCCGACGGAATACATCCCAACAAACTGGGCAGCAGGATGCTAGCTGCTAATTTTCAGCATGCTGTGCAAACTGCCACATGGGACTGACGGTTGTTTACACCACACACCCCCCTCCCGGCCTCTTCTTCCCCGCCCTCAGTGGTAGCTCAAAATCCCATCTCACTCACCACTGCCCCCGTTGGGCTTCAGCGGTCATTGATTTCTCGACTACACCGCACAAGACAGCCCAACTACAGGCTATGTCCTCGTTGCCGCGGAGTGAATCACCGCAACCTGCGGCCTCTGGGTAAACTGTGTTTATTTGAGCTGGGTCGCCCTCACACCGTATTGTGCGCTGTGATCTACCGGCCTCCTAAATACAATAAGGACTTTTTAAATTACTTTTCGGAGTTCCTGGGTGAAATCATGCCCAAATACGACCGTGTCCTTATTGTTGGTGATTTTAATGTTCATGTGTGTTGTCCTGATAAGCCAATGGCGAAGGCCTTTTTAAACCTCATTGACTCTTTTAATCTTGTGCAGTCTGTGTCTGGACCCACACAAGAGCGTGGACACACACTTGATCTTGTTTTATCATATGGTCTGCCTGTTTTTAACCTAGAACTTTGTTCAACAGTATTCTCTGATCATATGCCTGTATTGTTTGAGGTTGCTCTTGCCTGTAATACAGTTAAACCTGCCGCTGTTACTCGGCGCTGTCGCATCATTAACCCCTCCACTGCTGCTCAGTTTTCCGCCGTTTTCAGTCATAACACCGTCATTCCTGAGTCTGTGTGCAGTACAGAGGAGCTTAGCTCATGGCTTCACTCCATCTGCCAGACCGTTTTAGATAATGTGGCTCCATTAAAAACCAGGCAGCCTAAAAGTAGATCTGAGCCCTGGTTAAATGATACTACTCGTGCTGTCCGACTTGAGTGCCGTAAAGCTGAGCGCAAGTGGAAAAAGGACAAACTACAGGTGTCCTTTCAAATGTTAAGGGACTGCTGGCGTCATTATCAGACAACTGTGAAAAATGCCAAAAGGGAACATTTGTCTAGTATCATCATGTCTAACTGTCACAAACCACGTGTTTTGTTTAAAACCATTGACTCAGCTCTTAATGCTCGGCAGACTGTCAGTACAGAGGCCTCCCCTGCTGCTTGTGAAAAATTTCTTCACTTTTTTACTGATAAGGTCTCTTCTGCGAGAGCTCTCATCACACCTGCTGATTATGACCCTTCAATCTCTGTCACCTGCTCTGCTGTTTTGGACCAGTTTGAGCCTGTGACTCTGTTTTTCTTACAGGAGATTGTTGGTCAGTTGAGGCCCTCAGGTTCTCCAAATGATGCTGTACCTCCTCGACTATTTAAAGAGGTTTTCCCCACTGTTAGAACCTCTGTTCTTACTGTTATTAATAGCAGTTTGTCCTCGGGTGTGGTCCCTGTATATTTTAAACATGCAGTTGTTCAACCCCTGATTAAAAAACCTGGGCTAGATCCTGCTGCTCTTAACAATTTCAGGCCGATCTCCAAACTGCCTTTTATTTCAAAAATCCTCGAGAAGATTGTTTACAGTCAGTTAATGGCCTTTTTGAAAGACAACAATATTCTCGAGGTTTTCCAATCCGGTTTTAAATCTCTGCACAGCACCGAATCAGCTCTTTTAAGAGTTTTTAATGATATCTTTTTAGCCACAGACTCTGGTGATTGTGTTATTCTTGTGCTTTTAGACTTAACTGCTGCATTCGACACAGTGGACCATGAAGTCCTGATCTCTCGCTTGGAGCAGTGGGTGGGCATCAGGGGCGTGGCACTGGAGTGGTTCAGGTCGTATCTGGCAGACCGAACCTTCTGTGTCAGCCTTGGCGACTCTGTGTCCTCCTCTGCTCCTCTCTCGTGTGGGGTCCCGCAGGGTTTGGTCCTGGGCCCTCTTTTGTTTTCTTTGTATTTGCTCCCACTCGGCTCCATACTTAGAAAGCATGGGATTTCCTTCCACTTTTATGCGGATGACAGTCAAATCTATGTCCCTCTTAACCCTCTGGGGTCGAGAGCTCCGCCGGCGGAGCTCGACAAGATGAAATTAACTTTCGTTTCTATTTGGATGATTAATTTCACGTGCTGTTATCATACAGACGCAAAAAAAACATTGACAGAAACCTTAGAATCGCGACTTTCCAATGCGCCCATTGGCAAATAATATAAATTGTTTTAAATGTTCCAAATTTGATTAATTAGATCATGTATGCTTCGCTAAACTTTACTCATTACTATGTGAATTTCGCTCAGCAGGAAGTCCGCCCAAATCGCATTCACATGTTAACAACATTTTAATTACTCTCCATAGAAGGAGACTAAAGGAGGGGCGATGCGAGATCCATGTGAGACCCTATTGGCAGAAATGCCAAGTCAAAGCGGGATAGAATGTCACAGAGTGTCGCCTAATTCACTTCTTTTGAGGTGAACATTTCGTTTAATTTTGGAAAATGGTCCGTCCGGAAGCCGACACTGATGAAGAGTGGTGTCATTTCGAACAGCGAACTGATCCAGCTGAGGATCAACTTCATGCGTAAGTATATTTCTTATGATCATATTGGTAAATATGTGTACTGTGTTGCAACGTATCTGTGTGTTTGTAGGAATATCCAGCAATGTGCGCGTTTGTAAATTCCCACACTACGAACGATTCGAACTATTGCATCTCAAAATTATAGGCTAGGCTCTCTGCGTCTGGTTGTGTTAGAAGTATCAGGTAGACTGTGTGTTTTTCGATCATATTCGTAATAAATAGCTCATGCCTGGCGTGTAGTGGCGTGGCTAGGATTCCAAAACTGATGTCCTTGCACAATCGATATTAGCATTCTCTAAGTTCGGGAAATAGCAATAAAATAACCACTTAGATAAACAGACCTAGCCTAGTTCAGATTGAGGCATTGTTATTGATGAGTGATGCGTGTAGTTAAGCTAATGTTTTTTCGTTGATAGCTTGCATTATTTGTAAATGTGCTGTATTACATTATCTGTGTGTTTGTAGAAATATTCATTAATATGCGCGTTTGTAAGTTCCCACACTACGAATGATTCTAACCATTGCTTCTCAAAATTATAGGCTACCTCTCTGCGTCTGGTTGTGTTTGTTTGGTTCTTTGTTTGTATATGATGTAACCATGTCACATTTCCTAACAATTTTGTTTTTATCATATTTACAGAGATGCTGATCAGGAAACACAGCCTAGTTCACCACTAGCTAAGAGGCCACGCTTGCGTTGCAAGAGTACACCAGTCTCATCTCATCTTCCATGCGTATAGTTTGCTTCAATAAATGTTCTGAAAATCAAAAGATGTCTTTGTTTCTGTCTTCTAAATGGCTCACTGAGTCTTTGTCTTAGTGGTGGGGAGGCATGCGGCCAGGTGTGAATAGCCTACTTAGCTGGCAGGTATTCCTACCCAATGCATATTCATTACAGAAAGGCCATTTGCCCTCCCATTCTCACCTGGTGTTGAAAAATAGTAGTCACAACACTAACTTTTAGCAATGTATTTTATATTTCTCAATGGATTTGCTAAAATATTTTGTCATCTTTTGATACCCAAGACCTTGATAAACACATTTCAGTGACCAAAAGTCTTAGTCACAATTGTTCAGTGTGCTTTATTACAACATTCCTGTGCATGTTCAAAACTACTGTTTACAGTTTGTGTGTTTTTAGAGCAGTTTACAATCCACACATGATTATGACCTACTTACTGCTGCCATATTATTGTAGCTGAGTCTGTGCTGAAAACAAAGATATGAAACACTTTGAAATCACTGTATATAAAGTTGATGAAATTTACACAAATGTCAGAGCATCGCACAATCACCAGTGTGCCTCATTTTACCCTTAGACCCCAGAGTGTTAAAAAGAAAGACGCTTACTCAATCACTGCCTTAGTTAAGTGTCTTGACGACATAAAGGCCTGGATGTCTCTGAACTTTTTAAATTTTAATGAGAAGAAGACTGAAGTGTTGGTTTTTGGTGGCACCGCTGGGACAGCCCTTCCAGATCTGGGCTCTTTGGCCCAGTATGTCAATCCAACCATCACAAACCTCGGGGTAAAAGTGGATGCTGACCTCAAGCTTGACAGCCAAGTCAGGGCGGTTGTTAGATCAAGTTTTTATCATTTGAGGCAGCTGGCCAAAATAAAGCCAATTCTTTCAAGGCAACAGTTCGAGATTGTAATCCATGCCTTTATCACCACTCGGCTGGATTATTGCAATGCCCTCTATGTGGGGGTTAGTGCTTCCTCCATCTCCCGTCTCCAGATGGTTCAGAATGCTGCGGCACGTCTTTTAACCGGCACACGCAAGCATGAGCACATTTCCCCCATTTTAGCCTCACTCCACTGGCTGCCCATACACTTCAGGATTCATTTTAAAATTCTTTTATTTGCTTTTAAATCCCTGAGTGGTCTTGCCCCGCCGTACCTCTCTGAGCTTCTACACCCCTACACACCTACTCGCTCTCTCCGGTCAGCTGATCAGCTGCTCCTGAGAGTGCCTAAAACTAAGCTGAAGCTCAGAGGGGACCGCGCCTTCGCTGTTGCAGCTCCAACACTATGGAATGACCTGCCTCAGCACATCAGACAGGCCTCCTCTCTGTCTGTTTTTAAATCCCTCGTCAAAACCCACCTCTTCTCCTTGGCTTTTGACTCCTAGTAAGACAGTGACTTTATTTTATTTTATTATTTTATTTTATTTTATTTTATTTTATCCTTTATTTTATTCCTCATTTTATCCTATTTATTTTATTTTATTTTTTCCTATTTATTTCTCCGATTGTATGACTGTTACCTATATGACTATAGCTATGATGTGTTTCAGAAAGCTATGATGTGTTTATTTTGCAATGTATTTATTTTTCTGTACAGCACTTTGGTCAGCCATGGCTGTTTTAAAGTGCTTAACAAATAAAATTGGATTGGATTGAAGAGGATAACAACAAAGAATTCTTTTTAGCCCTCAAATAACTCTGGAACTTGAGCTTCCAGTAAGAATGTAAGCTTGTCTGATTTAGAATTCTAGGACTGGAAGCAATTACTCCTTTCCAGAAATAATTTCCTACCATGCTTCCCACCCATCACCTCATTCTATGCTGTTGAATGAGGGCCATTGCTCCCATATCACATGGAAATTCAGACCAATTTTGAATAGAATCTCAGAAGCCCAGAGTTCCCTGAATAAAAGAAACTCTGGAATTGGCCACTCGTAGATGACTTAGGATGCCTATAGTGCTAGCTCATCCTGATAATATTTTTGTTACTGTTTTTCTAAAAAATGTGTACTTTGTGTGCTGCAGTTTATTCAGCAGTAGAAGTCCATTAACTTGTATAGCAGCCAAATAAACAACTAAGAGAGAAATACCATATCTGTGCTCTAATTTGAGGCTGAAATAGTGATATATTTTGATCTGAGGATTAGAAAACAATGCTTGTAGCTGCTTAAGGAGCTGTATGTTCAAAGACATGTCATGACCCTGAGAAATCGCTGCATCATAAATTCTTTTCATTTGTTGATCTAGACAACGACTAAATGAAGAGATGTGTTTGTAATATGTTGTCTAGACTGTGTTTTTGGACAGATGAGAGACAGTAAGTAAGAAAGTGTGAAGGAGAGTGAACATGAGAGAGTGCAGAAAATAATGCAGGAGAGTGTACAGGTAATTGTGCAGGTAAGTGTGAAGGAGCGAATACTTTTTATGTCTCTGTTCTCCACAGCAGCACGAGGTCTTTTGTCCTGTTAATGGATGCTTCTCTCTTCCTTTAAAGGACGTGAGACAAAAAGACAAAACTACAAAGTGGGAGAGCCAGCACAACCACTGGAAAAACCTTTTGTAGGAAAGCAGCAATAATGTCTTTCATCTTGCTCATGTACAGCTTAATATGAACTGGGGCTAATTGATTTCATTTGCTTTAATTATAAATAGGAACAGAATGACTCACAGTGCCACCAGGGAACACAGCGAAACCTGCATTTCCGTGTCCAGTGGCTAGCAAGAGCTCCTAGTTTGTTTATGAAAGCAAATGGTCATTGGAGTGGTGTGGTACTGTATTAGCTGCAGGGTGAAGGCCATTTTGCAGTAGATGATCATGTGTTTTGTCTCATTGAAAAACAGAATGAGGTAACACAAACAGAAATGTGAAAATAGAAACCACAGCATAGTCAGGTTTTCAATAGTTTGTTGCTGGGGGCTTACAGACTGTAAATGCATTTTTTTCTCCACTGTTTTCTCAGACATTCTTTAATTCTTTATTACAATTTTGTTGGCCCAGTTCCAAAACAAATAGTGTAAATTGGGATGACAGGTATGTCATCCCGCTAAGTTACACCTTGGCAGGGCGGCATGCCCCATACCTATATACATATTATACCTATACAGCACTGAGAGTTTGCCACTTTTCATGGTTTCCTACAGAAATAGCCCCAATGACCACAGACTCTCAACCCCTTAAAAACATTAATATCTGTATCTTATGACCCCGTTTCAACTGACAGAATTCACAAACAACTTCACATGTCCGCACAATAAAGCCCCAAACTTAGGGGATTTTGCGTTTTCTCCTTCTTTTTCCTGCCAGATTACATCATCGTAATGCTGCAAACCCACAAACAATACGTCTCCCCATTGGACATTTACCTACACCAGCCAATCATTCACATACACAGGTTGCAGACTTGGGACCACTGAGCCTCAGGATCAAATCCCACTTGAGACTCCCCCAAATTTCTCTTTTCTTATGCTTGTCAATTACTTTTCAACTATTGCTTTTGCAACTGTATAATTCTTCTGGATCCTTCGGCACCAAATCGTGCCAGTCTTTCACCGAACGTATACTCAGTATGATTTCGTCAATCTGCTACATTTGCTTTCAATGTGAAAGTTTTCTAGCTGGCTACAATATAGCCAGACCACATGGAATACAACCAGAGCTCAGTCTGCTTTCTTTAAAAGCACGAGCACATTTCACCACAAAATTTCACACATTGGACAACTGCTTCCTCGGTGGCTCACTGCTAAGGTTGTTGCCTTAAAGTCACTAGGTCAGTGGATCCTGCCTTGGCCTCATGCAAATATTAACTTTCTTATGTACACTTATTTGCTAGCTATTAATAGTCTTAAACTCTTGCTTTTGCAGTTCTCAGAATAACTGAATCTTCAATACATATGTTTAGCAAAAGTCACGCATGGCCACCCATATGCATTTCATGACGGCCCATTTATGATTTTCTTAAACAGTTACAACAGCTGACCACTGTGGCATTTCTATTCTAACTGCTTTACTTGAATACTGTATAAAACATTCTTATCAGCAAACGGCATGTTTGGCTTATAGTGCTTTGTATGTGTGAGTAACTTGGTATTTTTGTACATTGAAAACATGTTTTTCTTCAGATACAGAAATACTAATGCAGAGACAAAGACAGATTTATGAATATAAAACAAGACAATCTAACAGAACACAGTCCAAAAATTTGCTTAGCTAACTTATAATGTAAATAAGGTAAGGTAAACAGCAATGCATTAACCAAAATTGATATGATCGGAAAGCATAGTGTAACATTTCACAATATATATGTAAATACATTGGATCTAGGGACGGAGTGTGGCACAGTGGGTAAGGAACTGCGCTTGTAACCGAAAGGTCGCAGGTTCGATTCCCGGGTAAGGACACTGCCGTTGTACCCTTGAGCAAGGTACTTAACCTGCATTGCTTCAGTAAATATCCTGCTGTATAAATGGATACAATGTAAAGTGCTATGTAAAAAGTTGTGTAAGTCGCTCTGGATAAGAGCGTCTGCTAAATGCCTGTAATGTAATGTAATGTAATGTAAATATACATAATGTAATCTTTTGCCTTTTTCAAAGAAATATACATTGCTGTGAAATATATCAAAATATTTCTATAGATAGAAAAATACATCAAAGTTTCCCCCAAAAAAGGCCATATATTTACGACAAATTAAAATATATTCAGCTTCATATCAGGGTGTAAATGTGCCCAGATGGAAAACCTTTTTTTCATAATGCAGCCTACAAATGTCCAATAGTAAAGTATATCAAATCCTGGTCTTGACCTGACCTACAAACAGAGGCTTGCATCCCAGACAGGATTATGCCCAGAATAAGAAAAACATTCTCACCCACCCATGCACCTAAGAATATGTGCATGTGCATATTCCAGATTTTATGTGCTATATCAGATTTTCAGTGGGTCAAAAGTTTACATACACTTTGTTAGTATTTGGTGGCATTGCCTTTTAATTGCTTAACTTGAATCAAACGCTTGGGGTAGCATTCCACAAGCTTCTCACGTTACGTTGCTGGAATTTTTGCCCCATTCCTCCTGACAGAACTGGTGTAACTCGGTCAGGTTTATGGGCCTCTTTGCTCGGACACGCTTTTTCAGTTCAGCCCACAAATTTCTATGGGATTCAGGTCAGAGCTTTGTGATGGCCACTCCAATACTTTCACTTTGTTGTCTTTAAGCCATTTTGTTACAACTTTGGAGGTATACTTAGGATCATTGTCCTGCTAGGAGTCCCAGTTGCAACCAAGTTTTAACCTTCTAGCTGATGTCTTGAGGTGTTGCTTCAGTATTTCTCCTTCCTCGTGATACCATCGGTTTTCTGAAGTGCACCAATCCTTTTTCCAGCAAAACACCCCCACAACATTAGGCTGCCACCCCCATGCTTCACAGTTGGGATGGTGTTCTTCAGATTAAAAGCCTCACCCTTTTTCCTCCATACATAGCGCTGATCATTATGGCTAAACAGTTCAATTTTTGTTTCATCTGGCCAGAGAACACTCCTCCAAAAGGCTAGGTCTTAGCCCTGGTGATCACCTGAAAACTTCATTCTGCCCTTTTTATGCTGATCTTTGAGTAGGGGCTTCTTCCTTGCATGACAGCCTTTCAGGCCATTGCGATGCAGGATTCTCTTAATGATGGATGTAGACACTTTTGTACCTGATGCCTTCACTAGATCCATTGTTGTTACCTTTGGGTTCAGCTGGACCATTTGGACCTAAGTTCGTTCAGCCCTTGGAGTTAATTTGTGCCTCCTTCTTGAATGATGCAGTGTCTGTGTGGTCCCAAGATTTTTATATTTGCATATAATTGTTTGTACAGATGCTCATGGTACCTTCAGTTGTTTGGAAATTGCTCCTAAGGAGGAACTGGCCTTGTGGAGGTCCACAGTTGCTTGGATTCTCCCATGGTCTCAAGGACAAAAAGGCAGTGGCTCTAAAGGTTGGTCCTTAAATACAGCCACAGGTGCCAATTAACTCCCAGTTAACTCCTACTTATGGCAGTTGGTCAATCAGTAGCTTCTAAAAAGTCATTACATAAACATTTTTTGGAATCTTTGAGACTGTTTAAAGAGACAGAAAACTTGGTGTATGTAAACTTTTGACCCCCTGGAATTCTTATATAGTGAATTAAAGCTGAAATAAATCTTTTTCGGTTGTTTTAAAATTACCTCTGATGTGAACAAAGTAGATGCCCTAATTAACTTGCCACAGGAAATGTATGGTCACATGAAATGTGTGGAGTTGTGAAAAACTGAGTTTGAATATATTTAGCCTAGGTGTATGTAAAACTTGGCCTCAACTTTAGGTGATTAGGTCAGAAATACAATTACTTTATTTGCATCTCAAAATTGTTCACATTTTCTTTTCACTTTTAAACTCAGGATTTATTAGATAGCCTTTATTGTACGTTGTGCTGAAACCGATTTCTCTAAATTTTTTGTTAAGTATACACAGTGATTAAAACTAATTTTTCTCAATTGAATTCATGTTTAATTTCCGTAATATGATGTGAAGAAAGAAGCTTGTGTTTACTTGCCAATTGAGTATTCAGATTGTCTGCACACTTGCTAATCGAGGAAAATTAATAAAAATAGGCTGAGACCAATATTCGGTTTAAACGAAAACTAACTGTTTAAATAAAGGTGATTAAAACTCATTAGTTCGCTACAGGTAATACCACTATCAGTGGTATTTTAGAAGGAAGTAGCTAACACCGATGTGTTATAGTAGCAGCGTGACAAGGGGAAACAAATTCACTTTTTTCCAATAGTTTGTTCCAGGTCCCAGGGAGCAATCTGCAACTAACCCATTACTGGCCAGATTTTTCACAGATATTTATTACATATAATCATTTGCAAACCCAATTTTTTGTTGTATTTTTGAAGTAATGATGGCTTGAATGTATGGCCACTTTAGTGGCCGGTGGGCACATACCTTGTAAGAATCCCTATGCAATGTTACAGTGTATTTTGTACAAGATTGAGAATGAAAATAACAATCTTAGACACATTGTCTTCTTTTATCAATGAAAACTTTATTATAGTAACATATATGATATGAAATCGTATTTAACAAGCCAACTGTAACTTTTCTCAAGAAAACATTGAAAATAACATGAATAAACTGAATACCAGTTTATGGAACCCAACTCATATCACAGGGGTAATCCTGTTAAAAAATTAAAGACCAATGTTTTTAAACATTAGATTATTTAAAATATAAAACACCCATGAATTCACCTTTTAAAAAATAAAATATCAAACATTACCATTTCAATCAAACTGATAATATTAATATGTTTCATGTTTTTTTCATGCATTGCTTGCAATCATGTGGTGTGCTAAGAAAAACTTGTGAAAACTTATAAAACTATTATAAAAGGTAAACAACTGGGTCATTAGACCATCCATTTGAACATTGTACAATACAGCAGTATTGTGCAGTTTCACTTCTTAAGTCATCCTTGTAATGAATATTCGGTCTAATTTCTTAGATCCTCCTTGCAACAATTATTCTAAGTACAATCTGTCTTTAGACTTTCTCAGATTTTAAGATTGGAGGGTGGAAATCCTTGAAACATTCAGCCTGCAATGGACCATCACATTTCTCGCATGCAATAGCAGTTCGCCCCCCACACCTTCGGCACCTCTGGTACTTTCTCTGGTACTGTCTTTAGCCTCTTTCACACAGCTAATACCGCATCTGAGCCGCCTCTGATGCAGTAACAGGTTCCCTTTCCCACAGAATTTGTAATGCGGTATTCAAGCCGTCTTTACCTTTCACACACAGTAGAACTCAACTATCGTGAATGAATTGTTTACTTTCCGTTACCATAGTAACACACTTGATGTAGGACCAAAGCTATAACGTTACTTGTTATTTATTTTCGTTGCAATCTTCTTGTAATTTCCGGCAAAACAATCAAACAAACGTTACATTTTGAAGTGCAAGTGGTCGCATTTTGTTATGTTATTAGTTTTCGCGTTCTCAATGCATTTACAATGTAACTATCTGCTACGTCTTGTGACAGACAGCTGGGAGAGGTGCGGGGATTGGTACTGGAGGGAAGATACGTTGGCTCCACCCCCGAACCATAGAAGGACTTCCTGCAATGATTGGTGGCACATGCAGGTCATTATGCACTCAAGACTCTGGGATAAAAGGGAGAGTCGAAACATGCGCAAGTTGCAAAGTTCCGTGAGGGAAACACGTTTTGTGAGAGAGTAAGAGTGGTGAAAAGAATCGTGTGAATTGCTGTTGTGACCTGGACTGCCTGACTACCCCGCTTGTGTATTGACCCATTTTCTGAGAACCTGGCTTTGGATTGAATTTTGGAATACGGACACGGATTACAGAATAGGATTGTGGAACTGGACTGGTTGCCTGATTTCCCCCTTTTTCCCCCTTTGTGAGTTTTCCCCAAGAAACATTCCTTGTTTAATTGTACTTCGTTTGTGTGTTTTGGTTATTCAACTTGGTGAACTGATGTGGAAACCCCACACCCCTGGTTCTGCTACAGTCTGTGTGCGCCACAAAGCGCATATGAGTCGGACCATAGGCGAAGAGACTACGAAATCAAAAAAAGAAGATTCAATGTCTTCAAAAGAAATCAAAGGAGAGGAATGAAATACATGTGTCAACTGGTATTTGGGCGCAGCAGTACACGATCTGTGTGGGTCAAAGACCGCACTCGTGGTAACATGTTCTGGTCGTGCGTACAGAACACCTACACCGATGCCGACTGGATAGCTAATTTTAGAATAAGCGGGGGTACCTTTGAATAGGTAGCTGCACAATTACGCAGTCAGTTAGTCCCCATATGCTCTCACAGAGCTCGTAGTGGGCCATTGTTTTGCGCGATCTACCGCTTCTATTGTTATGGTCACTGACCTTATGAAAACAGCCCTTAATTTGTTTTATTTTTGATATTATTTGCTTTTTAGTTCGAGTATAGCCCCTCTCACGCACCAGCTCCGCTTGCCGCTCATATACCACCGAGTCTCTCACTGTACCTTCCAGTTGAGAGACAATTTCTTCCTCGCTTCTCAACTGTAATAATATTTGTGGGTCCAGGTATTTCCTCTGTATGCCATTTTTTCAGTTGAGAGATAGATCTGCGTTCACGCGCACCTGTAACGTAATTCGAACGCCGCCCAGAAAGCAGTCGTCGATGCTGCTTTCCGTTCCCACAGGAGAAATGCAGCGCCTCGAAAACACCGGGAGAGGCGTTTTCGATGCGGTATTTTAAAAGCCGTCGCAACGTGTTCACACAGACATAAGTGCGGTATTGAACCCGTCTCGAAAACTCCTTTTCTTCTGTGTGAAAAGGGGTATTTGTTGGCCAGTGTTTGCTGTTGTCGAATCTCGCAGCATCAATGATCTGCAGTGCAAAATTTGAACTCCTTCCATGCCCACGTGGCTTTTCCCCATGGTGTCTCTGAAACTAGTCTCTGAAAAGTGCAGCAGATCATCTTCTCCCTTCAAGACTGACAGATAATAGTACTAGCTGTTGACAATTGCACTGTTCAGTGCCCAGCTGAACATTGGCCACCACCACTTTTTTTGATCTGATACTGATCCTATAACGTGCCACACCTTGGTAATGTGAATCAATGCCTCCCGTGTGTGTTATAGTGGCTAATGCATGTTGGCTGGCATAGGACTTGTATGATATGTTTCTTTTTGTTCCATCTTTTAACGTTGACCATTGACTCTGACACTTTTTCCATGTTTGGAAAGAAATTTTCCTTTTTCAACAAGGAATTCACATTCGCCTCTCTCCTTTGTCTTGAATCTCCGAGTGTCAGCGGAACACCAAAGAGACGGTTTTCACGGGGTGTGCCACAGCTTCCTTGGCCCCAGTTGCACATCTCATCAATTAATGACAAACCTGTAAAGCAATTGCGTGGTAAAATTTTTCAGCCAAGCCAAGAACAACACTCGGTCCTTGACCCAGTCCAGTTTCAGCCAGCCATGTGTAGGTCACTGCATATGGCTCCATCTGATAGAAATAGCCAGATGATGGTGCAAGGCTCCATAACTTTCCCTTGATAAACTGCTTACATCCATTTCTGCCAAAGTACTCATCATCTCATCCACAGACAGATGTCCCACAATTGGCGCTTCCTTGTTGACTTTGTTGATCTCCTCAAAAATGGGATGTACCTTAAAGAAAGGGTCATCTTATCATCTCATCTAATTTTGGTGTTGTCGACCACATGTATAGAAGACATGACGTCATTAAACCTGTTTCTGTGCATGGCTGCTTTTATTCTGGCTTTGGAGAGATCTTCATCTTGTGAACAGAGAAGATGTCGACCTGTAACGGTAGTAACCAGAGGTCATAGGGTTTGTTATAGAATGTGAGCAGTTCATTTTCCTCCAGATTGAGTGAGCCCTTTCTGTGTGGCATACATGTTTGACATTTCAAGCGTAATATCACACAGAGATTTAGGGTAAAATGTGAGAAAAATCTCATTTGAATCCTACAGATGAAGAACCATATAAGTCCATTGTTTCAATGTCTGGATAATCAAACCTTTCTTATTTTAGGCCTGTGTACATCACATTATTAATGTTTTGTATTGAAGATATAGAACACACACTTCTTCTTTCTTACTGTTAGATTTGTTTTAGTTTTGCTAAATGAAAAAAAGGAAGTTATTAGTTCAGTATAAGTCCCATGCATAATAGCAGCTTGAACCATTTGAATTAAGACCCTATTATGTTTAACACATGCCTATCGCCTTCATGTTTGTCAGGAAATTTAGGGTAAATGCAATACAATACTGACTTCTAGATTAACATCGCCTTCCCCTTGACAGCAAACAGAAAAAAATGTAACGTTAGCTACACAAGATACTGATAGCTAGCAACATTGACATATTGTAGATATAATTACAGGTTTATTAAGGTTGCTAGCTAGCTAACTATATCATAATTTGATACAACGTAACAGCTAACATGATCACTGAATTTCATCAGACAACAGCTGTTGTTAGCGAGTTAGCTAGCTAGTTACAATGTTTCATATACGGTTCTTCCACATACCTCTTTGGGTGGAGTTTTTCCCTCTTTCGGCTCTCCTTTTCTGTTTACATATGGTTTCCCCGCATCCCTCAAGGTCTTGCGTGTTTGGTCCATCCATTCATTCACTTTTGTTTTTCTTTTCTTTCCTAAATTTCGCCTATTAAGGTCCGTGGCAGACATGCATACGGTTTGTACTTCCAATTTGGCTTCTGGACATAAACGGTTTTTCCGCATGAGACTATTTTAAAGTTTAAAATATAGAGTATCAATCGTGTGAAAACATCCATATAACAGCCCCAATATACAAAGTGGGCATCACACAATCATGTGACAGGGCTCTCTCTTTTTATTTTTTGGACTTATACGGTTGTTCGTCGCAAGGACTCATTTGAGGTTACTATTGGGGTCGTTGTTTTAGGTTTAAAGGGAGGAATGTGACAACCTCTAAATGTCCTCTTTGGTACTGTGAATTTCCTATCTTTGTTTTTGGTCGCTTGAAATGTGCACTTCTTTTTGGTTGGTGGAAGGTCATGCCTGACAAACCTACTGGTATTTTTTGAAGAAGCTACCAAGTGTTTTGATTATAACAAGGCTTATGATATTGTATACTTAGATTTCCAAAAGACATTTGATAAGGTACCACACTCTCGTGAGACTTGTTAGCAAAATGAAGATAGTAGAGGACGCATTTCAGAATGGATTCGGAACTGGTTACAGGGTAGAACACACAGAGTATTAGGCGGGATATTATCTGAATGGGGAACTGTTGCAAGTGGAATCCCACAAGGATCAGTGCTGGGACCACTGCTCTTCCTCGTATATATCAATGACCATGACAGGGACATAGAAAGTACATTAGTCAAATTTGCAGGTTCTAGGCACAGTGCTGTAGCAGGAGAAAAGGCTAATAGGATGAAGGGATATATAACCAAAAGTATTGACTATAAATCCAAGTATTTTATTGTAATCTTACTGTACATAATGTGGTGTATTTGTATCTCCATGGGCAATACTTATAGGGCATGGAAAATACTCATTCATACAATTTACTGTGTGCTCATATGTGCTAGCTGAACGTACAATAAATTTAAAAAAAAAATCAAAAATAGTAACACTTGTAAAATGTCTTCCCATCCCCATGCAACAAAAGATTACATACTGTAGAATACAGAAAAACATGCAAGAGTGAATGATTGCATATTTATGTATGTGTACCATGGTATGTCAGAATGTTTTTGAATTAATTTTCAATGTGATATCAATGGGCCTCATTCACCAATATCTTCCTAAGTTTTTTCTTAAATTTGTTCTTGAGAAAGGTCCTAAGAAAAGTCTACGTCAGATTCATGGCGTGTTAAACCGTAGAATTGTTTGCACCCGTGTTCTTATAATGATGAATCCCATTGTCTTTGTAAGTTGAAAGCACGTGTCAGTTGTTCCTAATTAGCATAGGTAAACGCCCCGCCAATCCCCATAAAAGGGCATGAGACTGCAGGGCCGTGTTCACACAGAAATTCAAAAGAAAAGTTGAGAGAGACGTCAAGAATGCCAAAATGAAAATCTAAAGAGGGTGGAGCACCGGACTCCAAACGTAAGAAAAACTTCAGTAGTTCTGAAGTGGAGGTACTGCTGCAGGAAGTGAACAGCAAACGACCTGTTGTATTTAGTAGCGTCGGCAGTGGATATAAAATAATACACAAAAAAAAGAAGATGCATGGGATGCTATTACTCGTTCAGTGAATGCTGTATCCGGAGAAGGTCGCACAACTGAGGGAGTAAAAAAAAATGGTGTGATGTCAAATCTGAGGCAAAAAAAAAAATGCTGGTGGGAGTGGGCACAAGGAATTGCGTGTTATGCATCCAAATGACAAAGCGCTTCTCGTCACATTAATACCGCTAATTAAATCAACCGGCAGTTAACTGCATCAGAGAAACTAGCTGTTTCAACCCGTCCCTGCACAAAACACAGCACAAAAAATTTATTGCCAGTCATTTTGGTGTCACCCCCCTCTGATGGTGTCACCCGGTGCGGTCCACACCCCACTAGTGACGCCTCTGAATAAGTGTTCTCTTCTTCAACATGTCCATGTGTTTAAAAAGTGTTACCTAAGTGCTTAGTTTGTATTCAAAATTTTAACATTTGCTTTTGCAGTATAGACCAAACATTGCATAATTGAAACCCCCCAAAATAAAAGGTCACTACAATGGTTTGATTTTTATCATTTATTTACAGATGAACTCCCGCTGAGGCAACCACCATCTGAGGCGGAACCTGGCACCGTAATGCTTTGTAAAATAATGAAAATAATTATTAAAAAATATTATAAATGATAAAAATATTATTGTAATTTAAATCCTATACTATTATACAACTGTAGAATTGAAGAAAACGCAATAACCAATTATTTTGCATAAACATGTCAGCACTCAAATGTGTGTAAGTGTGCTCTTCAGTATGCGTAGATTCTGTTCTTACCTAAGAACAAATCCCAAATAAGAAAACATTGGTGAATGTGAGAATCTTCCTGAAAAATGCGTAAGTGGGTTTTAAGAAGAAAATTCTTCTTAAGAACAGTTAGTGAATGAGGCCCAGTGTTTGATATTATCTTTCATCTGTTTTATCCATCATAAAGAGGAAATTTATGATCAGGAAATTGATCAAGTATTGGTCAATGAGGTAGAGCTTCAATACCCTGTATTACAGCATAGGAATTCTACTCAGAGGGAAAGGAGAAAAATTTGGAGTAGCATCACATACAAAATTTATTCAGTAGGTATAACAATAAGAACAGCTGAGGAAGTAAAGAACATGACATTTGGCAGTGTACAAAAGACAAACTTGCCTAAAATATAATGTAGGCAAAAGACACAGGTGGTGGTCCATTTAACTGCTTTCCAGCCACATGGACAATATCAGAAGAGAACTTAATGGATTAACTTGGTCATTGAATGTGACACTTGCCAGTTGTATTTAGGCAACAACAAAACAAATGTGCATAATTCTTTTATTATTCAGTCATTTAAATGTATTTTAAAACTTATTTTTCTAAGCCTAAATTTCCCACTATAAAGGTTCGCCCAAACTGTCTGGGCGTGGTAAAGAGAACTGTCAGTTAGCTATGATTTACAGACCGTGCCCCGTTACCATAGCTACCTCCATGATACACACTCATCTTGGGAGACTGAATTTTCACAAGCTAGCTAACTTAGTATATCAAGTATCGATAGCTAAGGTAAGGACGTTGACTTATATCCAATAATAATTTTTGCTAGCTAGCTAGCCAAGTTAAGATAAAAGCACAACTATAACATCCTTAGGAAAGAAAACTAGCTAGCTAACGTTATCGATAACATTACCTTATGAAAGCAAACGACCTAGCTAGCTAACGTTAGCTAGCTAGGTAGCTAAATGAATATAACCAGAAATAGTCTAATAGTCCTTAAAAGACACTCTAATTTAAGTGAACCTAACGTTAGTCAAATATTTGCATTGTCTTGCCTGTAAGCCAGCGGCGCAAACTATGGGTCACGAGTTATCCATGGGTCCCCAAATATGATTTAGAATTTGCTATCACAGCAATCTGACTGACAGAATTACTCACCTCAAATTTGCGAACACACCATTGTTTTCATAAGAGGGTCTTCAAGGTGTAAATCGACAGTAAACATCATTAGATTAGCGTTGTTATTATTATCAAGTATTAAAGAATTACCACTTACTACTTTGAATAGCACTGTATATGCTCCAGTATGCTCACACAGGATAAACAAAAACAACAGGGTTGTATTGACTCGGAGGTAGCTGCAAATCGCTGGTTGATTTTAAAAGTTAATTAGACTGAATGTAACATTATATAGAGCAGAACCTGGAAGGTAACAGACATGGAGATAACAGACCTGCTTCAACTAATCAAGAGATAGCTGAATGGTGTAGTCATTGAATCAAGTGTTAGTTCTGGATTGGAACAAAAACATTCTATTAGGGGGTATTCTAGGACTGGAGCTGAATACCACTCCAGTAATTGATTTAAATATTTCTATTACATCATAGTAAATTAATTAAACAACTTTCCCATGTCTGAATATTGTCTGAACTTGTCATTATTTGGTGTTGGAAAAAACCCCAATAAATGTTACAATACACACTGGCTTGTTTGATAACTTTAATAAATAATATTTATTTATAATGTGTAATAATGAAGTTCAAATTTAATTTAAATTACACGTCAAGTCAAAGCACAGTAGAAAGAGAATAGCCCTTAAATGAACATTTACATTTTATCCATTTAGGAGATGCTTTTAATCCAAAGCGGCTTCCAAGTAGGTGCATCGAAACAAGCCAAGTGATAATATCAAGTCTAGTCAACAATCTTAGACATTATTTACACAGAGTGCTATGGTCAATTAGGTAACTTTAGAGCATAGCTAAGTGCAGAAACTTGTTGGGAGAAAGGGGGTTAGTATTTTATTTTTTATAGATTTATAGAAGATGCTGTTTGAATAGTTGAGTTTTTAGTCTGCGACGGAAGATTGAGCGGTTTCAGCAGTCCTGACACCGGTGGGAAGTTCATTCCACCACTGCAGGGTCAGTACAGAGAATAGCCTGCAGCGGGCTGAGCTTCCCCCAGGTGCCCGGAGTGGAGTGGCTCTCAGGCGCCCGGAGGAGGCAGAGCGTAGTGGCCGTGAAGTAGTATAGTTGGAGACCATAGTCTGGAGGTAGGATGGCGCCGTTCCCCTTGCTGCACGGGACGCCAGGTCTAGTGCGTTAAAGAAGATCAGAGCAGCAATGGGGAGCCAGCGCAGCTCAATGAGCAGTGGGGTCACGTGAGCCGACTTAGGTAGAGACATGACAGTGCTACAATACAAAGTGTTACAGTGACAAGTGCTACTAATCAATCAGGAACAGTGTAGATAATTTTTTTTTTTTAAAACAAGCAACAACAGTCTAGCACAGTTTTGTTGTTAGAGTTTAGAACTGTAGCTGTGTCACATTGAGATTGCACTGCACAGTGGGCCCAGCACTGGCAGACAACGGCAACTGTGTCACATTAAGATTGTACTGCACAGTGGGCCCAGCACTGGCAGATAACTGTAGCTGTGTCACATTGAGATTGTACTGCACAGTGGGCTCAGACAAAAAATTCACACAAGAGGGTACAACATTTACTTACATGGATTGTTATTTTATGCATTTTCTCAATGCCTTAGATTTTTCCCCAACCACTGTTACAGTGGACCTCACTGACTGAATCGTTACACATAGCTAGCTATAGCGTCAGCATTCACTGGTCTTTCATACTGTGCATTCACGTTCTCTGGAACTGGCGTCTGGCTCATCTTGGCTGTGTACGGCTCAGGATTTTGGAATACCTCAATGAAGAGAAGTGTCATCAGTGCGTCCCAATATTCTGAAAGGCACAATAACATGAAAGGACAAACAAAAAAGTTTGTTGGTTTAACTGTTTAACTATTGCTACAAACATGTTCAGAGTGTGATGTGTGTATGTTCGTTCTACAAGTAAAGTTTAATGTAGACAATACATACAGTGAAATAAATGAATGAGAATTTATTACTCGCTGTATGTTGGCTTGGTCTTGAGGGCTTGAATGGAGTATTATCCCTTCTTTGACTTTGGGTAGTTTATCATGTAGGCCAGTTGTCCTGTGGAGCTTACTGCCTGGCTCCGGTTGGCGTTCTCATTGAAATGCATCCCAGCCAAGTAATGCCTGAAACCATAAGGACATATAATAAGGTCTCAAAATAATAATAAGAAAAACCTTTCTTAAACCTCTGTTAAGTTGGCTTCAAAAGTATATCAGTTCAGCATCATCCTAAACATCCACAAAAATAAATAAATTAATAGCTATTACAAAATACCCTACTACCTCGTTACAATTCTTGCTATCCGTTAATGCGTTTCATACTCTAGCGACAGTGGCATTCCCACTGAAAACAAATGGCCTGCAAGACTGCTAAACGGTTTCAGTGTGTAGGGGAGATTTGGGAACAAACTAAATGTGTTAGCTTGTTCCCCGCTCTCCCCTACAGCTCCGTGAAATTATGGCACAAGCAAGAGATGGGGCTGGTACATCCATACCAATTTGAACCAACAGACTCTGATTTTGAGGATAAAGTCCCACCGCCGCCATCACCCCCAGAAAATAGGCGGTCGACCCAAGTGTTAACGGAACGGTGAGTTAAAAATGATGGTATTTACCGCTAGCCATGTGGTCAAATACGATTATTGTGGTTGCAGTAAATTCTTGTGAGTTGCTGTCATTCCTTTACCTGGGATCATTTTAAACTCTCATAGCTATATTTATCTAAAAACAGGTGCTCATGTGGAGAGTGCCAGACAATGCCCTTTGAGGCAGAAAACAACTGCTGCAGAGAAATTACGTGTGTATTATTCATATTAACAAGGCCACCGCAAAGCGTGGCATATGACCCTTTCCTCCTTATGGAGGTCGGGGGCATAACGATAAGTGCATATCTGCTCTACTAGTACTGGTATGTTCCTTTACAATGTAAAATTGTTTAAATAGGTAATGACGAGGTGTGGAGAGCTACCGCAAATGACATTGCATCCTGGCCTGGAACTGCTCTGCTTCAACCCCTACTCCCTTCAGAATGCCCTGAATGTGTTTAAGTCCAGATCATGGGCCCCTAAAGGAGGTTCTATCACCAATTTAAGATTTAAGGATGCGGATCAATAATTACGTTACGCCATGTATATGTTTCAGGTTCACCAAAAGCGATAGTTTGATCCGTATGGTCAAGTGACTTCGAACAGCTGCTGCTAGAAAGCGGAGCTCTAGCTCTGAAACTTTTCCGTCTCAGTTAGCGTAGGTGAGCAGTTTCTCCGCAGACATCATCTTTTACACACTACTCTCGTCTCCTCTGGCCCCCGATCTTCATCGTTTTAATTTATTTAATGAGGCTGTCCTCGGTGCTTTCCTGCTGAGTAGTGTCCCACTCTGGCTCAAATCGAAAAGGCTGAACAGAAGACATTTTCAATGCCGCTCAATGAACAACAGCCATGGACAGGAGACCCGGGCAATCATTTGACGTCACTATCCAGAGTGCATTGTGACAGTAATAACAATGGCGACCTACGAGTCGATTTTTATTTTATATTAAATAACCAAAATCTTTTATATGGTTTTCATGACATGTTCATATAATTGAAGGCATTTAGACCATTTTAAGGCCTAAGTGTCTTAACAGGCGGGGTTCCCTTTAAAGGATTTTTCACACGGCACACCTGACGGCACACCAGAGTGCAGCGGCACCAAGTTTTCATTGGTCAGTTAGTCGCAGGTAAAAAAAAAAGTTTTTTTTTTTTTAAAAACCCTCAAACTCTATTCGGGAGCTGTGCCTTGTCGTTAAAAAGTGATTAGACTATGTCGGGCAGGAAATCGTCCAACATGTGGGATCATATCGAGCGTGGACCCCAAGAAGGTGGCATGCAAACTCTGCATGCAAAGATGTGTTTGCAATGTAGGTGTTTTTTACTCTCTGTCACATAGCTTTAGTTCGGTCCTTGGAGTCCGGTTTACAGGCGGACGTCCATTCGCCATACAAAGCATGCATGCGCTTAATGTGGTAGTAGAACAAATTGAAAACGCTGTAATCTTCTGCACGGCCGCCTATTCCACAAATGACACGAAAGTTAGGGCTACGGCCCTGTACTCTATTTATCTGACTCGATAGCCATTTCAAAGTCAGGGGCATAAACATGAAACGAATCATACACTGCAACATTGCTGCCGTTAAATGTGTTAATGTTACATTTTTGTTTGCATTCTGACCTCAGAAAAAATTGAAAGTTTTCATTCCATGTTGAGGCTACGTAGGTCTGTTTATTATTATTATTATTATTATTATTATTATTATTATTATTTTAAAAAGAAACAAAAATATTTTTTCAATTTAGTTTTTTAACAAGTTTTTTATAAGTTAATGTGTTGGTGTTACAAGTTCGTAAGTTGTGTGATGTTATACTGTGTTGAAATAAATTAACAAAATGTTCAGTCTCCTTGCTGGTTGTTCCGACACATTCTGAACCATTACCGCTTTTGCCGTTAGCATTGTCGTTAACAGGCGGCTCACTTTCGTGTATGCGTTTGTAAACTTTATATTTTAAAGGCTCATTATTACGGTTTTGTATTTCTCTGTAATGTAGCACAGTGTTAACAATGTTACTTATAACATTCTTTCTCAGCCCTGGAACTCAAACCATTTTCTGATGCCCCAAAAAATATATATTTCAATAATTAAATTAATATCATAAACGTGCAACGACTAGTTGACTAATGGCTTGAACTAACGACTACTAGTCGACTAGGAAAATTTTTGGTCGGGGGCAGCCCTACAATTAATACCAAGGTTGAATGTACAGTGTTAACAATTTTGAAATGTGACAGGGGCCTGACTAAACTTCCCAAATGGCCACATAGTATTTTATTTTTGCATAGACTGCGTTGTTGCTGTTCTCGTTTGTGTTAGTGTTAATCAGTTTAACCTTCAGGGTCCAAGTTGCAGACCTTTTTTTTTTTTTTTTTTCCATAGGAAAATATTTTGAGTACCACAATAGTCAGTGTAACGCTTAGTTCACATGCTTTCGCACCACTTCGCTTTGCACGCACACACGCACACACAAGCCTTTTTTCATAATTCCAGTATTGACTGTTGAAGTGATCAGGCAAAATTGTATAATTTGACCTAATTCTAAAATATCACTTGCACTGGGCTATATTATGATATGCTTGAAAGTCAAAAGTTTGAGTACACCTGCTTAAAACAATTTTTTCATGATTGATATTTCATTATATGATATGTGTGCTTATACAAACTGATAACCATAAGTGAATTACATTCAATTATTTAATAAAAATGGAAATAATTTATTTTGTATATTGTAACATATGTTTTCATTTTCAAGTATTTACAGAAACTTATGTTGTAATGTTAAAATGTGATGTAAAACACTGTCAATTATTAATAAAACCAAGTTTCTGTTTCATGATTTCCATTTTTATTTAATAATTAAATAATTGAATCAACTTATATAGGCACACATCATAAAGGCCTCATGAAAAAAAAAAGTATTCAATTGAAAAATTATCTACGAATGTAGGTTTTGTAACTAGAGGATTAGCTAAATTATTACCTGAAGCTCCTTGGTGGCTAATGTCGAAATCATAATTGCACAATGTGCAAAATGCATGGTGCGGAAGTTTTGAGGGGTGGAGGCACGGCCATTGCTACTGATATTTTGCGAGGAACTTCTGGGGGGCATGGACTCACTTCTTTTTAGTAGGTCTGCTGCTCTCTCTCTCTCCTTGTTAGTATCCTCGTCATGATTATTTTCTAACTGCAAGGCTGGTCGGGTGACTGGCTGCAATAATAGGAATTATTTGCTACGTTAGCAGTCTATAGTCAAACACCTTAGCAATGGTCACTTTGCTCCAACAGAGTGTGCGCAATTCAAAGTTTGAACAGGGAGTCTCCGTAGCGTTTGAGTTGCTGCAGCTAAATTACTCCATCAGTTATTCACACGTCTCGTAACGAGACTAAATCGTATGCAAGCTACTACTACGGCTAACTATATACACAAATTTATCTCATTACGATATACCCCTTGAAATGCATCATTTCGTAATTTTACCGAACATGTTTTAACGTTTTATATGTTAACATTACGGTCACATTTTTGTGCTTGATTATTACTCCCCACTTCCCATTTTACCTCAGCTATGCAGAGTCACGCCTCGGTGGATAATAAAGTACCGCTGCGTATCAGTGGATGTTGAGTGGGTCAGGGAGGGGTTACAGAACCAGAAGCACAAGGTCGCATCTGGTCCAATCCGAGGGATGTAGTTTAAATACCGAATAAATGTACGGTATTGTTTTGTATTAATCGATTGTTTTCTGTAATTAAATTACAAAAAAATTTTTTTGCATAGTTTCAGCTGGCATTTTGTACCTGTGTATTTTGACCAAGAATTGCGTAGTTGGTACACAAAATGCGTGCAGGTTGGCAGGTCTGAAGTTGAACTATGTGGTTGTTCCCTGCACTTGGAACGGTACTTCTCTCTAGGGTTTTAGACATACTTGTTCCTGGTTATGGTTATATACTTTGTTGTACGTCTCTCTGCATAAGAGCGTCTGCCAAATGCCTGTAATGTAATGTAATGTATCTGGCCTTAGTTTGCCCACCCCTGCTCTAGACTCTAGCTAGAATAAATAAATGTTATGGAGTTGATATGTAAACAAATAAATATTTCAACTCAAGTTGCTGGGGTCTTAACTGACTCGAGGGAAGTGGACTTTTACATCCTAACTCACACATGCAACCTCTACGCACTTTAACATACCTGCACAGCATCCCAACAAGGGAAATGCACATTCTTGGGTGCAAACCTCAGAATGACAGAATGGAACGCCTCCAGTGCTGACGTCTGTTGCTGTGGACTTAGTTTCTCCACATCTTTCAGGATCCTCTTGTTCAACAGGGCCTTTTCAGCTTTGTAGACAGTTATAGAATTGGAAAATGTAAGATCCATACGGTATAATATGCCTATGAGTAACATATCCCTATTACAAAGTGCAATTCATGCAAGTGCAGTGCTTACCAGGCTGGAACCACTTGTTTCTTGTTTTTGTTTCTGTAAGATCAGGCTGAACACACTTTGGGAACAAGGGATCTTCGTGGGTGTGGAATTACCATGTAGTAATTATAGCACTTTTTTATACGTAGTCCCCCATTTCAGTGTTTTAGACAAATTAACATAATGTCAAATAACAGAGTCATGTATTGTATTTGGTTGCATATCCTTTGCATGCCATGACTTCCTGATGTCTGTGACCTGTCAACATCATCAGAGTCTAGATATCTTATTGTCAGGTTGTCCTACAAGCAATACAAAAACTCTTTGCATTTGAATGGATCTCTATGGGAATTGGGGGGTGGGACTAGATTCATCTGTAAATTATGCTGATACAGTACAGAACACATTTGTTGGCTCCAGCAAGATAAGCAACCCCACTACTTTTCTAATGGTGAGAATAATTGATTACTGTCTCACCAATGATTACGTATAACAACCCATTTACACCGATCAGCCACAGCATTAAAACCACCTGCATTTTTCTGATTTAATATTTTATTTTCTCTGTGTGTAATCAAACAATTCACATGTGGTTAAAGTACAGGGCCCAAGGTATCGAATGAGCCTCAAACCACCGTGCTGCTGCCAGATATGCAGTAGATACTATAAGCATTGTTTCTCCTGATTAATTTTCCTGTTGGAACGAAATGGAAAAATATTCAGGAGAAACGATGCTTGTAGTATCTACTGCATATCTGACAGCAGCACAGTGGTTTGAGGCTCATTTTATACCCTGGACGCTGCAATTTGACCACATGTGAATTGTTTGATTACACACAGAAAATAAAATATTAAATCAGAAAAATGCAGGTGGTTTTAATGTTGTGCCTACTTCTCCAAAACTAAAGAACGGACATATTTGATACTGCATTCATTGTGTTTCTTCAATGCCTCTTGTGCAAATAGCACATAAAACCTAGAAAGTGTGACCAACCACCATGTTAATCCTTTAAGCAACTTCAATCAAAATCTCAGAATTCCAGGAAGGAACAAATCTGGTGCTCAGCAGGGGCAGCAGAGGCTTGTGATCCATCTCTCATGTAGACTTCACCCCAGGGTAAGAGGACACACATAAGCGGAGCTTGGGAGGGGGTGCAAGGGATCAGGCGGCACTGGGGCCCCACCCTTGGGGCACAATAAGGGGGCCCCTAAATCCCGAGCTTGCTCTGCCACATCACTTTTAATAGTAATGACATAAGTAACCTATGTACTTAACAGATTTGCCAGCTATGTACCAGAATATTTGCCATAATCTAGCCTATATTGTGATCAGCGTATGGTGCTTTAGCAATCTTGGAAGATATTGTTATTGCGGAATCAATGGTAGCGGTACTCCCTCAAGGGGCCCCTCTCGCTGGAACGTTGATAATAGAATGTAGTGAGTTGATTTTATAACAGCCAGCAGGATATGCCTGTGTGATTTCAAAAATTAGCTATTCTTTCGTAGGCTACATAGCCTACTTCCAGATTTCAATAAATATTGGGCTATTTACAGGCTTTTTAGTGATGGATACTCAAGTAAGGGAAGCACGAGATTCAAAAGAACAACACAGAGACTTGACTAACAAACTGCTGACTGAAAACATTAAGTTCATACTTACTTTGCAGTAGCCTAAAATAAGTGTGAACTGATGTAGCATAATTGACCCTAACATGGTAGACAGCAGACTACTAACACGGGTAAGCGAATTATTTTTTACCGGAATTGTTTTTCGGCTGCTGTATTGTGTGTCTGTGTGTCAAGGAATCCAAATTTATGTAATTGTAAAGTCTTTTAGTGACCAACAGATTGCATAATTTTGAAATAGAATGCAAGCTTGCTGGGATTGCTAGCCAGGCAAGCACGTCCCCTGCAGGGTTAAATTGAACGTCATTGTTAGTCTGTTGTCAGTAGACTATTAGCGAATCAATTGATTGGATTTGTTGAACTCTGACCGGACCTTTGATTTAACGCAACTGACTTTAGGCTATGTGGTGGCATGTGACATTGACCGATACAGCTGTTTGAATCAAACACACATTGGATGGGAACCAGAGAATAATGTACAGTCTTGTGATGGATTTTCATCGATTTAGGTAGGTCACAAAAAATATAAATGTAATAAAAAATTAATGAAAGACTGTTTGCATCATACAACATGGAATCATATTTATTTGCTTTACTTTGGATTAACTTTTAAAGCTATTAAGACTGTTAGGTGTACCCCATGCCATGTTAGTTTTTACAACAACCTCGGGGTTTAATGTAACATTTCACTCTCTGTACTTTTGGACGGATTGCTAGTGAATGGTATGTCCCAGAAATCTTATGGTGTGTAATTATAGCCAAGGGATATATTTGTAGTTTGGTCAGGTTTATTCAGAACAATGGACTTCAACAATAAATCATAATTCATCTGTAGAGCCCAACTTTGTGAAATAATTTTTATAATAATATGTATACAAGGTCTGGAAGTAAAGTATATACATTTATTGGTTATGATAATGAATATGTGAATAGGCTAATTGAAAACAATGATTTGCATAATATGAGGAATAATATGTGATTCTAATAAGAGGAAATTATAATTCTGCAACAGCTAAACACAGAGGTTAGCAGTACTACCATTTAACGAAGGTTAATTTGTGCTATAGAGTAGCATATCACTAACCCATGTTACGTGGTTAGTTTGTCTGATCAGTCTCATAAAATAAAAGTTTTAACAATGTAAAACTACAAGGTCAGGGAATTTGTTATTCCAGACCAGCATACGTACAACAAACAAAACACAACAACAAACAGCACTAAAATAACCTAATCAGGTATTTCAAGTTTTACGCGATTGATGGGTTATGATTAAAAAATTGACTTACAGAAAATGTTATGTAAGCAATTATATAAAATGTCATATATCTTATGGTAACTTGATAAACGTACTTCTGAGAGTGTACTATATATCTAAGTGTACTGTTTCACCGCATGCCATGTTCCTGTTGGATTCTAAATTAGAGGAGATAGAATCCAGCTGTGGTATATATCAAGTGATTTAGGTGTTTAGAGGACCTCTAGGCCTGCATGGTCAGCCTTGGTATGGACTCCCTGATCCTAACTTATGATTGGCTAGTAATGGAATCTTTGCATATGGTGATTATATGAATCTCATAGGCTGGGACAACAGTTCTTTGTCTCTGAAAACTATATAACCCCATATATTGGACTTTATATTTTCGAAGACTGTACTTGTACCTCTTCCCGACCGGTCGTATTATTAAATTAAATAAAGGAGCTCCTGACTCTGTCGTTTGTTATCTTTATCTTTAACACCATCACTTTTGTTAAGAAATTCCTACACTATCCTATAGTTTGACATCAGTGTTAAATAAAATGTGTTTCAATACTTAATGGCATTAATAAGGAAGGCCAGTCCTTAATTCCATTAGGTGATGCGTCAGGTCATCAGCTGGTCCCAGGAGTTTGTGGCAGGTGTGCAGGGACTTGGAAAACTTCTTTAAAGACGGGGTCACGACAGGTTCCAGTCAAGATGACTTGGGATGTGCACGAATCTTCCACTTGGATCTGGCCACAAGGGAGATACAGAGGAAAGGTGTGAAGATACTTGTTCCTCAAAACAGTTGTCATTAGGAAATAAGCCAGATTGCTTTATTTTGTGGACGGTGGCAGGTTAACTCAGGCAGGTCTCCAGCAAGGTACGAGTTGGGAAACACAGCAAAGTCCGGCGATGTCCTTAAGGAGAAAAGATAATAGTTGTTTAAGCACTGCTCGTTAAAGGGTTATGGACAGAAAGGGTAGAAGCGATACCGGTCGGTAATTCTTGACATCAGAGGGGTCTATGGTGGGTTTCATGAAATGGCTTCCCCTTAAAAGTAAGCCAGAAACTCATCTGTAGAAGGGGAGGAGGGAGAAGGGGGTGGAGGGGGAATGAGGAGGGAAGAGTAGGTGGAGAACAGTTTGAGTGGGTTAGAGACACATGCGCTGAATTTAGACTGAAAAAAGTCTTAGCCAATGAGATGGCAGATGTGAAGGCTGCCTGCAAGGTGTGGAATGAGGCCAGGTTATCAGAGGATCTGGATTTCTTCCACTTCCTCTTTGCAGCCCATAGCGATGGTTCTGCTGGTGCATAGAGATTCAGTCAGCCATGGGCAGGGGGGTGATGATTGTGCTGGTTTAGAGACAAAGTGAGTCAAGAGACTGGGAGAGGTATGAGGTGAAGGTGGAGGAAGCAAGGTCAGGTTAGAGAAAGGAGGAGGAAGTAAAGAGAGGGTAGTGGAGGTGACAGAAGTGTGAGTGAGTAGAGAAATTTATCCTGAAAGTTGCAGTGGACGAGCTATAGGAGTTGTGGGAGAGTAGGTAGGAGAGTGAGAAGGAGACAAAGAAGTGATCTGAGACATGGAGGGGCTTCACCGTGAGTTGGGATGTGGAGCAGCTCCTGGTGAATACAAGGTCTACTTGGTAACCAGCCTTGTGTATGGGGGGAAATGTAGACTGGGCGAGGCCGAGGGACTGGAGACATGAGTCAACATTGGATAGCTGGGAGCTCTCTGGTGGGAGACTGAATTCCCCCAGTAGAATAGCAGGAGTGCCATCCTCAGGGAGGGAGCTCAGGAGAGTGTCCAGCTCATCCAAGAAGCAGCCAAGTGGACCTGGTGGATGATACAGAACAACAATATGGAGTTTAGTAGGATGAGTTGCAGTCAACTCAAAGAAGGAATTTCCAGGACACGAAAATAAGCCATAGCCTTACCAAATTACTGTAGACAACACAATTTCTGAGGAAAATTGATGTGTATCAAAACACCTAAATAACAATCTACAAGAAAATGGGTCAGACTAACAAACTAGGCTAACACATACAAGCATGCTAGGCTACCAGACAATAACATTATGTTACCAGGCTAAATGCTGGGTGACAACCTACACTGTAGAGCACAAAAGACTGAATGAGGTACCCTACACCCAGTGTAACACAGAGAGACAGAAATAAATGGAAAATCCTTCCCCCTAACTAACTACCTAGATCATAAACTAGCTAGCTCACTCAGCCCTAGTCTTCATGTAGTCTTTGCGGCAGGTAATTTAAACACTGATCCCAGCGGCCCGGTTAAGCCCCCAGCAAGCTGATAGCGCACTTGGACAGCCATGGAAGTGTCCCCAAGACAAATGCTCTAAGATCCAGGTCTCTGTGAGAGTCAGGAAGTTAAGAGAATTTGTCTTGGCATAGGTAGTAATGAAGTCAGTTTTCTGGACAGCTGACTGGCAGTTCCATTGTCCACTGCCTCTGTGAGTTTCTTAGATGACAACAAGATTAGTCTGTTTGTTCCTGTGGTGGATGGGGTGTCTGGGATGAAGCAAAGAGAACCGAGAAATCTGGGTTAAACACATGCTAGGTGTCTTTCAAATTGCAACAGGACAAATTGATGGAGAGGCTGCCTATGCCTATGGCAACCTCAGCTGCAGTTATAAATACCGGATGCTGATTACTTAATTGGAGTGAGCTCATTAGGGCGAAGTGCGTTCAGGTGAAACTACTCAAAATTAGCAAAACAATAAAACGCACCTTAAATCAGTTACCAAGTGACTACACACAACTATGTTCTCTAACTAATAAACAGCTATTTGTTTGCTATGTAAAGCAAAATGTTTTTTTTCTCCCCTGGGATTATGACATGACCTGTATTCATAAAGTACACCACATTTCCAAAAGTATGTGTATACCCCTACTATTTAGTGGTTTTGGCTATTTAAACCGCACTTTTACATTGCAAACAGGTGCATGAAATCAAGCATACTGCCATGTAATCTTTATTGACAATCATTGGCAATAGAATGAAGAATTCTGTAATTCTATGATTTGTACTGAAGAGTTCAGTTTCAACATGGCATTGTCATAGGATGCTACCTTTCCAACAAGTTAGTTCATCAAATCGAAGCGTGTAGCATGTAAAAATCATCTGATCTTAGTTGCAACACTCACTACAGAGTTCCAAACTACCTCTGGAAACAATGTCAACACAAGAACAGTTCATAAAGAGCTTCATGAAATGGGTTTCCATGGCCGAGCGGCCGTACACAGGCCTAAGATCAACATGTGCAATTCCAAGCATCGGCTGAAGTGGGGTAAAGCACACCACCATTGGACTCTCGAGTAGTAGAAATGTGTTCTCTGGAGTGATCAATCATGCTTAACTGTCTGGCAGTCTGACAGACGAATGTGGGTTTGCCAGAATGCATAGTGCCAATGGTACTGGCCGTGTGGTAGATGATGTGCGTGCGTAATAACTGGTGGTACCCTAACTGGCCTAATTTGTCAGTCAGAAGAAATGCAGCTGACTCCAGACTTCCTTTCAAATGTTTAATAATTGTGATATGGTGTGGTATAATAAACAGATAAAGGCAATATAATAAAAATTACAATTGCATTGATGTAATACAAATAGAATATTACATTTGCATTAGAACAATGGTACCATTTTATATATATTTATATATATATATTAGGGCTGTCAATCGATTCAAATATTTAATCGCGATTAATCGCATGATTGTCCATAGTTAATCGCGATTAATCGCAAATTAATCGCACATATTTTATCTGTTCAAAATGTACCTTAAAGGGATATTTGGTTAATATCAACATGGGAGTGGACAAATATGTTTGCTTTATTTATTATTGGAAATCAATTAACAACCCAAAACAATGACAAATATTGTCCAGAAACCCTCAAAGGCACTGCATTTAGCATAACAAAATATGCTTAAATCAGAACATGGCAAACTCAAGCCCAACAGGCAACAACAGATGGGCATATTCACCTGCTAAATTTAACATTAATTAGTAATACGAGTACTCACACAATGTAGCGTGTCCAACTTTACGCTTATAAAGGTTCACTAAAACATCCCGTTTTTTTAAGCATTAACACAAAACGATGGACCTCAGTGCATCGCAACAACAGACACATTGTACAACAGGTACATTGGTCAGCTAAATTTTCCATTACTCAAAGATCATTCCCTGTATCCCTCGCACTTCTAAAGCAAATCACACAACATAATTGTGCCCAACCTCACATGGGGAAAATAAAAGCTCACAAAAACATCCCCTTCTGCTATGTGGGATCAAGGATGATACAAAATAAAACAAAAAATAAATAGAGTGAGCAGGAAACAGTGGAAAGGGAGTGTAAAAAAAAAACTGCGTTCACACTGTTTTACTCGGGAAAACATGGATTCCCACAGAAAACTCTTTAGAAAAAGCTTTAGGCCTATTTTATTGTTAAGGAGTATATTTCAAATGAGAAAATAGAGTGAAACCGCAAAACTAGTTACATTTCAGTACTACTGCAACCTAAATATGGTATCACTGTCAGGTGTTTCGTTATATCATTTGCAGTATTTATTTCTGAGCAAAATAACTTTTCTAGCTAAGCTGGCTAGCGAAAAAAGTTGCTGATGGATATCGTAACTTTTAAATTTCACATATTGCTATAATGAATGGGAAACATAAACGATACTAACGCATATCACATAATCACACACCCAAATGAAAATGCATGAAAAGCCTAAATACACCATTTTTCTTTCTTACCACGAACTACAAATGCCGCCATTTATCTTAATGTGACGTCACCAAGTCGGAGCTCAGAAATTATGCTTGAATTTCCAACCTAATTTTCCTAATTCTACGACCGTTCAGTTGCTTTTTTCACAAGTCGGACCTCATTTTTTACTAGTTCCGAGTTGTCTTGAACGCAGCATAAGGGTCGGGCAAACGTTCATCATAACAGAACGTGCATTTAAAAAAATTGTGGCATTAAAACAAATTTGCATTAACGCGTTATTATTGCGTTAACTTTGATAGCTCTCTATATATATATATATATATATATACGTATGTATATAAGCTAATGGTTACGGTGGAAAGTTGCAACATTACGTCACAAGATGGCAGGCATGTAAAGGAAACGTGGCAATTGAGCATTAGGGTTAATACAAACATAGGACCATAAAATAAATATACGGGAAGATAGATGCACACATCGCTATCAGTAAACAAGTATCTCCGCTTATGATGAGGAATGTAACCTACCACAGAACGTAAATATAATACACCAGAATGCAAATATCTATGCTTGTAACACGAGACACACCCGGAAGGGAATAGAATCACGCATCCGAAACGTGGCTACTAAATTGGGAGTTAATTGGCACCTGTGGCTGTATTTAAGGGCCTACCTTTAGAGCCACTGCCTTTTTCCACTTGAAACCATGGGAGAATCCAATCAACTCAGCCATGACCTCAGAAAAAAAATTGTGAACCTCCACAAGTCCAGTTCCTCCTTAAGAGCAATTTCCAAGCAACTGAAGATTCCACGAGCATCTGTACAAACAATTGTATGCAAATATAAAAATCTTGGGACCACACAGACACTGCACCGTTCAAGAAGGATGCACAAATTAACTCCAAGGGCTGAACGAACTTAGGTTCAAATGGTTCAACTGAACCCAAAGATAACAACAATGGAACTGGTGAAGGAGTTGGAGGCATCAGGTACAAAAGTGTCTACATCAACCATTAAGAGAATCCTACATCGCAATGGCCTGAAAGGCTATCGCACAAGGAAGAAGCCCCTACTCAAAGACTGGTATAAAAAGGCCAGAATGAAGTTTTCAGGTGATCACCAGGGCAAGGCCTAGCCTTTTGGAGGAGTGTTTTCTGGTCAGATAAACAAAAATGGAACTGTTTGGCCATAATGATCAGTGCTATGAAAGGAGGAAAAAGGGTGAGGCTTTTAATCCGAAGAACACCATCCCAACTGTGAAGCATGGGGGTGGCAGCCTAATGTTGTGGGGGTGTTTTTCTGGAAAAGGGACTGGTGCACTTCAGAAAATAGATGGCATCATGAGGAAGAAGGATTATCTAGAAATACTGAAGCAACACCTCAAGAAATCAGCTAGAAAGTTAAAACTTGGTCACAACTGGGTCTTCCAGCAGGACAATGATCCTAAGTATACCTCCAAAGTTGTAACAAAATGGTTTAACCTCTTAGCGCAAAGCCCCTAGTGGTTGGCACGCAGGCGTGCCTAGATTGCTCAATTCAGACATTCTGTGCTCCTGCAACCAAATTATGAGTTGAAAACACAAACGTGTTCTAGCTTTATTAATAGATGATTCAGGACAATTATGCCGAATACGGAGTTTCACAGCGCCACCATTGTCGCGGTGATCGTGCATTTACCAAGCAGCCCCTTCCTGCTATCTCAACTGTAACTACACCCCCCACTCATGATACCCTGGACAATAGTGTCGATCTGGGCATACATGAAAACATTCTTTCACCACTAAAAATTTGTATTTCGTCGTAGCAACAACATAAAGCCAACAGTAGCTGAAGGTATGCCAGTACAGCTGTGAAAAATGCTGCTCACTGAACACTGAAATAAAAAAAGAGGAATTTTTCAAAGTTTTACCATGTCATTCTACTGTCAATATCTGCGACTAAATAAGGAATAAATATACAAGCTTATCATTGGTTTTACGTGTAGAGATATCCCTTTCCAGAGTGGTCACATATTGTCTTGGACAATCCGTGAAATATACGCTCATTTGTGACGCCTGGGTACCTTCCAAAATAGCTGTGCGTAATACCACACATGTTGTTTTCGGTGTTGTCGTCCATTGTAGTACAATCTGGCTTGATCGACAGTTAATCGATCCAATAGGTGACAAAATAACCTTCTAACGATGTATAATTTGTCTAATTTTACTTTTGGAATAAAGTTTTATAGCTAAGTGTAAAGTTTTGTCTCATTACAGCTGAATTACGCATTCAGTCTGTGGTAGCAGTAAAAGACACTGCACCTGGCAAAATTTTTGTTATTTCTTGGAAAATACTATTATTCTTGAGAAATTCTGAGCATGGCTAAGCCATATGTTTGCTGATAGACCTAGTTGATATTCAGTTTTCTGGGCTGTTAGAGGTGGGTCTCTGTCTCTATCTACTGAACACAGATAAGATTTCATCATCCAAATGTAAGTGTTACTGCTGAAAATATTTCGGTTATATACGTTATTTTTGAAATTTAGTGTCTTTAAATAGAGTAGTGGTATTTTAGAATGAGGATATTTCACATTTGTAACAAGTGGTCGTTGGTTTGCTTGTAGTTTGTGTTTAACCCCTTAGCGCACATGCCAAATCTTGCCAATCCTTGCCCATTTAGGGGGTACCCTATTTAAAGCCTTATAACTCCAGATGTGAACACCACAGACTTGAAAAATAGCTTAAATGAAGCAGGACATTTGTACAATTTACAATACAAATGCAGATTAGTTTATATTCATAATTCTGAAGAAATAAAGTGCCACAAATGCAATTGTCTTGACAACAAAAATAAAAAATGAATTAGCACTTTTTTAGTTTGCAATGAAATACCAAGAGAATGCATATACACAGCAGGTTAAACTATACATGTATATGTGCTGGATCAAAAACTTCTTGACCACAAGTTCATACAATCTAAGGGTGGATCCGTAGAACTACTATAGATTTATGATTTATGAAGCAAAAACTAAGCAGTGTATCCAGGGTCTCCAAATCTATCCAAAATGTCTAAATTATGCATTGCTGTAAATCATAACATATCCATGTATTTCACTACAAATCAACTGTTTTGACTCAAGAAAATCACTGTTGCATAATTTTCAAATGGGAATTACAAGCTTTCAGTCAGTACAGTGGTCTAAAATAGCTAGGTGTCCAGAAACATATCCAAAATCTCTCCAAAATTGAATAAAATGTTTTTTGTCCATTATAAAGCATATACATGAGCCCCTTATGAGGGTTTAAGATGAAACATTGCTATCAGATTAAAAAAATAATGCAAAAACATTGTCACACAATGCGGTACAGTACCTAAATGTGTAATAATTAACTCGTGTGTATTTCTATACTCTGTACTCTCGTATGTTTTCTTGTATGGGGATGAGACAACATGAAAACAATTTTCACCCGTCCACCACGTTTTGGCAATGTTCCAGCTCTGACGTCATCACTGTTGCGTGCTTCACAAAAACTATTACACTTCCGTCTAACGCTTACATTACAGTGTGAAATATTTACATTATATAACACCACTAACCTATTTAAAAATACTCAATTTCAAAAAGAACGTATATAACCGAAATATTTTGAACGATAATACTTACATAGCAATGGTGAAATCTCCTCTATGTTCAGTAGATAGAGACAGAGAGACAGTATCAATTATATTGTTCTATTCGCTTCTGTTTTGCTCCAGAAAACGATGTCAGCTAGGTCTATCAGCAAACATATGGCTTAGCTATGTTCAGAAGTCCTCAATAATAATAGTATTTTCCAAGAAATTACGAAATATCCTTGAACATGTTTCGTTAGGTGCATCGTATTTGTCTGCTAACAGAGTGTGATTGCGTAAGTGAATGCTATGCTAAGAATATTTTCTGTTACGCTGACCTATAAAACGCTATTCCGAAAGCAGAATTAGACATGTTATACATCGTTAGAAAGCTCATAATCTCGCCTACCGAATAAATGAATTGTAAATCTAGTCAGACTGTACTAAAAAGGGCGACGACGCCGTAAACAACAGGTGTGGTGTTACGCACAGCTATTTTGGAAGATACCCAGGCGTCACAGATGCGCCTATATTTCCCAAACGGATTGTCCAAGACAATATATGACCACGCAGTCTCAAAAGGGACATCTCTACACGTAAAACCAACAGTAAGGTTTTATATTTATTCAATATTTAGTCCCAGATATTGACTGTAGAATGACATGGTATCATTTTTAAAAACTTTTTCTCGTTTATTTCGTTATTCAGTGAGCAGCGTTTTCACTGCTGTATAGGCATATCTTAGGGCTATTGTCGGGTTTATCTTGTTGCTATGACGGAATACGATTTTTTAGTGGTGAAAGAATATTTTTATGAATGCCAAGATAGACAATATTGTCCATTATGTCAAGGGTGGGGGGTGTTTTTTAGATGAGACTGCAGGGAGGGGGTGTGTGTTAAATGAACGACGGGAGCGACAATGGTGGGGCTGCGAAACTCCGTTTTCGGCATAGTTGTCATGTATCGTCTACTAATGAAACTGAAACAACGCGTTTCTGTTTTCATCTCACACTTTGGTTGCAGTAGCACCGAATGTTTGAGTTTAGTAATTTAGGCACGCGGGCGTGCCCACCACTAGGGGCTGTGCGCTAAGAGGTTAAAAAATAATATATAAAAAAATATATATACACTCACCGGCCACTTCATTAGGTGACAGGAGTGGCACCCAGTGTGGTCTTCTGCTGCTGTAGCCCATCTGCTTCAAAGTTTGACGTGGTGTGCATTCAGAGATGCTCTTCTGCATACCTCAGTTGTAATGAGTGGTTATTTGAGTTACTGTTGCCTTTCTATCAGCTCAAACCAGTCTGGCCATTCTCCTCTGATCTCTGCCATCAACAAGGCATTTTCACCCAGAGAACTGCCGCTCACTGGATATTTTCTCTTTTTCTGACCATTCTCTGTAAACCCTAGAGGTGGTTGTGTGTGAAAATCCCAGTAGATCATCCGTTTCTGAGATACACAAACCAACCCGTCTGGCACCAACAACCATGCCACATTCAAAGTCACTTAAATCACCTTTCTTCCCCATTCTGATGCTTGTTTTGAACTTCAGCAGATCGTCCTGACCATGTCTACATGCCTGAATGCATTAAGTTGCTGCCACATGATTGGCTGATTAGATATTTGTGTTAACGGGTGCAGTTTGCAGTTTGAACAGGTGTACCTAATGAAGTGGTCGGTGAGTGTATATTGTCACACAATGCTGTACAGTACGTAAATGTGTAATAATTAACTCTTGTATGTATTTCTATACTCTGTACTCTCATATGTTTTCTTGTATGGGGATGGGACGACATGAAAACAATTTTCAACCGTTCACCACGTTTTGGCAATGCTCCAACTCTCACGTCAATACTGTTGCATGCTTCACAAAAACTATTACACTACTAACTAACGCTTACATTAGAGTGTGAAATATCCACATTATATAATACCACTAACCTATTTAAAGACACTCAATTTCAAAAATAACGTATATAACTGAAGTATTTTGAGCAGTAATACTTGCATAGCAATGATGAAATCTATGTTTTCAGTAGATAGACACATCGACAGGAAATCAATGATATAGTTCTATCCGCACCTGTCTTACACCAGAAAACGATGTCAGCTAGGTCTATCAGCAAACATACAGCTTACCCATTCTCAGAAGTCCTCAATAATAATAGTATTTTCCAAGAAATTCCGAAAAATAGTTGACAAAGTTTCGTTAGCAGTGTCTTTGTTTTACTGCTACCACAGAGTGAATGCGTAATTGAATGCGATAAGAAAATTTCCAGTTACGCCGACCTATAAAACGCTATTCCAAAAGCAAAATTAGACATGTTATACATCGTTAGAAAGCTTATACTCTCACCTACTAAATAAATGTTAATCAAGCCAGGCTGTACTAAAAAGGGCGACAACGCTGTAAACAACACGTGTGGTATTACACACAGCTATTTTGGAAGATACCCAGGCATCACAAATGCGCGTATATTTCACAAACGGATTGTCCAAGACAATGTATGACCATTCAGTCTCAAAAGGGACATCTCTATGCGTAAAACCAACAGTAAAGTTGTATATTTATTCAATATTTAGTCCCAGATATTGACTGTAGAATGACATGGTATCATTTTTAAAAACATTTTCTCGTTTATTTCGTTATTCAGTGAGCAGTATTTTCACTGCTGTATTGGCATACCTTAGGGTTATTGTCGGGTTCATCTTGTTGCTATGACGGAATACGATTATATATATATATATATATATATATATATATATACACACACACATATATCCCAGCCACCAGAAGGAAGGAACAGGATGACAGAATCCAGCAATGTGCGGCAGAGCCAATTACCCACAATTGCATCTCATTGGGGTTAATTGGTGAATGATTTAAAAGGAGAGCCCTCTTTAAATAGGGGAGATCTCGGCTGCACAGTAAATGTGTTCTTTTGCTGTATTGCAGACTCCTCTTGCCTGGGCAATCCCCAGACATATAGAAGGATTCCCATCCGGGCTTGTGAGCATCTGACAAGTTTTAAAAGCCGGTCTTTTTTTTTGTTCTCTTACTGAAAAACCTGTTACTCAGGCTGTTATTTACCAGCCAATAAGGTGCGTGTTTGAGCTGAAAAAACAACCTTGTTGGGTTTTTGTGCACCTTTTTCTCCTGTGTCCGTATCTCTGTGCCATCCCACCTGGCTATGACTGGTGCCACAGTGTTAGAGAATGCGGGCATAGGCACGGTGAAGAATTACAGCAGCAACACTACCAAGCTTGAGCTAATTTCCCTCATTCTCACAGTGATTAATTTTGAGATTTGAAAAAAACATTTTTTTTCCTTTCTCTTTTGTTATGTTCTTGCTGCAACATGGAGGACTTGATGATAGCACTCATGGAGTCCAACCTGCAACAGGAAGGTGCTGCCCAGGTTGTAGCTAAACAGGTTGCCTGTCTCTCAGGTGTCGGGACCCATGGCGTATCAGCCACCCCACTCCTGCCCTTACCCGACCAAGACACTGGATGTCCTCATTAAAATGAGGGAGAGCATTGACACTGAGGCTTACCTACATATCTTTGAGTGGGTGGCTGAAAGTTTGAGATGTGGGACCCTGGAGAGTGAATGGATATCCTTGCCCCCTTCCTCACTGGCAGCACCCAAAATGTGGATTACCTGACCTGGGTGCAGCAGAGGCCAGGTGTTATAGACGACTGAGACAGGAGGTACTGGCTAGAGTAGTGTGGTCCCCTACCTTAGCCAGATAGCGCATAGCCATCTGGACAACTGGGTGAAAACCCCTGCAGCAAGATGGCCTTCGGTGCATTGCTGGCTGCAGCTGGATAGAGTGACTGATGATCAGAATGCTGACCGCCTCACTATGGACCGCTTCCTGAGAGCACTGCCATTCAAGCCGAAGAAACTGGCCAGGCAACACTCTCCCCAGAGCCCCGAAGAGATAGTTCACCTTATGGAGACCACCTGACATCCCTATCAGGTCCAAAGAGGTCAGAGAGCTTTTGGACCAGAATTCTGATGTGTCCTCTACCCTTCCAGGATGCACTAACATAGTAGAACATCACATCACGACTGACTGGGCAGTGGTGAACATGCAGCATGCAAGGCGAGTGGCAGTGGCGGAGGAGATTGAGAGGATGAATGTGATGGGAGTCATTGAGGATGCCTGCAGCCCCTGGTCAAGTCAAATCGTCCTCTTTCCCCAACACGATGGCTCTTTTTGATTCTCTAATTACAGATACCTGAATGTGATATCAGACGTTGATGCATGCCCAATGCCCCAAGTGGACACCCTCCTCAGCCGACTGGGTGAGTCCTGTTTCATAAGCACACTATCTAATCAAGGCCTACTGCTTGGTCCCCCTTGTCCAGTCAGACAAAGAGAAGACAGCCATCACCAACCCAGTAGGGCAGTACCAGTACTGGGTCCTTCCATTCAAACTCCATGGGGCACCTGCACCTCACACATGTCCAGGTAATGCTGGGGGCTTTCCAACAGGCGGGCCTGACAGCAAACCAAACCAAATGCTACATAGCACAGAACAAGGCACATTACTTAGGATATGCCATCAGCTGGGGACTGCTGAAGCCCCAAAGCAAGGAGGTGGAAGCGGTGAACTTAGCCACACACTACGACCCAGGTACGTGCCTTTCTGGGGCTGGCCGGATATTACAAGCACTTCATTCTTAATTTCTCCTCCGGAAACGCTGCCATGGGGAGTCAAACAGGAGGAAGCCTTTCGACCACTGAAATCCATTCTGTGCTTCAACTGCCCATTCCTGGTGCAGACCAATGCATCGGAAACAGTGCTGGGCGCAGTGCTGTCACAGGTAGTTGCCGATGAAGAACACCACATTCTCTTCTTGAGCTGAAAGCTACATCCAAGCGAGTCATGGTATGCTGCTGTTGAGCAAGACATTGTGGCCATAAAATGGGCCTTGACCTCACTCCAGTATAACTTGCATGGCCACAGATTTACCCGAGTGACAGATCACGTGTCCCTGCAGTGGATGGCCCGGGAGAAGAACAGCAACACATGGGTGACTCGGTGGTTCCTGTCCCTCCCAGCCTTTACCTTTGATGTGGTACATTGTCCAGGGGCATTCCACAGTAATGCCAATGCTCTTTCCAGACCGCATGCTCTCTGGATGGCCACTGCCAATCCAGGTGGCGGGCTGCTAATGGGGTCTTCTGTCTCACTGCAGGGCCAGGGATAGCAGCGGGGTTGAGTCTAGCAATGTGCAGCAGATTGCCTCACATGCACCAGAACCAGTTACCCCCACCTGCATTTCATCAGGGGTAATTGGTGAATGATTTAAAATGAGAGCCCTCTTTAAATGGGGGAGATCTTGTCTCCACACTAACTGTGTTCATTTGCTGCAGACTCCAAGTGATGTGGGCAGTACAACAAAACCTGGGCAATCCTCGCACGTATGGAGGGATTCCCCAGTATTTTTATGTTTTGTTTCTGTTCTCTTAGAGAAAAACGTGTTGCTCAGGCTGTTATTTATCAACTGATAAAGTGCATGTTTGAACTGAATAAACAACCCAGTTGGGTTTTTGTGCACCTTGTTCTCCTGTGCCTGTATCTCTGTGCCATTCCACCTGGCCGTGACTTCCTGAATGGTGCCACTATATATAGATATACATACATAGTATATACTGTATGTATACATGTGTGTCTGTTGTTGATCTGTAATTCAGCATTTATTGTTCTCTATAAATGGTCTCTGGGCCTTCCCTTCAAACTTGTTCCCTCCATAGTCCATGATCTCCATAGCTTTCACAGCCATATCATTATCCGTAAGCACTTGTGTTTCAAGTGTTTCAAGAGTTCAAGTTCATATCTGCCCCATCTGTTTCCCCAAAGCCACAGAATGTAAGGCCCACAGAGCTAACTCCAGTATACAGCATTTGGTGGCGCCTTCATGGTAATTTACAGATCCGTCTATTCAGTTTAGCTCTTGGTGTGCACTAATGGACCTGCTCCTGTCAGGACTGAAGCCATCTGGGCTGCAAAGCTGCTCAAGCATAAAGTGCAGGGGAGAGACGGAATCGCTATACACTGACAGACTAGCATTCAGTCAACACTCATCCGTAACTTTGACTCACTAATAAGTACAATAATTTTTAAAAATCCATAACCACTGACGAGTTGATTTTGGTGACTGTGGATCTTGCAATACTACTTGTGAAGATGAAAACACTGTCAGTTGTGAATAAAATGACAAACATTTATTGAATCCAGTACAGTGTGAGTTTCCTCTGTTCCATGGTACTGTTAGAGAAGCTAGATTATGATCTTCGTCTGACCTCTTTCAAGAAGAGCGGCAGTGTAGCACAGTGGGTAAGGAACTGGGCTTGTAACCGAAAGTTCATAGGTTCAATTCCCGGGTAGGACACTGCCATTTTACCCTTGAGCAAGGTACTTGCTTCAGTATGCATCCGGGGGAGGGGTTGTGGTAGCTTTCATTATGGAAACCCTTTGTTGACCGGAGGGTGGGGAGATGGCTATCGGAACATCGCAACAGATCACAAATTGGGGGTTGGTGACACAAATTCACTACACATTACAGTAGATTTTTTCAATCCGTTATTCAGACTGGACATTTCATTGTCCAGTCCGGACCCCAAACCAGACCTGTACAAATTATTTGAAAACCACACATTTCTGTCCAAAACCAGTCTACTGGCAGTCCTACTTTGTAGACAGTGGGTTTATTCTTCCACTGGGTTTTATTAGTTTAATTCAGATAGCTTTTTGTAGGTCTGTCTTCTTGAGTTGTTTCTTGATAAGGAGACATTAACAAGAGCTCAAACTAATGCTCAGATCATCTAGGTTGCTGCTCAGGAATATAAAGACATTAAAGTCTGCTTTTGTTTTGTTAAGCCATGAGGAACAGCCTGTGAAATAATAGGCAGTGATTTCACATTTCAGAAGAAAAATTGCGTTTAACTGCAGTGTTATGAATTTGTTTTACAGCCTCTGCCACAGTGGAGGACTTTCAGATCCGTCCCCATGCACTGTTTGTGCATTCATACCGTGCCCCAGCCTTCTGTGACCACTGTGGGGAGATGCTGTGGGGCCTGGTGAGGCAAGGTCTTAAATGTGAAGGTAGTGTGATTTTAACACCAGTCACAGAACTTTACTTTGGACAACATTCTACATCACTACAAACAGTACTCCTGTCCCTCCATTAATTTCAGTTTACCACTCCAAACCATTGGTACCACTCCATATTTGACACTCTTCTTAATACTATTATGGTAAATAGCAATATTATTATAATCACTCTTCTGGAGTCACCATTCCACCAACAACATCACTCTTCTCATGTCATTTCAGACAGCTATTACTAACACCACTCTGTTACTAACCAGACTTTGCAAATATGCAGACAAATGCAACACTGATACCTCACTACAGTGGACATCACACAGATACTACACCACTTTAAACACCATGAGGCTACAGCAATGGCTACACCACTTACTGTATATCTAAAATTGTGTATAACTCAGGAATGTATTGACTTACTACTTTTAATGCACTGTAAAAATACTTGCATCGAATAACTTGGTACGATCGTATTAATTTAATCTGAAAAATGACTGCTGTAATTTTAACTGTGAATAAGCAATGCTGTGGCATCTGAACTGGATATGTCTGTGGGTCAGTGATTTGAAATGAGCAAATCCTAGAACACCTGCAGCAGTTCAAGGGGAGGTCTCCTGATGGATGCGTCAACAGACTGACTAGTTAGTCTGTGCTTGTAGACCCTTATTGATTCTGATTCTGGATTCTGTTCCAATGTCTTGTGTAAGCATCATGTTCAACTCAATTAACACATTCGCTGAGATATTAATCATCTGTGTTTTCCATTTGAAGGCTGTGGCCTAAACTACCACAAGCGCTGTGCCTTCAAAATACCAAACAACTGCAGTGGCATCCGCAAGAGAAGGCTGTCCAACGTTTCCATGACTGGACTGACCACCACGCGCTCTGTGTCCACCGAGCCTTCACCTAGCACCTCAGATGAAACCTTACTGGTAAGTACACTGCTGTCACTGCAGCGAACTCTAAACCAGTAAATACCAATAACCAGCTCAGTATATCCACTCCACCCCAAGCTCACTGTAAACACTCAACACCAATAACCACCTCAATCTAAATATACTCAGTCCCAGTAACCAGCTCACTCTAAATCCACTCAACCCCAGCAACCAGCTCACAATAAATGCACTCAACACCAGTGAACACCTCACTCTAAATCCACTCACACTTGTAACCAACTCACTGTAAATCGCTGGCTCTCAACCTTAATCCTGGAGGACCACTGTGTATGCTCATTTTGTTCTAACCAAAATTGCAGAATTTTAACAAGCTGTTAATTCTTCTTAATTAGAAGTGCTTCATGCTAATTAGGTACACTCGGAGCGACGCTTTATTAGTCCTGCTAACTCGCAGTTTAGGTAGTAAGTGTATAATTCGTCCAGGTGCGTAGAACTGCCGAAATCCGTCCTGCTAGAGTGGATAAGTATCTGCGTTCATTTACTAATTACATACCGCGTTAGATTTTAAACTTTTCCCTGTGTGAAAACTGGTCTTTGTTTTTAGGTTGTGTTAGGTTTCTTTGTTTTTAGGTTGTTGGGCTTCACTTTGATTCTTAGAATTGATAGATTGCGATTATTGCACTATTGCAGACTGTGAACCTCTGTAATCAGCGCGTTATTCGACTCAGCTTTTCAGTTGCTAATTAGGTACACTCGGAGCGACGCTTGTGTCGCTCCCTCCTAGTTTATGAGCCAGTTCCCCATTCCAGTCTGTGCTCTCCCCCTCAGAAGGCGCTTCCAGCGACGTGGCCCCCCTCGACAACGGAACCCCTCTAACCTCTGCTACCCCCCGCTGACCCCCTGTGAGAACTTCACGGTCACAGGGGGGCTATGGAACTGCCAGTCTGCTACGCGCAAGGCAGACTTCATCTCCGCCTATGCCTCCCTCCTATTCCTGCAGTTCCTTGCCCTCACAGAGACCTGGATCATACCAGACAACTCTGCCACTCCTGCTGCCCTCTCATCCTCCTACTCCTTCTCCCACACCCCCCGGCGATCTGGCCGTGGTGGTGGTACTGGTCTACTGATCTCCCCCACCTGGAAATTCTCTGTTCTCCCCCTCCCTGACCTGTCTATATCCACTTTTGAATTCCATCCTGTCTCTATCACCTACCCTGCTAACCTTTATATTATTGTTATTTATCGTCCCCCGGGGCCCCTGGGAAGCTTCCTGGGTGAGCTAGACACCCTGCTCAGCTCCTTCCCTGAGGACGGCACCCCGCTGATCCTCCTTGGAGATTTTAACATCCACTTAGAAGCCTCCCAGTCTGCTGCCTTCCTACCACTACTTCACTCATTTGACCTCTCTCTACAACACTCTCCTCCAACCCACAAGGCAGGCAACCTCCTAGACCTGATCTTCCTGAGGACCTGCTCCAGCTCCAATCTTACGGTTACCCCCCTGCATACGTCTGACCATCATTTCATCTCCTTCTCCCTCCCCCTCTCTCCACACCCTCCCTCTCCCCCTCCCATCCCCACTGTCACTGTCCGCCGTAACCTCCGCTCCCTATCACCCTCTTCTCTTGCTCCCAGAGTGACTGCTTCCCTCCCCCTCTCTCAATCATTTTCCAAGCTCCCCACTAACTCTGCATCCTCCACCCTAACGTCATCTCTCTCCTCAGCACTCGACTCCCTATGCCCCTTCGTCCCTAGGCCAGCACGTTCATCCCCTCCCAGTCCATGGATGTCTGACATCCTACGCACCTCCAGGGCCACCCTCCGCGCTGCTGAGAGGAAGTGGGCCAAATCCAGGGACCCATCTGACCTCTCAGCCTATCAGTCTCTCCTGACAGAGTTCTCTTCTGCTGTCACTGCCGCTAAGGCAAAATTCTACCAAACCAAAATTCATAACTCCATTTCTAACCATTGTCAACTTTTCTCTATTTTCTCCTCTCTCCTCAGCGTGCCACCTCCTCCACCCCAGTCTTCCTTCACTGCAGATGACTTTGCAGCATTCTTTGACGAAAAGATTGCAGACATCCGCAGCTCCTTTGCCCCCTCTGCGTCCTCCGCCCCCTGTTTCTCCACATTTTCTCTCCTCTCAGACACTGAAGTCTCCCAGCTTCTGCTCACTCACCGCCCTACCACCTGCGCCCTCGACCCTATCCCCTCATCTCTCCTTCAAGCAATCACACCAGACATCCTCCCTTTTGTCGCCTCCCTCGTGAACTCCTCCCTATCTTCTTGATGTTTCCCCTCATCCTTCAAGAAGGCCCACATCACCCCGCTGCCGAAGAAACCCACACTAGATCCTTCAGTCATTCATAACTACCGCCCGGTATCTCTCCTCCCTTTCCTATCCAAAACACTTGAACATCTAACCAGCTCTCTGCTTTCTTCTATGAGAACAACCTGCTTGATCCCCACCAGTCTGGCTTCAGGCCTAGCCACTCGACCGAGACTGCACTCCTCTCGGTCAGTGAGTCACTCCATGCCGCACGAGCAGCCTCCCTCTCCTCTGTCCTGATTCTTCTAGACCTCTCCGCTGCATTTGACATTGTGGACCACTCTACCCTCCTGTCCTCCCTGGCAGCAACAGGGATCCGCGGCACAGTCCTTGACTGGATTGAGTCTTACCTCTCTGACCGTTCCTTCCAGGTTGCCTGGGCGGGTAAGGTATCACCACCCCGTCCCCTCACCACCGGAGTTCCCCAGGGCTCAGTCCTTGGTCCCCTTCTCTTCTCCATGTACACCAGATCCCTTGGCCCTGTAATATCTGCCCATGGCTTGTCCTATCACTCCTATGCCGACGACACGCAACTCTTTCTCTCCTTCTCCCCATCGGACACACAGGTCCCTGCCCGCATCTCCGCTTGCCTGAGGGACATTCAGAGCTGGATGGACCATCACCACCTGAAGCTCAACCCGGGAAAGACGGAGCTAATCTTTATTCTTGCTCTATCCTCTCCCCTCCTCGACTTTTCCATTTCCTTAGGGGACACCGTAGTGACATCATCACCCTGCGCCAAGAATCTCGGAGTGATGATGGACAACAGGCTGTCCCTCTTGAACAACATTGCAGCAGTATTGCAGATTTTTCCTATACAACATCCGCAGAATCCGCCCCTTTCTCACCACCTACTCAACCCAGCTCCTGGTCCAAGCAATGGTTCTATCCCGCCTGGACTACTGCAACTCTCTTCTGGCTGGACTACCGGCATCTGCCACCAGACCCCTGCAGCTCATTCAGAATGCTGCGGCTCGTCTGGTCTTCAACCTCCCCAGACACTCCCACGTAACTCCCCTGCTCACTACCCTCCACTGGCTGCCTGTTATAGCTCGCATCAAATTTAAAACATTGGTCCTAGCATACCAGGCAGTCAAGGGATCAGCCCCAGCATACCCTACATGCCAGCCAGATCCCTCCGTTCTGCTACCTCAGGACGCCTAGCACCTCCCCCTCTTCGCACTTGCACTTCCAGAACACGTCTCCTGTCTGTTCTGGCCCCACGATGGTGGAATGACCTCCCTGTGGAGGTCAGAACAGCTGAGACTGTGACCCATTTCAAACGACGACTGAAGACCCACCTCTTCAGGCTGCACCTCTCCCCATCCCTCCCTTCCCCCCTGTAAATGACTAAACTTAACTAGGCAGCTGTTTCATAGGTGACTTAGGCGCATCAACTGTCTTAACGATTACTTGTATTTTTATTTATTTTATTTTTATTTTTCCATAGATTGCGTTGTTGCCGTTCTCGTTGTTAGTGTTAATCAGTTTAACCATCAGGGTCCAAGTTGAACTATGCGGTTGTTCCCTGTACTTGGACCGGTACTTCTCTCTAGGGGTTTCGTCATACTTGTTCCTGGTTATGGTTATACACTTTGTTGTACGTCGCTCTGGATAAGAGCGTCTGCCAAATGCCTGTAATGTAATGTAATGTAGAGGGCTTATTTACCCTCTTAAGTCACCTTATGTTAGAAGTAGCTATGCAAGCTACAAAAAATGTAAGTTTGCAATAAAACTACGTACTTTAATGCCATCATTTGCTCATGCTTTTAAAGATGGTAGCCCAGTAATCTCAAGCTCGAATATAGATCAAATGTAGAATGTCAAAAGGGGTGGAAATCTAGGTCGACATTTTTTGGCATAAAGGACTAGGTTAGCTCAATTCAACCCTAATTCAGCACACATTTTACTTCCATATAGCCTGGCTATATCCAAGCCGACTACAAAACTTTCAATTTGTAACCAAATGTAGCTGGTTAACTGAATGTCTAGATGGTATAACATAATACAGTGTATACGTTTGGTGTAAGGCTGGCTAGATTTGGTAGAAATTTTGGTATGCTAGGACATATGCAGGCTGTATCAGGGTAAAACATGAGCGAATTAGTGGCAAATAGAGCTAAACTGGTCTGTTTATGTGAAAACATCTGTTAACCTAGATTTCCATCCACTACATCCCTTCAGACATTTAGATAACATCTGTGTTCTTGTGCTCACTGGGAGACAAACTCATCCGTAGTCATGAAACGGTAATATGTGGAGCATGTGAAATGACAGAGAATGACCTTCAGGAATAGAGAGTTCAGAGTTCAAATTGCAGAGTTCCCACAAGGGTTATACAGTTGCAAAAGCAATAGTTTTTAAGTAATAGGCAATTATTAGTTCACAAATAAACTTGCGGGTCTGTGTACATTTGGGATAATTAGATTTTTGTTTTTATTCCAGAAACAAAAAACAAACGCACGTTCCTCATTTCGTTTCTAATACAAAACAAAATAATTAATATATGGTGCGTTTATTCAATTTCTAAAGTTTCCCACCAGGAGCTGATTCAGATTTCAAACAGTAATGCTTTACACGGTCATTCGGCATTGAGCTGATGTTTATACAAACAAATGTTTATACGCACGGATATGATCCTAAATTCAATATACTTGATCTTATGTGGGAATCTATTCACAAATTGAGATTTATAAAAGCTTGAAACTGCCGTGTAAATATTATTATGCATAGCCTATGTAATGCCACTGCACTGCAGGCTCAATATTCATATTTTTTCATACGTGAGATTATGGAGATGTATAGGCTATTAGGCTTGACTGTGCACATGTCAGATTTACCTTTGTAAAAAGCACTATGAGATGCATTATTGTGGGCCATTAAACTGGCTATTGCAGCCATAAACGTACATTTGGGGGGAGACAGAGTGTCACCCCCAGTATATTCATATACTGTATACTGGCCCCCAGACTCGCTATTATACTTGTCAGACTTGACGTTGGACTACACGAGAATAGTTATTTTGTTGAGAGTTTTACTAAGAGGTTACTAAGAGACTGGAAGAAATAATCAGTACTCAGAAAGTCTTATCAGATATTGAAATAGAGGATAATGAAGTATTGCATGAATTACTTGAACTAAAGATAAACAAGACAGCAGGTCCTGATGGCATAAACCCAAGAGTACTCACATAATTAGCTGAGATAATTTTTAAACCACTGGCAGGAATTTTTTGACAGTCCTTAGAAACTGGAGAAATACCTGAGGACTGAAAGTGAGGTAATATAATACCAATATATAAGAAAGGGGACCGTACTGATCCAGGAAACTACAGGCCTGTCAGGTTAAGTTGCATCATCATCATGTAAAATACTGGAATCTATAATTAGAGACAAGTTGTAAGTATTTCTTGAAAATAGCAACACCCTAAGGGATAGCCAGCATGGTTTTCATAAGGGAAGGTCATGTCTGACAACCCTTCTGGTATTCTTTGAAGAAACTACCAAGTGTTTTTATTTTAGCAAAGTGTATGAAATTATATACTTAGATTTCCAATGGGCACTTGATAAGGTACCACATGAGAGACTTGTTAGTAAAATGAAACAGTAGGAATTAGAGTATGTATTTCAGAGTGGATTTGGAACTGACTACAGGGTAGAACACAAAGAGTAGTAGTAGGAGGGATATTATCTGAACAGAAAGCTGTTGGAAATGGAGTCCCACAAGGATCGGTGCTGGGACCACTGCTCTTCCTCATTTATATCAATGACCTCAACAGGGACATAGAAAGTACATTAGTCAAATTTGCACATGATACAACACTGGGAGGCTCAGCTAATAGTTTGGAAGCTACGAAAGTAATCCAAGAGGATTTAAATAAAATCCAGAAGTGGGCGGAAACCTGCCAAATGAAATATAGCCAAATGTAAAGTTCTGCATATGGGAAATAAAAACATTAGGCAGGATTACTTTATGGGAGGCACAAAATTGGAATGTGCTCAGTTTTAAGAGGCTTGGGAGTAATGGTTGATCAAAGCCTTTCTGGGTCTAGGCACTGTGCTGTAGCAGTAAAAAAGGTCAACAGGATGCTGGGATATATAGCCAAAAGTATTGAGCATAAATCCAAGGAAGTTTTACTTATCTTATGCAATACATTTGTTAGACCACATTTATAATTATTGTGTGCAGTTCTGGGGACTATACTACAAGAAAGATATAGAGGCTCTGAAAAAGTTCAAAGAAGAGCAACAAAATTGATTCCTGGTATGAAAGAGAAAAGCTATGATGAAAGACTTAAGATGCTTAACCTCTTTAAGCTTAGTAAAAGGAGGCTCAGGGGTGATTTGATTGAGGCTTTTAAATTCATAAAGGGGGTCAACAAACTGAACTACAAGAGATTCTTCAGGTTGAGTTCTGTTAGTAGAATGAGGGGACATAAATGGAAATTAACAAAAGGGAAAATTCCATTAAGAAGAATTTTTTCATGCAGAGAGTAGTCAATGTGTAGAATAGCCTGCCAGGTCATGTAGTAGAGGTAGAAACTCTGGGGATTTTCAAGACTAGGCTTGATACAGTATTAGATACTATTTAGTCTGTAGGTAATCAGAGCACTAATTTAGTTAGGGAAATGGTGAGCATTGTTGGGCTGAACGGCCTGTTCTCATCATTATATTATATTACATTATGTTGTTGTTATATTATGTTATGACTGCGTAGCCTACAATTTCATGGTACATGTAGGCCACAACTTTCAAAGGTTTTTCAAAGCGGTTTAGCTGCGTGTGATATCTGTAGGCTAATTCTAGGCTAAGACATTTTTATGTGAAGATTTATTTGCTAAAAACGGCATTGCAGGTGTAAGAGGGAAGTCTAACTGGGACCCAGAAAAGGCTGGCATTTGAATGAACCTGCAGGCTGAGTCTCATCCTGGACTTCAAAGAACCCAGAGCCGTGTGCTAAAACAATAAGTTACTCGGACTTCCTCGGGATGAGCAGGCCATTGGGCCTCTGGAATGTTGCCATCTGGACACAACTAAGATAAGGGGAACTGGTCTCTTTGTCTATGGTTGTGGGGGGTCATTAAGATCATCAGGCCTCTGGCAAAATGGTGGGGCAACTGCGCCTGACAGAACCACAGTGCCCTTATGTGGTCCCCTCTGTCATTACACTTTTTATTTTCTTTTCTGGAGCTGGACTTTAAACCATCTGTTTATCCTATTTACAAACCCCGGAAAACCGCACAAACCATGCACATGTTTTCATTGTATTATTGTATTATGCCTTATGTAATAATAACATGGATTGCATGTAAAATGGTTAAACAAAAGGGTATTTTCATGACAACTGCACCATAATATTACATCCACTTGACATGTTTGGTATAGCAATTGAATGAAATATGTTTCATACCAAATAGAATTTGAAAAAACAGTTTTAGAAACTCAGGGAAAAACTACCACAATGGAATGTCCTCTCTGGTAATCATCTCCTTTTCCCAATTTCCCCACTAATTGTTTTAACAACCGCCTCCAAATGGTGGGGGCCGAAATTTCAGATTTTATTATTCGGCCAGGTTAATTTATGGCAATGTCTAGACCAAACGCGGGATTTGGCTTAAAAGGAAGGGAGACAAAACAATCGAGGAAGATCGTAAACGACTTCCCACATTGCACATACTCTGTGCTCTGTGTGTAGATGGACAGGAAGATCGTAATCGACTTCCCACGTTGCACATACTCTGTGCTCTGTGTGTAGATAGACAAGGAAGATCGTAATCGACTTCCCACACTGCGCAGACTCTGTGATTTCGTGTGTAGCTAAACAGGCTGGGTAAGAACTTTTTACTCTGTATTTATGTTTTTAAACCTTATAATTGATTGTGAATTTGAAGCTAATTACCTACCTGCCTGTTAAATAAATTCTTCTTATTTTTAACTTGCGTGGTCTTCATGACTCTAATCCATTTTATCTTCTTTTCAGCCGAAATTCTGATTAAATACTCAGGGGGAGAATTACGACTAGGACCTACTGATCAGGGGTCTAGTACAGCGAACGTCTTTAGTGAGGTCTTCAAGTTAGATAGGCGACCACGATCTGCCCGCTAACGGGATTGGTGGTATTGGTTCTGGTGTTTTGGCTTAAGAGGACCCATGGGCGTTATACGCCGGTTCTTGTCAAATTCGCCTTAAGGAGCCCGATAGATACACACTGTCCTGGGCTCATAACTATCTATGCACAAAGGAAGGCATGTATTATGGTGGTCAGCCTCCTACCCTCTGGATTCTTCACCGAAATGAGATTTAACAATAGTGCTAAACCCGGGAGCATATATTGAGGAATGATGGCACAAGATAGAGTCGAGTGTAACCACTCCCAAGTTCCACGTATAGTTAAACCCAAATTTTAAATTATAATTTAATATGGAGTCAGATTATCACGAGGGTAAAACCTAGTAACTGTTACGCTTACTTGCTGTGGTCATGGATATATTTGATGTGTTGTTCCGCGCATTTGTGAATATTCTGATGCTCCCATTGGAATATTGACAGTCCGACGACCGATCAGATATATCTCTGATGACAGCACAGCCTCGTTTGCGAACAGAGAGTAACCAGAATGCTACTGGTCCGTTTCAGGCCATTCTTAAGCGGGATATGAAGCAGCGCCTTCATATCTGACCCGCGGCAACGGAACCAGTGCATTCTTAAGTATAATTGAGGAAAAATAACTAACATCTCCGGTTTTGAATCACACCAGCCAAGGGAAAACACGCGGTGCCTTCCCCTCCAGCTACAAACCCTCATTGGTCTAGCTGTGAGGTGTTTACACAGGATATGCTATTTGTTTCTGAGAATAATAGGACCGTATAATAACAGGATAGAATGTATACATTTCTATCATTATCAGGGTTCGTCTTTGCCAAGTGAATCAGTGAAGCAATAGGTATGGTTTAAATCAAGTGTATTGACAAGCCTACTCCACATTAATCCTTTGCGGCTTCTGTGTCTGCCATGAATGGCATTCTGGCAAATGCCAATAACAGCCTGTTTTGATTAATATGCCAAGAACAAAATCCAAGTTTGGCTTTGAGCTTATTTAATTTAAAAACAGCAATTTGAAGACTAAATAGATTTTTTCCAATGCACCTTGCCTAAGCCCTGACTATGGTAGCTGTCTGCTATGATGGATTTTGCTAACTGCCCCACCATCACAGCACCATGACATATATTAAAAGGTTAAAGAAACTTTTTATTTATGCCAGTCTTTTGGTAAGATTTTGGTCTAACCATCAATGGCCATTGTGTCATGCATCCCATACAATTCTTACTCTCACACTAATTAGATCTCATCTAAGCCAATGGTAATTAAGTGTTATTTTGCAAATGAAGCCAATTTGGGCTGTTTTTGTGAATTTCTGCTATCATGCCAGATACAATTTACATCAAAAGTACAAGCAGTCCTATGTTACACTCATATAACCTAGTCGGTATAATTGTAACAGTAACTGAAAAGCCCTGTAATGCGTGCATGGGTATTTTTTATACTCATGTTAATCAAGGAAACACATTTAACGTGAGACCAGCCACACCCTCAGATTATGAAGCATAGGGCTTTATTTATGAAAAAAAGACAAACATTGAAGCCCAAGAAGCTTCGTAACTTACAAAGTGAGTAGTGGTAATGTCCAAATCAATTAGGAAAGTTGATTTTGTTTGTTTCTTAACACCCAGGTAGGCTTTTTCAAAGCATATGGTCTACTATATGGGCCTAGACAGTATCTAACACTGTATCAAGCCTAGTCTGGAAAATCCCCAGAGTTTCTTCCTCTACAACATGACCTGGCAGGCTGTTCCACACATTGACTACACTGTGTAAAAAAATTCTTCCTAATGTCTGTATGGAATCTACCTTTTGTTAATTTCCATTTATGTCCCCTTGTTCTACTAACAGAACTCAATCTGAAGAATCTCTCGTAGTTCATTTTGTTGACCAACTTTCATACCTGCCAACCTTAGGAAAATATTTTGAGTACCACAATAGTCAGTGCAACGCTTAGTTCACATGCTTTCGCACCACTTCGCTTTGCACGCACACACAAGCCTTTCTTCATAATTCTAGTTTTGACTGTCAAAGTGATCAGGCAAAATTGTATAATTTGACCTGATTCTAAAATATCACTTGCACTGCACTGGGCTATATTATGATACACTTGCAAGTCAAAAGTTTGAGTACGCCTGCTTAAAACAATTTTTTCATGATTAATATTTCATTATATGATGTGTGCTTATACAAACTGATAACCATCAGTTAAGTGAATTGCATTCAATTATTTAATAAAAATTGAAATGTATTTTGTATATTGTAACATATGTTTTCATTTTCAAGTATTTACAGAAACTTATGTTGTAATGTAAAAAAAAACTTACGTTGCGATGTAAAACACTGTCAATTATTAATAAAACCAAGTTTCTGTTCATGATTTCCATTTTTATTTAATAATTTAATAATTGAATCAGCTTATATAGGCACACATCATATAGACCTAATGAAAAAAAAGTATTCAATTGAAAAATTATCTAGGAATGTAGGTCTTTGTAACTAGAGGTTTAGCTAAATTATTACCTGAAGCTCCTTGGTGGCTAATGTCAAAATCATAATTGCACAATGTGTAAAACGGACGTTTTGAGGGGCGGAGGCATGGCCATTGCTCCTGATATTTTGCGAGGAACTTCTGGGGGGCATGGACTCGCTTCTTTTTAGTAGGTCTGCTGCTCTCTCTCTCTCCTTGTTAGTATCCTCGTCATCTGACGTCATGATTATTTTCTAACTGCAAGGCTGGTCGGGTGACTGGCTGCAATAATAGGAATTATTTGCTACGTTAGCAGTCTATAGTCAAACACCTTTGCAATGGTCACTTTGCTCCAACAGAGCGTGCGCGATTCAAAGTTTGAACACGATATACCCCTTGAAATGTATCATCTCGTAAAGTTACCGAACATGTTTTAACGTTTTATATGTTAACATTACGGTCACATTTTTGTTCTTGTTGATTATTACTCCCCACTTCCCATTTTACCTCAGCAATGCAGCGTTACGCCTCGGTGGATAATAAAGTACCGCTGCGTATCAGTGGATGTTGAGTGGGTCGGGGAGGGGTTGCAGAACCACAAGCACAAGGTCGTAGCATCTGGTTCAATCCGAGGGATGTAATTTAAATATTGAATAAATGTACGGTATTGTCTTGTATTATTTGATTGTTTTCCGTAATTAAATTACAATTATATATATATATATATATATTTTTTTTTTTTTTTTTTTTTTTGCACTTTATCAATTTAAAAGCCTCAATCAAATCACCCCTGAGTCTCCTTTTACTAAGCTTAAAGAGGTTAAGCATCTTAAGTCTTTCCTCATAGCTTATACCTCCAAAAATACAGAACGGACATATTTAATACTTTACTCATTGTGTTTCTTCAATGCCTCTTGTGCAAATAGCACATAAAACCGAGAAAGTGTGAAAATCACCATGGTACTCCTTTAAAGGCCTGTAGTTTCCTGGATCAGTACGGTCCCCTTTCTTATATATTTTTATTATTTTACCATGCTTCCAGTCTTCAGGTATTTCTCCAGTTTTTAAACCACCTGCCAGCGGTTTAAAAATGATCTCAGCTAACTCTTTAAGTACTCTTGAGTACATGCCATCAGGACCTGCTGCCTTGTTTGTCTTTAGTTCAAGTAATTCATGCAGTACTTCCTTATCCTCTATTTCAATATCTGATAAGACTTTCTGAGTACTGAATATGCCTTCCAGTCTATTAGTAACCTTTTCTCTAGTAAAACTCTCAACAAAATAACTATTTAAGGCATCAGCAATATCTTTATTCTTAGAAAGCAATGCTCCTTCATTTCCGATCCACCTGATATCCTCTTTCCACCGCAGGAACTTTACCCCAGAACTAGGAACCTTTTGAGGAACTCAGTGCGTTTCCACCGCAGGGACCAGGGTCTAAGTTCCGGGGACTTTATTTTACCCCCAAAAAAGTCCCTGCTCGGGGGGTAGTACTTTCCAAAAGTACCGAAACTTTTGGGGTTGGGCGCAAGCGCTGAATATTTCTGATTGATTGACTACTTGCAGTATTTTATTTCAACCACCATTTTTAAAAGTCTGCAGCCGCAAACCGATTTATTTTCATAATAATAACTTGAATTCAAACTTGTATGTTATGCGGCGCAGTAGCCTACTTTTGGTTATAGCTAGCCAACGTCTTGGAACAGATGACAAATTAAAAGATTGAGGATTATAACGTGTGCTCTTCTGTTCTTTTCTTGCTTTAGTATTCGTTTTATAAAATGTTAAGCATTCGTGCTGGGACAGCATATTATATACCAAAACATTCAAACGGTTTAATTCGGTTGCTGAATATTTTTTTCTGGATTTTCTTTAATACAGTTATGTGAGGTATGCGGTAGTTCTGCGTAATTTACATTGGTGATACAGTAAAAGCAAATTGGAAATTACCTTCCGCACTTTTTGTCAGGGTGAAATAACAGGTTAATTCTAGTAATCGTCCCTTTTGCTTTTTCAGACTGCCATAATTTTACTCTGCGATTCTTCAATTCCACAAAAAGACCAGGAAGACTATGGACTAATTTATGGTGCATGGTTCACATCTGGTGGGCACACTTCGCTGGTCCGTTAGCAGTAACTTTGAAGGAAAGCAAACGGTGGCTATACCACTGCAATATTAATTTAAATTGTCACGCAAGTCCGTGTTTTCATTCTATTTATTCTTGTCATTTTTCGATTAGCCTATATGGAATTGACGATGAGAGTCAAAGTAATAAATTCAACAGCAAATTGTTTACAACTGATATATAAAACAGTTACAGTCTGACTATTGGCCTGTTATATCCTATTTGTTGCATAACAACGGTCCAAGTCGAACTACCAATGAGAGTTTTGCTTGACAAAGGTAAAATATGCCCAAACGGCCACGGAAGAATATTTCAATTTCAGGTGATTAAGTCGATAAAAATCAATAAATAAATAAACTTTTTACATCTCATAGTACATTATGTTTTCGGGTTGTCTGTCTGTCCATCCATCCCGATTCTCGTGAACGCGATATCTCAGGAACGCCTAGAGGGAATTTCTTCAAATTTGGCACAAACGTACATTTGGACTCAAGGATGAACTGATTAGCTTTTGGTGGTCAAATGTCAAGGTCACTGCGACTGCACAAAACACATTTTTGCCTTGAGGGAATACAAAAAACGTTTTTGCCTTGAGGGAATTTCTTCACATTTGGCATACACGTCCACTTGGACTCAAGGATGAACTGATTAGATTTTGGTGGTCAAAGGTCAAGGTCACTGTGAGCTCACAAAACATGTTTTTGGCCATAACTCAAGAATGCACACGCTAATTATGACAAAGTTTCACACAAATGTCTAATAGGATAAAATGATGAAGTGATGACATTTTATGTCTAAACTGGCTACTGGTTGGCGGAGACATACAACTGCAAGGCGGTATTTCTAGTTTAACCTTACAGTAGCATGCATATTACAATATTCAGCCCTATTACTCTGTGCTGTTATTTTTATATATCTTATCCAGTTTTTTTTCTCAAACTCTCCCATATGGCTTTGTTCATCCACTGGGGGGAGCGCTTCTTCAACGTACTTTTCCTTACCATTGGAATAAATTTACTTTGCACCTCAAGGATAGCCCTTTTGAACCTACCCCACTTTTCATTCACAGTCTTGCAGTTAAGGAGTTTCACCCAGTCAATATTACTTAAATTTTTTCGCATCTTCTTGCAATTAGCTCATCTAAAATTCTGGCCATAGAGGAGGCCTTGTTAATTTTCCATAATACATCAAATCTAACTGCAGAATGATCGCTAGTCCCAAGTGGCTCAATTACCTCTATGCTACAAATTCTGTCCGGATCATTACATAGCACCAGATCCAGAATTGATTTCCCTCGGCTGACTGACATACTGTGCCAAAAAAGGTCATTTATAACATCTAAAAATTCTTCCTCACTTTTTCCTTGTCCTGTCATCATTTCCCAATTAATAGCAGGGCAATTGAAGTCACCCATAATAATAGTCTCACAATCCTGACAAGCTTGTTTTATTTTTCCAAAGAGCATTGAGTTCACACTACGGTCTGAAGCTGGCGGTCTGTAACACACTCCTACCATAAGGCCCTTTTCATGTTCCCCTATGAGCTTTATCCAAATATCCTCACTAGACACAAGCTGGTAAATCTATCGAATTTTCTGCACATTAAAATGTTCTTTTACATAGAGAGCTACACCCCCACCTCTCTTACTGGATCTATCCTTCCTAATGAGTTTGTACCCTTCTATATTATATTCATCCCCATCCTCATCACCAAGCCATGTCTCTGTAATCCCAAATCTAATCCCAATGTCATAACATTTTTAGCAGCCTCAAGTTCCAAAAATAATTTTTTATACTTCTAGCATTTAAGCACAGGCATTTCAGATTATTACTTCTACACAAACTCTCCTGTTCCCTCACCTCCCGCCATCCCAAGCCACACTCACTACAACTTTGCTTTAACAAGATTTCATTAGTGTTCACACTATTATAGGAAGCCCTGACAGCTTCCATTCTGGCAGTCTGCAGTTCCCTACCCTCTTCACTTTATGACCTCCCTGCCCCCCAAGTCCCTAGTTGAAATAATCCCGTGCAACCTTAAGCATACGCTGGCCCAGTGTAGCAGTACCCCTCCGGCTCAGGTGTAGCCCGTTGCGCTTGTACAGGTCACCCCTGTCCCAGAAGAATAAACCTGTGCCCAATAAACCTGTACCCCTCTTTCCTACACTAGGTTTGTAGCCACATGTTAAACCTCCAAATAAAATGTTGCTTTTCTCTACTTGCACGTGGTATTCCAGAAAAAAACTACCGTGGAGGTTCTGCTCCTAATCTTTTCTGCTAACTCCACAAATTTGTCCAGCAGAACCTCAAACCTACCCTTGCCTATGTCATTGGTTCCTATGTGAAATATGACCACTGGATCCCTCCCCACTCTGGCCAAGAGCTTGTCCACATGCTCCAGGATATCTCCTACCTGGGCACCAGGCAGGCAACATACCGCACGAGACTCCTTTTCATGCAAACAGACTATGCTGTCTACCCCAGGGGGGTAGGGGTGGGCTTCCGGGCTGAAGCCCTGGATGTTTTTCGTCAAGCCCCGGACCTTTTGACACCAAAAAAAAAAATTTAAATAAAATTTTGATACCCCAAAAAAAGAGATACAGCACCAAATATCATTCCATTTAATGGAGCCCTAAAGTAAACAAATCACCCCCTTCAAATTGAGCAGTAAGTAACCTAACCGTCTAGTAGGCGCAGTAGGTTGCAATCAGCAATTTGATGGCTAGTACTGGTACAGTAAAGTTCAGTCACAGAGTTCTGAGTGACAGATTGGCAGTTCCACTTGTATGACAAACGTACACAGAGTACGCACTACGCAGTTTTGCAGACGAGTCTGAATATTTCTTTTTCAGTAACGTTAGTATCAGTGAACTGTCTGAAACAATGGATATCCGTGGGTTTTTAAAAAAAATATTGAGGCAGTTTGTTGAGGAGGAGATTCAGGAGAATAATGATGAGATTGGGAATGTAACTAACGTTACAGCGGCTGTTGACAGCCAGTCAGCAGCATAGCCAGAGAGTGCAGAGCAGCTAGCTTCAGGTTTGTGTAGGGCAGCACAGGGTTGATGATACTATACATGCAGCTAATTGTGATTAACTAAAATTTGGCTATTAGCGAGCTAAAATCAGATTTAGAAGTGTAACGCCAGCAAAATAATGATTTGTGATGCCAGCTCAGTAACGTTAGTACGGCTATGTATTCTTTTGAGCTTGCCTGCCCAGTGCCTTGCCAGTTTACATGCTAGTATGAAAGATTTTTTTTAAATCCATTACATATCATCACTCACAGCTGCATAGGATAAGCAGCTAGGTAGTTAGCTAGCTATTTATGGTTAGTATTTTGTTGAGGCTAAGCCCCTGATGTCTTTGAATCCTAGAAACGCCCCTGGTCTACCCCCCCAATAATTTAATCCCCCACTATCACTAATTCCCTTTTCTGAATGGATGTGACCAGCTGGGTGCCCAGTGGCTACTCAGTCCTCCCACTCTCAGGGTCAAGAGCCAGATCCATTTCCTGCAAGGGATGGACACCACAAACTCTGGAGATGTCGCCCCTGTGTGGTGTGCACTTTTCTGCGGCTGCGCCCCACTGTCACCCATCTATCTCTTCCTGCCTGCTCTGGCTTCTCCCCCCTTCCCAGCTGTGGTGTACACACCAAATCCTTATGGGACATACTACTCAGTTCCTGCAACTCTGATAATTGCGAACTGTGGAGTCCAGCAAGCTGGTCCTCAAGATCAAGAATCTTGCTCTCAAGATGCTCAACCAGTTGGCAACAGTGGCAAACAAACTCACCCTGGAAATCGCTTTCCAGAAGCGCGATCATCCTGTAACCCTCACACAGCTTTGGCTACATTTTTAGCCCCTAACTATCACCCTATCTCTCGGAACTTATAGAGTAAGTTACTTCCGAAATGGAAGCACTAAGACCACACTTTGAAAAACATGCAGGTGGCTCTGGACAACGAGCAGCAGAAACCGGAGAGGAAAAATAAAAAATAAAAAAAATAAATCAGGCACTTTTATCTAAAGTTAAGTGCTGACTAAGTAACAAGAAAATGAACTACCCAGAGTGGAATCACTCCAGTTAATAAACTAACTTAGCTAGCTTTATACTAGGTAGCAATGACTGAAGGAACACTTGTATTAGGCAGTATTTTAATTATATCTCAGAAAAAAATTCAGCCAAAGATTTAGCTGGAATAAATTTATAATAAACTACAGCTAATGTTAGTACGTAAAAATGCCAAGACAGAGACACCAAGCCCTCAACTTAAAAGTGCGCAGGTGGCTCCGGACAACTAGCAGCAGAAATCAAAGAATAAAAAAGTGGAAAAGCCCCCCCTGTCCCCTAACAGCAAGAAACATTTTCACATTAGGAGTAAAACCGTCTTACCTTACTTGTACTATGGGGGGTTTGTTTCAACAAAAAGCCCAAAATAATATCAAATACACACCCGAAAGCACAAAACAATCCCGTAACAAACTTTTTCCAACACTCCTCACTCTTTCTACCACAAACAGGAAGTGCATGTCAGACACAAGCAATCGAGCAGTAGAGCAGCAATGTCCTGAGGATGGCAGTATTATTTGATTGCATCAAACGATGCACAGGGGGTAATTTTCTTTCATGAGATTTAATGTAAATTAGAGGGGTTGCATTCCAATCTGATGTATTATGTCCTCTATGGATAACGAGCCATTTAATAATAATAGCTACAAGTTGATTTGTAGCCTGCCAACAGCATTTAAACTTAATTAGGCTATGCTTATCGGGAAATCTAATTTGCATGCAAAAAATAATGTTGTGTCCATAGAGATAAACTTTTTTGGCCGACTTTTACAACAATTTTTTTTCTTCAGGGCTTCTGTAATCGACAGAGTTCAACATGGTAAATTTTCCACTTTAGCAGGGGAGACACACTGCTGGACCACCTAGTCTCACGTAGTGAAACGTCAAGTCTGGCAGGTATACTAGCTACATTACATTTACATTACATTACATTACATTACAGGCATTTGGTAGACGCTCTTATCCAGAGCGACGTACAACAAAGTGTATAACCATAACCAGGAACAAGTATGACGAAACCCCTAGAGAGAAGTACCGGTCCAAGTGCAGGGAACAACCGCATAGTTCAACTTGGACCCTGAAGGTTAAACTGATTAACACTAACACAACGAGAACGGCAACAACGCAATCTATGGAAAAAATACAAGCAGTAGTTAAGACAGTTAATGCACCTAAGTCACCATTAGTCCAGCTAGTGTTGGGGCCAGTGCAAAATACTGGGGGTGGTGCTCTGTCTCCCCCAAACTTGCATTTATGGCTGCAATAGCCTGTATAAAGGCCCACAATATTGCATATCACAATGCTTACAGTATCACAAAAGTAAATCTGACACATGTATGGTCAAGCCGTATTCTCATGTCTGAAAAGAATATGTTGAGCCTGCAGTGCAGCAGAATTGCATAGGCCAGCGTTTCCCAACCGGTGTGCCGCAGCACTCTGGTGTGCCGTCAGGGGAGGTCAGGTGTGTCGTGTAAAAAATCCTTTAAAAAAAAAAAAAAGAACATTTAAGCCTACTGTGGCACGTCACATCAACGTCAATACGTTGCTTGTGGCTATTTTCTGTTGAAAATTTTTCTGTTGTGGTGTGCCATGAGATTCTGTAAATTTGGAAAGTGTGCCGCGGAAGGGAAAAGGTTTGGAAACGCTGGCATAGGCTATGCATAAGATTACGTTTACACATCAGTTTCAAGTTTTTATTAATCTCCATTTGTGCATAGATTCTCACGTAAGATCATGTCTATTGAATTTAGGATCATATCCGTGCATACATTTTAGAAATTAGGCCACAGGTGTTGTTCAGGGGCTTTATGAATTTTTCTTGTGTTCTCTGATTTGTTCATTTGTCTTGCCCTTCAGGACCGCTGTAGTTGTCAAAGATGGTTCAGTGGGCCTATGCAAGATAGCTGAGTCCATTGGTTTGTGTCCGTGAGAACTTCACAGTTATGCTACAGGAAGCAATTTAGTATTCTGGGATTTGAATGAGAATCAATGGGATTCTCTCCAACCTTGTCATAAATGTACTATTTTGCTCACAATCTAGTCATAATTTTCAGAAATACTATGTTTTTCCACCAATCACTGAGTAGCCTATCATGAACCGTGCTGATTACTGCTTTCTGGTCAGGCAAAAACTAATTTCACACTTGAAAACTGCTCCAGGTCCATCAAAATGGACATGGAGCATCTGTGATGATGTAATTGGCAGGAAAAAGCAGTGCAAAAAATGCAAAATTCCCTATGTTTGGAGTTTTATTGTGCGGATATGTTGTTTGTCAATTCTGTGTGCTGACATGAGGTCAGTAGGTGCAGAAATTCATGTTTTTAAAGGCTGAGAGTCTGTGGTCATTATAATTGTTTTTGTCGGAAACCCTGAAAAGTGCCACTCTTGGTGCTGTATGTGTATGGGGCATGGCACCAGGCCAAAGCATAACTTGGCAGAATGGCATACCTGCCATCCCAATATTTCTAAGTCTTTAACAGCTTTTTATAATTCTGGGCTTGCAGTTGTGGTTTAAACGAAAGCCAGCATACACAGTGGTTTCCCTGGACCGAGGTTGAGAACAACTGCTCGAAATCCCAATAACCGACGAATTTAGAGAAGACTCTAAATTCACTCAACATCAGTAACTTGTTCATGCTGAATCCACACAACACCAGTAATCAGCTCACTGTAAATCTGCTCAACTCCAGGAAGAAGCTCAATCTAAATCCACGCAACCCCAATAACCAGCTCACTGTAGAACCAGTCAACCCAATAACAAGCTCTGAAAACTTAGTTAATAACACTAAAAGTAACTTATACCACCGTTGGAAAAAGGCTATGTGCTATAACTGCATTTAGATCAAACCTACTATGCATTAAAAAAGAACTTTCGTCAATCTCTTCACGGTAAGAAGAAAGTTTAGGATAGCGCTTCAGATATTGCTTGTGTCGAAAATGCTGCGACGGAAATAGTGATAGATTTGCCCGCTAGCCACATCTGTCCAAAATGTTAAACAAGTCAGGCAGTTTTCACGGTCGGGAAAAATTTTATGACAACGTTACAAGGAATATAAATTTGAATCCCATAGCCGATGACTTCATCAAGCGCACAGCTTTGAGGAGAAACACATTCCGCCTAAAAAACTGATGTCAACCTTGGTGAGCAGGCTCAACTTCTAATTTATTATATTACTTAGTGTCCTCTTTTGTGCGCTGTGTGTTCATTCTGAATGCAGATTCATGCAGAAACGACAATTGTAATAACGATATGTATTGTTTACGTTTGGGTAGGTATTAATTTTTTGAGGGCACCCTCTGGAAAAAACTAAATCCGGCGCCTATGAGCTGTACTGATCTGAAAGGAGCTAGCCTAGCTGCATTGATCTATAAGTTTGTATTTTACAATACCCTTTATGATTAGCCACACTAAATGGAATACTCTGAATTCTTGGAATATCATGCAAGATGTCCCATAACTAAGCAGTTATATAACTATTGAGATGACATTAGCTGTTTTGTGCTCAAATTTTATGTGAATGAGAGAGGTAATTCACTGTAAGAGTATGCTTGGGATGATGGGCCCTCTGAGCATGGTATAGATAGCATGGTAGAAATTTTGAGGTTTAATGTTACAGATAGCCATTCCAGTAATCTTTGTGCCAAAATGACATTTTTTCACAAGCTTCATAAATCATTAATGTATTTGTTTAAATACAAATATACATCCACTGCAACTTGAGCCACCTTTATTGATATTAGAGGTGATTCCATGCTGATCTCTGTGAAAAGGAAGATTTTGGCACAGAATGTATTTATACATATTTTAATGTGCCCGTAAAAAGAGAGAGCTGAAGTGGGGTTTTTTTTAATGATAATCTTGCAGTTTGCAGTTTTCATGTTTAAGCTACAGTATGATCCCTGATAAGAAGTGTCAACATATCTGTGTGTTTATCAACCGTGTGTGGTGTGTTAAATACCTCTTTCACAGAGTTCACAGAGCTGTACTGTGTCTCCCATGAAAGCTGCCATGAAACATTCTTTTGTGAAAGAGTTGAGTCTGGTCTTCAGGCTTTTCAGCATAGATCCCGAAAGAGCTGCTGTATTTTTAAATTACTATTTAATAAATAAATATACTAGGAAAATGCAAGAAATGTACAAATATGAGAGAATAAAAAACTTATATTTAGGGAAGATAAAATGCATAAAAATATACAGGAACAGTTGCTTTTTCTTTGGAAAAGAGGATTTGAAAACAATCTAAATGTAAATAAAATGATAATTTCATTATATATTTAATTACAATATACATGTATTGCATAATGTCAATGTACTGTATATCACATGTAAATTCAAAATATTTTTAAAATATATTTATGCCAAATAAATAAAAAAAAATACTATTATATGAATGTCTTTTCTTGTATGTAAATGTACCTGTTAATATAGTGGTAATGTAATCATTTTGATGTGGGTGATTAATACGGCTGTGCGTTTTCTTGTTCTCTCTGCTTTCCCAGTGTCCAGTCAGCCCCAGCATGGAGGTAGGTACCATCTCAACACCATGTCCACAGCATCTCAGAAGCTCCACCCCTTTCTTGGCAATCCTCTCAGCAACCTATGGTGGCTGTGGCTGGTGCTTATAAAATGTTATGAGGAGAGGGAGAAAGAGGGACTTTTTCACAAGGAAATTTAAAAGAAGCAGCTTAATGGACATTCTGTGAAGTATCCTTTTATAATAGTTAAATAATACTGTAACAACACAGTGCACTGTAATCATGTGGAATTATTGTTTTCATGCATTAGCCTAAAGTGAAAAAGTATATCAAAAGCCACAAATGAATATTGAACTGACCGCTAACATGTTTACCATTACCCAAGTATGACATGAGCCCATGAATCAAGCTCAAGGTCTGTATAAATATCCAATTCATTGCACTCGCAATTGCAGGCCTTTCAGTTCCTATTTTGCTTGTGAACGAAAGTTCTTCAAGTACCAGCTAGACTGTAATGACATGTGCTTTCACTAGAGCTTCTGTTTCATAGATGATTTCATAATAACTTTTATATATATTTTGTACTATATTAATTATTTTAAAATCGTTTCATAGAGTATTTATGGTGTGTTCATTTTCAAATAACATTTTCAGTTCCTAATACTATAGAAAATACAAATTATGGAAATATTTTAGGAGGCACTGCCTCCCATAAAGAAATGCCATAGAACACTACCTATGTCCAAAACAAAACCAAATCTGGGAAAAAAGGAAAATATGAATGAAATATGCAAATATGCTGCAAGTGATAATTACTGGTACTTTACATCATTGAGGAATTCTGTATGACCGGTTTTATTTTTATACAGCATGTGTAATATGTTATAAATTATTTTTTCAGTTGTAATGGTTTGCTGATAAAGAAGCTACAAGTAATACATACTGTGAGATATCTTAAGAACTTGCAAATAATATGCAGTGTGACCCAAGGGTGTAGGTTTAATTTTAACATTTAGTATGGGGGGTTGGGGGTTGCACAACCACTGACCACCCAATTCCTTTGAACCACAAATACCAATAATAAATTACACATTTTTGACTACTACATGAAATGAACATCAAGTGTCATCTTTTTACTTTTGCTCACATTCATTCATTGTGCAATCAAATGGCAAAACTATGTAGTTTGAATTGAACCAGTAAAAACATTAAAAAAGACAACTTAGACAACTCTTTTGAAAAAAGAAAATGACCACTCCAATATGGCAAAATCATGTTGATATAATTTTGAAAAATAGAAAGGCTCAACTGCAAAAGAAAGGCAACTTAGCTGATGCTCCATTTTGGAAATATATTTGTACCATGACAAAATCTAAAATAAAAATAGCATCAAACAATTACAGAAAGATTTGAGGGAACTTGGCTAATGTTCCATTTGGTATCATTGAGGACCATAACAGAAATATAGTTTCAGTATGACATACTAAAAACAGAAAACAGTACCAAAAGGAAATTAGTAAAAATTATTTTATTTTTTTTGTGATAGTTTCACATTTTGGTTTCACAATTTAGAAGTTACAGCATTTTTACACATAACCCCCCAATTTCACCATAATGTTTGGGTAATATTATACAAATGAAAATAGTCATGTTGCATGTCCTTTGTTTGCAATGACTGCTTGAAGTGGCCCATATCCATCACCAGGTGCTGAATACCTTCTCTGGTAATGCTCTACCAGGCTCCTGCTTGTTTTGGGGGCTAGTTGTGTCATGGTTTTGGGTGGATGTATCACCCAGCTCGATTCCTTTCTCCTCCTGCTTCACTAATTTGAGTGTGCCATGTCAATTTAGCTAAATGGGTCTTACGCGTGCAGATTTCACTCTGCCTGCAAGTCCTCTTGTGCTCATTGGTTAGAGGTCTGCAGGCGTGTTTAGTGCGTTTGCGGTTGCACCTGTCAAACCTTACTTAAGGTCTGTGTTCACAGAGAAACAATGCTTTAGTGTCGCCTATACACGAGAGCCGGTACCGGTACTGAACGAACTCCGAATATCCGGGTTGGTCTCAGGAGGTATTCATTGAGAGAAAGAGAGAGAAAGAGAGAGAATTGCGGGTGTAGTATCGTCCTAGCTTATGTTAGCTGTCTCTAGGTCTCTTAGTTCCAGCTCCTGTGGGTGGAACTGTCGCTTAGTTCACCTTCGGGTGCATTTGTTTTATTTGTTTGTTTTCTATAGGCTTTCCTTTACTCCTTCTCCTCAGTTCGGCATTTTCCGGTTAGCGGATTGCCTTATTAATTTGGGATAGTCTCCTGTGGAGTGAAGCCTTTTTCTTTTCTATTTTTAACCCATATTCCTGTGTCCATATTCCTGTGACTTGGTGGTTATTCTCTTAGTGGGGAATAGTTTTTTTTGAAACCCTGTTCTGTTGCGTCTGGTCTTCCTAATTCCCCACTCCCTCACAAGTTGCCCTTGCAAATATTTAAAATATTATTGTTATTATGTTATTTAATATAATGTTATTTAAAATAACCATGTTCAGTCATATCTATGATGCACTGGCAGTCTTTGTCTATGCCCACATTTGCAGAATCCGTCCTACTTGCCTGTATTTGTTATTCTGTGTGCAAATGTGTTTGGGATGTTTCTGGGGTTGATGCTCTTTTCTGTGTGGGGAGGAGATGGTGTGGCTACAGAGCCTGTGTGGTAGGATCAGGTTTGAGCAGCGTGTTTGTTGCTAGCTAGCTACTTAAATGATGAAGCTTGCACAAGTATGCAAAGGGGATGAAAAGTGACATTGGGATGAAAATTTGGTGTGTTTTTTTGTTGGACCTGTAAGTAACATTACCTAGCTATCTAGCTAGCAATGTCAGGTAGATGGCTTAAGTTGGGCACTCAGAGTGACTGGGCCCGGTTGAGAACAGAGGAGACTTCTTTGTTTGTAAACACAGGACCACATCCATCCCTCCATTATCTATACTCTGTTATCTGTAATCCTGGTCAGTGTTGCAGGAAGTCCTGGAGCCTATCCCAGCATGCAGGAATACACCCTGGACAGTTTTCTAGTCCATCGCTAACCAGGACGAGGAAACAGGAGTGCCCAGAGGAAACCCAAACCCGGACTTGGGGAAAACTACTATGTGGAGTTAGGCCCCAGCTTTGAACCAAGGACCTTCTTGTTGTGAGGCAACAGTGCAACCCACTGCACCACTGTGCTGCCTCCACAGGACTACAGCAAGGCTAAAAAAATCCTGCATAGTAGGCATTGTATGTGTTCTCATTAGCATGAGAAATTGGATTCAGATTGGGTGAATGACTTGGCAAGAATTTTGCTGTTATTAGCTTTAAAAAACTCATTTGTTGCTTTAAAAGGATGTTTTGGATCATCCTGTAGGATGGAGCACCATCTAATGAGTTTGGAGACATTTGTTTGAACCTGAGCAGATAAGATGTTTCTGTACACTTCAGAATTAATTCTGATGCTGTTATCAGCAGTTACACCATCATCTAAGTCAGCCAGTATCTTTGGCAGCCATACATGCCAAAACCATGACATCCCTACCCCACCATGTTTCACAGATGAGGGGGGTACTTTCGATCTTGGGCAGTTCCTTTTGGCCTCCACACTGTGCTCTTGCCATCACTCTGATACAAGTGAATCTTGGTCTCACCTGTTCACATGAACTTTCTCCAGAATGCATTTTTGGGTACATCTCAGCAAACTGTAACCTAATCATCGTGTTTTAGCAAATACATGACTAGTGGTTTGCATCTTGCAGTGTAGCCACTGTAGTTCTGTTTCTGTGGATAGTCACTCACACATCCATGCCTGCCTCCTGAAGAGTGTTTCTAATCTGTCAGAATGGTGTTTGAGGTTTTTTCTTCATTATGGTATGAAGTTTTCAGTCATAAACTGTAATGTTTTCCTTTGCCTATCAGGCCCTTTGTTATTATTGAGCTGACCCGTGCTCACCCCTCTTCAGCTTAATGGTGTTCCAAACAATTGATTTTGGTAATTCTAAGGTTTGGCCTATGTCTCTAACTGTTTTTTTTTTGTTTTTTTCTCGTTCTCATAATGGCTTCTTTCACTGGCACAAATGTGGCCCTCACATTGACAAACACCAATAGCAGACTTCAAAGGAAATGAAAAACATGGAATCAAGTCGAGATATTGACAGCTCTCTTAACTGCACTAAGGAAGCAATTGAACAGGCCTGACTAATCAGAAACACATGTGAAGTAATTTGTCCAATTCTTTATGGTGCATTGTTTTGTTATTTAAATATCTTGGTATGTATTGGTGTTCATGATCACATCTATCTTAACAGGTGCTGCAGGACCTGTAGAATTTTTCATATTTAAAAAAAATAAAGACCACCCGCCATATTTCAAAATGCATGGGGTATATTTCTACATAATTTTCACCACATGCAGTACCATATATTTCCAATATAGGGTAGAAGGGTGAAACTATGATATATATATATAAGTATAGATATCATATAATGAAATATTAAGTGTTTATAGACAAGTTTATACAGTTTAAAGCATTTTTAATCATGAAAAAACTGGTTTAAGCAGGTGTGTCCAAATTTTTGACTGGTACTGTATATATATGGTAACTATGACTAACACATGGGTGTGATATTGATATCGTTTTTAAATTTTTTTAAAGAAAATGTGTTAGATAACATTGATGAGATGATTATGAATGCCACCCGTTAGATGTCAGATAGACTGTCTGCAGGTTGCAGCCCTCTCAACCAGCTTACAGGCTAATATCACATTTATGAAAATGTTTTAATGTTCAGAATGAAACAAAATAATATCATGATATTTTGTTTCTATACTTTATACTTTCAATTTAAAGTATTTGGCATTTTCACATTTTATTTTTCTTCCTTCTCACAAGATTCTTGTGTTTTAAAAAAATGAAATGAGAAGTATTTTCTATAACAAGTAAATAAAAACAACTTTGGCATTCATATTTTATTAAAATGTCTTAGATGCATGTGCTGATTGTTAAAAAGGTGCCTTTATTATTAGTGATTGATTTATTATTCGATCAATCAATTGACTGACATAAATTTCACAAATGTACATGGTTCTGATTTTTGCATATTCCCATTGTTCCTCTGACAGTGGTCCATTGGCAAAGGCATGGTTTAATAAATTTTGCTTTGCTTTTGCAAGATGCAATCTTGCAGGAGTTGTCGCTTCATTTGCTTCTCAAATCAAACCTACGAACATCCAATTGCATTTCCCCAGGATTGAAAACAAAAATAATATTGTCTGTCCATATTCAATACAAGACTATTGTTATTTTTATTGAATACATAATTTTTGTTAATGATAATTGCCTGAGACAGATGCAGGGTGGGGGCAGAAAGTGATCCTCATCCTAAGATTCAGAATTTACCCCATCCCTTCCCCACAGCAGAAGGCCCAATCCGACACCTTCCCAGGGCGAGAGAAACGGTCAAACTCCCAGTCCTACATTGGGCGCCCCATCGAGCTAGACAAGATTCTACTGTCCAAAGTGAAGGTTCCTCACACCTTCGTCATCCACTCCTACACCCGTCCCACTGTTTGCCAGTATTGCAAGAAACTGCTGAAGGGCCTGTTCCGCCAGGGTTTGCAGTGCAAAGGTATGCCCCCTTCATTTTCCCTCGCATCTTCTTTACTTTACTGGCATTTAGCAGATGTTAGTATCTAGAGAAATATTGCAAACACAAGTGCTAATCTCAGGGAAGCACAGTAACTTCCCAGAGGGGGGACAGCATAGTCCCAAGGGAGGCCTGCCTCTGCCACCTTGCCTCTTCAATCAGTCAATCAGTCAGTCAATTAATCAATAAATCTAGGAGTAAATTATAATTTACGTATTGTGCAAAACGGTTACACAATACATAACAAAAGGTTTACAAAAAGGTAGTCAAATATTGCTTCAAAATGGAGGATTCAGAGGGAATCATAGGATCAGAAAAACCCCCACTGAGCCAGACATTATTCCTGAACTCCTTTAAAGTGATCAATCCTGGCAAATGATACCCGTAAAATAAATGCATAAGAGGCAGTACTCCAAGACATTTGGAAAAACAAAAAGCTCATTTTGATTCTGTATTACTGAAGTTCATTTAAGTGTTAAGAACCAGCTATGTTATGTGTGTGCCTGGGACTAGTTAGCATGATCGTAAAGCTAACTAGCTAACTTTATGAGATTCCCTCTAGATTTGGTTAGTCTTTATATGAGCCTATCCATAAGGTATAGGGATGGCACTTTCAGCGTACTTGGTTCCTTCATGGCGGATACAGCTGAATATTATTGTCTACAGAAAACATAAAAGGGTACAATTCACCGCAAGGCCTGGACCGTTGCTGTGGTTACTGGCTTTCATTTCACACAGGTGTCAACCAACCAAGGTGAATTGGAAAGTGCTGAGATCACTGAAAATAAGAAATTAAATATGGCAGAACTCTCAGCAGTGCCGTGTTATGGGGCTACAAACAGGTCTGTTGTGATTTCTACTATAGTATATTTAGTGCAAATTTCTTACATTAAATGCTGTACTCCTTTTTTCATAGTAAGGGTCTGTTGTTATTACATTACATTACATTGTACATTACAACATGTTGTTATGTTGTTACACTAAACTTCTGTTGCATTGTGGAAGTATGTGCATGAAACAGACAAGAGAATGTGAAAGCATAACGTGGGAGCATAAGAAAAAGTACAGATGAGAATGGCCTATTCATCTGGAGTAAATCCATCAATTTGTCCATGTTGATCATTTATGGCCTGAATCTGTGATTCTATTGCAAATCCCAACTACAGATGTACTATTCTGTGCATTTATGACTCTGTGAAGACTCTGAAGTAACATCAACAGGGCTCTTTCTACCTTTACACCTGGTTCATGATCAGTTACAACTCTCTTGCACACGCTGTTTCAGCCTGGCTCTACCTACTACACTATTTAGAAAAAGTGTCCTGGGGTGGGTAGAGAAAGTGTGTCCATTTATTTGCATAAAGTATTCTATATGCAAATGAATTTGTACAGCGTAGTTGCGCCTAGCTCGTAAAACTTGGATAAAACTGTCAAACTAGGCAGATCATACATGAATTAAGATTCTGCAATTACATGGTTTATTTCTTGCCTCAAATGTTTTCAGAAACATATTTTAGTGGACTGTTTAGATGTAAGATGAGAAAGTTTATGAACAGGCCATCATGCTTCTCCAGTTTGAAAAACGCTGGGCCGAAACCAATCTAGACAATCAGACGCCTGCAGTGTTCCATTGTATTAAAAAGTAAACTTTTACAATTTTCAGGGTGGATATCTTGATTGATATCTACATGACGCTGTTGTTTCTCCAAAAAGGTACTCTAATATCATGCTTGGGGTGGGCCCAGAGTGGAATGCAGAAAGCATTGTTCAAACGTTGGAGGGCAGCACCAAGATGTTTTCAACCAGTTTTTTCTTCAAAATGATATTATTTCAAAAATGTTGAAATAATGGCATGGGTTAAAATGTGTAATTATAAAGTAGGTATACAAGCACATTTACAGCTAAAATAAGTGATTTAGGATGCAATTACCTTTTAAACATGAGGATGGATCTTATATGGTGTATGCAAGTTTGGGATGCGCTGAATGCAGGAATGTGGGTCCCAAGTGTTTTGTTTGTCCTCACTATCAGGAGAGGACACAAGGGTTTCCTGTAGACAGCGCACTGCTCCCTGAGGCTGAAGCTCCACAAGAAGAGGCACAAGGCTGCCAGGTTGGAGATAATGGTTCTTACACTGAAAATTTGGAGTCACAGTTGGAGAATGTACAAGCAATTCCCAGTGCGGAGATGCAGACAATGGAGTTGATAACCCCCGCGGTTGCAAGTGATGTGTATTGTGGTGGCACGGAAGTGGCTGGAGACTGGAGCAGATAAATGTTTTTTTTGGTAAATTAAACTTTTGGTTAATCTATCACATATACAGAGTATTTCCCTGACACGGATACATTTATCAGGTAATGTGTTGCCCTGCAGAGGCAGGTGAGTTTCGGATTTGCTTGCTGAGAAGAGTTTCAGACTAATAAAACATGTTACTTAAGAAATACTCCAGAAATATTAGTCAAGGATTGAATTATGACAGTTATTGACGCCAGGGCTCTGTCCCCTTAGCATGTACCCCTGACTCAGCAACTTCCCTGGACAAGTAATTTACCGAAAGACCCCAGGTTATTTAATCTACTGTTTCTAGGCCTCTTCACACCTTCAGAAGCGTATACAGATCAAGTGGTGTTAGACATAAGAGTCTCATTTCAATTATTCTACACCCAAATCCTAGACCAGTTAGTTCAGTTAACCTGTCCCCCTCCTTGCATATACCCTCAGACTTCAAAAACAAGAAGTTGCTTGGGCTGATGCCTACGGTGGCCCTGAGGGTCAAAACACAACGACATTTCAGAAAACACAACAACATTTCAGAAAACACAATGACATTTCAGAAAACACAATGACATTTCAGAAAACACAACAACATTTCACAAAACACAACGACATTTCACAAAACACAATGGCATTTCACAAAACACAACTGGTCGCGTGTGTGCGTGTGTGTTTGTGTATCTGTCCGCAGCTAATCTCGCATAGCCTACTACTGGGCCGATCGGCCTAATACTTGTTGTGCGTGCTGACAGCAGGCCAAGGACCTGAATTCTCAAACATTTTGCAAATCGGTCAACGACAAGTATTTTATTTGAATTAATTTCCATCATTGTCCTTTGACATACATTGTGCTAACTCCGCACTCCTCCTAACCGGCCGTTAGGGGCCGCAAGTGATCAACAACTGCTTCTGTTTGGAATGAAAGACCATGCGATGTAAAATGTTAATTTCAATGTTAAAATGGCAACAAAATAATCTGCCATCTAACGGGGTACGCTAATGTTTGAATCTGTGGCAGTTATTTTGTTGATATTTTCATGTTGAAATTGATATTTTACATCGCTGGTCTTTTGGAATTGTTCCTGTCCAGATTTGAAACGAAAGTGCCAGACTATAACATCAACGTTAGCTCTGTCTAACACATCGTGGCTGATATGAATCAAATTAGCTAACATGTCACCACCTTTAGCGTTACTTCACTGAATCTGCGTTTTCGGGATTTTCAGTGGCACATGGTAAAAACTTGTAATTGTATTTGTCTGGTTGCATTGATTGTGTAGCCTCTGTTGTTGCATTAGCAAAGCTAACACGCCTGGCAGAGATCTGCACTCTACTGAGTGCACTCTTCTAGTTCTCGATATGCTTTCAACATATCATGACATTAAAATGTTCCGTGGAACCCTGAAAGCACGCTTGAAGATTTAGGACTGAGGAGACAGGGCGGCTACTCTTCAACAAGTGACATCAGAAGGGCCATCTTATCAGAGCTGCGCGGACCTGGACAGATGTTTGGATACAGAGCTACTATGTGGTTGACTTTAAAGCAGAAACATGGCCTCTGTGTTAAAAGAGAGGTGGTAATGCGAATGCTTCGTGAACGGAACCTTGTCGCGTTTATTAGACACATACTATTCTATGGGTCCAAATTATTTGTGGCATGTAGACGGGTATGACAAATTAAACCGTTTGGCATTGCGATATCTGGCTGTATAGACTTATGCACATAAGTTTCCCTGTAAAATTATACGAATGGTAAATGGACTGCATTTATATAGCGCTTTTATCCAAAGCGCTTTTACAATTGATGCCTCTCATTCGCCAGAGCAGTTAGGGGTTAGGTGTCTTGCTCAAGGACACTTCGACATGCCCAGGGCGGGGTTTGAACCGGCAACCCTTCGACTGCCAGACAATCGGTCTTACCTCCTGAGCTATGTCGCCTGAGCTGTGAACTACCAGCTGCCGCCGCATTTATCAAATGTTCGGACGCACTTAGTTTCAATCGTATCCCTGTGCGTATGTTGATAAATCCCAATCAGTTGTAAATTGGAAGCGCGTTCACGGTCCCTTATTTAACATAATGGAACCGCCTCAGAAATACTATATATGGTAAAGCAGGAAACCCCCAAAGATGATCCTCAGGTGAGAAATGGCATCAAAGAGGCAGAAGAAGAAGAATTTCTCAGACGCAGAGGTCGAGGTAATACTGGATACTGTTCAACAGAACAATAATGTATTATTCTGTAGCAGAAGCAGTGGGGTTTCTGCTCCACAAAAAGTCCAAATTTGGCAAGAAATCACAAGACAAGTTAATAGCGTTTCATCTGTTGAATGTGAAGTGTACAAGAAGTCAAATGAAAATGGTTTGATATGAAACTAGAAACGAAAAAACGAACAGCCGCATGCACGCAAAAAATAAAAGCCACTGGAGGAGGCCAAGGAACACCAGATAAGCTCTCCCAAACGGAGGAGCGCATCGGTGCCATCATTTGTGAAGTGTCGCTGTCCGGTATTATTCCAGAAGGGGACAGCGACGTCCTAACCCTGAACCCAGCCACTGAAACAACTGACCTGCCGTCGTACAAAGAACAGTCATCTTCCGATTTGGTGTTGGAAGGTAGACAAATTAAAACATGGCAAGTATAAATCGCTCAGCATTTATATGCCCAACTGAATCACAGTTAACACATCTTTATTATTTATTGCAGCAGAAAGCCCCTAAATCACCTGTCGAAACGCGCCTTTCTCCAAAGGTCCTCACGGACAAAGTTCTGAAGAGGCAAGAGGCTATCCAGGAGGCTGTGGAGGAGATGGCCTGCACGCTTAAGCAAATTAACAATCATTTGGCTGACATAAGTACATCATTAAAAATAATTGCTGATAAGAAATAAAAAAAATGTATTTTCACTGAAACTTTAATTTGGCTAGTGATGTAGCCTACACCACAAATGACGCCTTTAGAAACGCGTGATAAGTTTCTTTATAATTTATCTTTCTTCATGACAAAATACGTAGACAAAGAAGCCTATTGAATTTAATTTCATCAATAAAAGTTAAAGATTCGAGTTAAAAGACGAACTGTGGAGTTTACACACACTATGCGTGTGGTCTCAGGTTTTCGTAAATTTCCTTCTCACATTCGAACATGTTGGACTCCCGAAAACTTCGATAAATCCCAGTTTTCATGTGTAAATGTTGGTACAAAGTACAGTTCCATTTGTATGTTGCTTGATAAATGAGGCACAATATCTGGGACTGAATATTGAATGAATATACAATCTTACCATTGGTTTTATGTGTAGAGATGTCACTTTTGAGTGGTCATATATTGTCTTGGACAATCCGTTTGTGAAATATACGCGCATTTGTGACGCCTGGGTACCTTCTAAAATAGCTGTGCGTAATACCACACGCTGTTTACGGCGTTGTTGCCCTTTTTAGTACGGTCTGGCTTGATTGATAATTCATTTATTCAGTAGGTGAGAGTAGAATCTTTCTAATAATGTATATCATGTCTAATTTTGCTTTTGGAATAGCGTTTTATAGGTCAGCGTAACCAAAAGTTTCTCATTATCGCATCGAGTTATGCATTTTAGTGATGGGCAAAGCAGTTCTTTTCAGTGTACTGAATCAATAGAATCAATTCACTAAAAAGATTTGTTCACCGAATCAGTGGCATCACAAGGGTTGGTGGATAAAGATTAGGGGTGTGAAAAATCCAGTTTACCAAAAACAGCTGATGTTTAGTACCGAAAATGAAAACAAAAGAACCGCGGTTCATGTATTAGCACATTATTTTATTTTAATTGAATTTAGTTTTCCAGTTCAAAAAGTGTAGACAGAGCATTTCCCACAGAATATTTAATAGCCAAAGAACCAAACACTTTCTTTCCCTATTTTTAATATATTTTTTCATTTTGATTTTATTCTAAACAATTCAGTTTGAAAGAATGTTTGATATGGCCATTTTATTTTACTAAATTTCCCAAAATGGGTTGTTTTAGCCCTAGATATGTTGATTTCTTTACCGTGACTTGTTCTAACAGCTGCTTGAAAGAGAAAGTGCTGATATACGTCAGCTAAGTAGATAGATTGTTTTCTCATAAAATGTAGTCGATAAAATAGTAGCCTTAGTTAGCCTACTTTGAGACATGTTAAAAAAGTCTTGTTATGTCATTGAAAATAAACAGCACACTTGACAGTGATGTTTGATTATTATCCATTTATTATCCATTATTCCATACCGTACCCACTCTTCTCCCCCTTGCATTCGTGACAGCAAGAGGAATAAAGCCGGGTACACAAACCGTACGTTAGTGTTGTGTTGTTCGCGAACGATTCGGGCGTATGTCAGTTCAGTGTACTGTCACATTCTAGTACGTTCAGTGAACGAATCACTGAACTGATTCGTTCATTGAATCTGCGAACGATAGTCAGTCAGTGAATGACCAGTTCACGGTCCCCTAGTGACGCCTCTGCACTGAATCACAGTTCAGCTCGCTAACTAGTGAACTGACTGAGAATGGTCGTTCGTGAAAGATAAGCCAGTAAGCTGAGAATTTAATTGGATAAAGATACCGTTTGCAAACTGAAAGCTGCTATAACAAAGTCCTACCCTATTATTTACAGCACGTATATTTTCGTGACATCTAATTATTAAATAAAATATTCGGTACTACTTCCTAGTTCGAGATAGTGTTGTGTCGTTCGTGAACGATGCAGGCGTACATCATTTCAGTGTACCGTCACATCCCTAGTACGTTCAGTGAACGATAGTCAGTCAGTGACCAGTTCAGGTTCGCTCGCAACTGACTGAGAGCTCAACAGAACTGAACGAATCGTTTCAGGAAGTGATTCAGTTCAGTTCGTTCACTCAAAAGATTTGTTCTTTTGAACGAATCGTTCGCAAATGACACAACACTAACCCATTCACTGTGTGGTAGCACAGACGCTGCAACGATTTTTCAAAATTTATTGGAAAATACTAATATAATTGAGGACTTCTGGGGATAGCTAAGCCATATGTTTATTGATAGACCTAGCTGACATCATTTTCTGGAGGAAGACAGAAGCGGATAGAACTGTATCATTGATTTACTGTCTCTGTCTCTATTTACTGAAAACAGATAAGATTTCATCATTGCTATGTAAGAATTACTGCTCAAAATATTTAGGTTATACACATTATTTTTTTAATTGAGTGTCTTTAGATAGGTTAGTGGTATTTTACAATGAGGATATTTCACACTGTAATATAAACGTTTGTTGTTGTCTAGTAGTTTTTGTGATGCATGCAACAGTGAGAGTAGGAACTTTGCCAAAACGTGGTAGACAGTTGAAAATTGTTTTCATGTCGTCCCATCCCCATACAAGAAAACATACGAGAGTAGAGAGTACAGAAATACATACAAGAGTCAATTATTACACATTTAGGAACTGTACAGCACTGTGTGACAATATTGTTGCATTATTTTTAAATCTGATACCAATGTTTCATCTTAAACCTTCCTAAGGCGCTCATTTATATGCTTTACAATGGTGAAAAGGTATTATAACCCTTTTGGGAGAGATTTTGGATATTTTTCTGGACCCTTAGCAATTTTATACCCCTGTACTGATGGAAGACTTGTAATTCCCACTTGAAAATGATGCAACACTGAGTTTCTTGAGTAAAAACAGTTGATTTGTAGTGAAATATGTGAATATGTTGTGATTTACAGCAATGCATTATTTTGACATTTTGGGTAGATTTGGAGACGCTGGGTACACTGCTTAGTTTTTGCTTCATAGGTATATAGATCTATAGTTCATATCCACCCTTAGATTTTATGAACTTGTGGTCAAGAAGTTTTTGATCCAGGACATGTATACTTTAACCTGCTGTATATATGCAATCTCTCAGTATTTCATTGTGAACTAAAACAGGACAAATTCATTTTAGATGTTTTGCCTAGACAATTGCATTTGTGGCACTTTAGTTTATATTCATAAATATGGAAGAAATAATCTAAGTTAATATTGTAAATGGTACAAATGTCTTGCTTCATTTAAGCCATTTTTCAAGTATCTGTGCTGTTCACATGTGGAGTTATAAAGCTTTAAATAGGGTACCCCCTAAATGGGCAAGGATTGGCCAGATTTGGCAAATCTGGCCATTAATTGGTTAAGGGGTTAAGCCAATTAATGACCATATTATATAGACGCTTTTATCGGACGCACAGGAGTTGCCAAGGTTATGCGCTCAGCCCAACGGGCAACAACTCGCCTCTATGAGTGAAGCCTTTTACCCCAGTGGCTACTGCGTGAACTGCAATGCCTTGCAAAAAGAACTTGAAACCCCGCCCACCCAATGTTAAGTCTATGGGGAAAGACTGAAAAGAGGCCAATTTTCTCTGAGGAAAAATAAAGTCAATAAATTTTTTTCACAAGAAATGATGGTTTAACTAGCTAATCCCATCCCTTGTAATGTCTCCCCTGGGTCAGATTTCTTAAAATAATTCCCCCAAAATTCCCAAATCTGGGTTAATTTCAGTGTGTGCAATGTGGCTTGTCCTACTACCGTATGACCATATAAGGATTTCCCCATCCTGGCAGCCAGGCAGTGCTTCAGCGGCAGATGTGATGCCCTGTCGTTTTATTCCGATTAGCTAGCTACATACTGATCTCACCATTTAAATGTCCAAGGTCCAAAAATGTTGTGTGCTGCGTTCAACTGTACTAACCGCTATTCTAAGGATTCTTCTCTCCAGTTCTTTTGGTTAATACATTTGAGACATTTTCAGATAAACAAGGTTCTATGTCAAAACACGATTTCTGACCATTTCGGGGTTTCAGTTGATTAAGTCTCATCTTTTATAATTTGTATATGTTGTTGGTGAAATTAGATTTGTAAGCAGTTTTGAAGCTTCTTGAAGAAGACAAGCTAGCAGGATTTACTTAGATTGATAGCAAGTAAGCTTGCTCCCCCAGCTATCTTGCTAACTTGCTAGCTAGTTATCTTGTGATATATCTGTCTAGCTATCTAGAGTTCTGTTATCTATCTGTCTATATAACTAGCATTTAGCTAGTGATCTATTTTATCTATTTTTTATGTAAATATATTAACACTAAACGTATCTTGCACAATTAACTTTTTTGAAATGTTATGACAGTACGGTTCTGTGCTTGCAAGACCACGCTTGTTGTCCAGACGTGGGCATGTCAAATTACCATGTAAGGTAGTCAGGGTGGATTTTCCTGTAGTCGTGGACTCCAGTCTTTCACTCCACTGTGCTTGCCTGGGTTGCAACGGGCAATGTGGCTGCGCCCTAGTTTGGGCTTCATGCGCCAGTGAGCACTAACTATAGCAAATCAGTGGGTGACGTCATGAAGCACTTCGTCCATATTTTTACACGGTCTATGGCTTGGCCCTAAGTTAACTTCTGTTCTGTGTTTGTTTATTATTGGATTTGTGTTTACTGGCTAATATGGCACCGATTACAAACGGAGTGAAAGTTAAACTGATGAGCAGACTGACGTTGGGCTCAAGTTGTTGTGCTGTGGGGTGCAACCTGGAACAAATGCCATTTCGAAAATTTGTAAAAATACATAATTTAACTGTGTAACCCCACTAGAGAATTGTGAAACGAATTGCTTGAATCCCTGTGATTATTATAGCTGGTGCTTGCCCGTTGTTACTTCGTATTTTTGAGAAATAACTGGACATCGTTACCTATTAAAATGTAAGTCCTGTAAAAATACACATAATAAACTTCATACATACATATTTCAAATACTAATACAGCCTTATTTACTATATCAACTTTAAGACAAGCAACACGCTCGTAATTATCTCATCGCGACCCATTAAAGCTTCATATTTTCAAACTGCTTTCCCAACGGCTATTTTGCGTCCTGCGACTTAGGTTACAACTGTGAATATGTACAGATTCCTAGACGTGCTGATAGCGACCACCCTTTCTCATATTAACCTCAAATATGCGAGACAGGAAGGACACTTATACAGTATGCTAGCAAATTTATGTCAAGTTCCATTAATTTACATAGGGTGGTCGATACACGTCCCCTTAGCAACTAAAAGCTAGGGCTGGACCACCTCTGACTTATTTGCCGGCACAAAAAAAAAATTGTGAAAGTGTTGAATAATAACCACGGGAGGATAACAAGGACATTTTTTTCTACATAACTAGGTACAGGTTGTTACCGATATTTCGCCTATTCATATATAGTTGCAAATCAGTTTACGTTTTCCTGTCTGTCGAACGGAGGTGGTCGAATAAGTACTCTCACTCTAGCACTGACTTTGTTTCAGGTAACAAACTCATGATAAGCGATAGCTAATAGCTAGCTGACCAGTAACACGCCTTCAATATGAACAATTAGCTAAGTAAAGATTCTAGCTAGCTAGCTAGCTAAACGTAGCGACCATTGTATAAATTATACACAGTAACGTTAGGTCAGTGCTAGTAGTTGATACGTTATAGCTACATTTTGAACTAACGTTATGATACCTGTTTCCAATGACTTGACAATGTTACATTGCTTGATCATTTTTTGTTGTGGTAACCTAGCAAGATGACCCAAACTATTAAGAGCCACAGTGTTTTTCCATCAATGCATGCTATACAAATAAATACCTACAGTAACTGCATTGGCTACACATGCTGCCCAGCACTAGCCCCCGTTTGTGTCTCATGTAATCATCGTTTTTAAGCAATGTCATAGAAAGAGTGCACTTTTTACACAGGAACGTGCATGTAACCAGAATAGTTATGGATTATGCAAGGAATGTATGATGCTCAGCAAGGTGCAATACTGTCAGCAGTATCTGTTTCTGTCACGTTTTTCTGGTAGTGTAACATTATCGCATTTGAGTTTGGCCAAGTAACAGTTCTTCAGGGTTTCCCCCCAGAAAAGTTGTTAGGTCCGATGGCAAGTATCTTTTGACAGGGCCCAGCGGCCCGGTGCGGCCCGGCGGCCAAGTGTCTTTTTTGATGGGGTCCCGGCGCGGGCCAGCAACAGACTGATGGCAGCATTAAGGTAGGGCCGTATAGTTTCAGTGATAACAGAATCATGGACGGAATCGTGGAATTGAGAATTTAAAAAAGCTATAACACAGATTCCACAGGGCCCTACATTAAGTCAGTGCTAAAAGCCAACTGGAGATTTGAAAATATGACTATGTAATGTGAATGTTGTTATAAATAAGTCATTTATTCAACACACATTTAAAAAAATCAACAACTATTTACAACATAGCAGAGTCTTACAAAGAATCTGACAACAATGTACAGTCTTGGAATGCTGTGGTTTCAACAACAACAAAAGTAATTAAATTTAATTTAAATAAATAATATCAAAGTTTTTGCACTCTACAAAAAACTTATATTCAAGGCCTGATTGGCTACTGAATCTTACAACAAGCCTTGGAATGCTGGGCACATTTCAACAACAACAAAATAAATTTAATTTAATTTAAATAAATAATATCAAGGTTTTTGCACTCTACAAAAAACTTGTAACTGAATCTTACAACAAGCCTTGGAATGCTGGGCACAAAAAACTGTCTAAGGTTTTTTGGCTTTTACAGTACGCTACCTTTCCTCCTTGACGTTATCCCTAAATGGCACAAAGTAAGTATCTGTGTTACTGGCTGTTTGGCTAGCTAGCCAAGTTAGCTCCATGACCACGTTGTCATACAATTTTTCCCAACCGTGAAAACTGCCTGACTTGTTTACATTTTGGACAGATGTGGCTCCTCAGTAAATCTATGGTTGTTTCCGTCGCAGCACTTTAGACACAAGCAATATCGAAAAAATCGTGAAATTTCTTCTTATCGTGAAGAGTGCCTGACCCTTAACCGTAGAGTTTTTTCCCCAAAGATGGTATTTCTAGATATAGCCTAATTTTGCCGCTATGTTAACACATTTCTACGGTTGCCGGTCAGGCACTCTTCACCATAAGAAGAATTTTTTCCGATATTACTTGTGTCGAAAGTGCTGCGACGGAAACAACCATAGATTTACTCTGTAGCCACATCTGGCCAAAATGTGAACAATTCAGGCAGTTTTCACGGTCGGGAAAAATTTTATGACAACATTGTCGTGCACATCAATGTCATCAAGCTAACGTTATTAATAAACAAGTGAAGTTGTTATTTCGATGGCGATTAATGAGTCATGTAATGTTACAATATATAGAATGTTAAGCCGGGCACCCACCGCACGCGTATCGACCGTGAGCGCACTACGCGCGTAACTGAAGCGTAGTTGAAGTACTATTACAACGGCAGCGGGCGACGTCGTCTCCACCAGATGCGAACGCGTCGCGAACCGGCTGCGAAGCTCGCGCGACACAAGCGAACTGAAGCGTAGTTTTTCGCTTCTGTTCTATTTTTTCGGCTTGTCGCGCGTCACGATGGCCTATTTATACACAGAAATATGCTCTAAAATGCTAGGTATACATGCTCTGATTTATATTTCATCCTTATATTACTGGGGGTGTGTCCCTAGTCCCTAGTTCCCTCTTGCAGTAGTGGAGAACAAGATAAAACCAGATAAACACCAGATATTTTATAAGCAGCTAAAAAATACAAGCCTTTTCGTTTTTCTATTGTCCTGGCAGGAAAAAAAATTAAAACTGGAACCTGGGAAAAAGGCAAACTTAGTTTTGCTATCTTATTTTGCGGAGGGGGCGGGGTAAATTTGAAAATACACCACAGAAAGACGTAGCCTATTGAATGATGTAGAAGTGAATGCACCGAGCAGCGGTTTGTTAGCTCGAGTGTTGGAAGGTAGTTTTTAACCAACCATTGCTCAGCCTATTTGACTTTTCCGATGTCTTCGTTCACCATGCTTTCAAAAAGGGCTTGTTAATAAAATCAGATAATCCACAGTGCTTTAAAAAATCAGATTTAGTGGTCTTGCCGATGAAAATGCACCTATTTTATAAATGAAGTTGTAAGCAAGCCTTTATTGCACTTGTACTTCAAAGCTTCCGGTGTTCATGACGTTGTGGTGTTCATATCCCTTCAAGTTTAAACTGTTACGCTATCTTTTTGACGATTAACTGATTTTACTAAATATGATCATATAAATGTTTTGACGTGAATAACAAGACGACACAGGAATTCCCAATGGTTGATTATGGATTATTTATTATTATTATTATTATTATTATTATTATGATCTTTACATCATTACATTCTTCATAAAGTTGGCACGCTTGTTAACCAAGCAAATAAATTAATGCAGTTTGAGATTGATTATTATGTAGGCTACATTGCGATTTAAGCTTATGGTAATTCTTTAAAGGGTTTACTTTATCACGTATTTACATGTGTTCAAAAATATTACCATATTAACAGACTGAAAAAGGTCTCTCACCAAGTATTCACTTACCTATAATCAACAGTCGTGAACAAACATGAAATACACAATGTAATCCCACTGCAGACTGCGAGAGCTGCTAGGAATATAGAGCTTTAAGCAAGCCTTTGCGCGACACAAACGGAACCAGTGGAGACACGCTACGCGCCGCGCCATGCTGCTTCGCCGTGCTGCTTACGCGCCGCTTACGCTACGCGTCCAGTGGGTGCCCGGCGTTACATTCATGGTACTATTTTAACGTTACTTACACACTGCTTAAGTTAATATAAAAAGAATGTACTTACCGACGAGATGAAGTGATAATTTCTAAATAAGAAATGGTGGCTTGCTAGGTAATGTTAGCTTGTGATAGTTGGAAGCGTCAAGTGTTGAACATCACTCTATGCACAATGAGGGTAAAGAACACTGATCTCAGACCTCATTTCCTACAGTGCGTTCATGTTTTAACCAACAGATGTCGCTGGTGAGCTTTTGAACCAAGCCGCCCCACTGTAACTGTAGTTTAAAAAACATCTTAAAAATACATTCATTTATTTTTATTTTTTTTTAATTCCCCGATGCTTAGGCCCGGCGGGGGGTCAACTTAAGCCCGGCGGGCCGCCGGGCTTGCAATACACTGGCGGAAACCCTGGTTCTTTTCTTCGACTGGTAACCCCAAATAATACTGGCTAGACGTAGTTTTAACTAGCTAGCTAACATAATTTACTTGTTATTTAATTTGCTTGTTATCAGAAATAGTCTAGAGGGACTCTATTGTCATTGATTGTTTGTGGAAGTCTGCCGGTAGTTAAGTTAGGGCCAGAACAACGCACATGCGCAGTAACGTTTGTTTATGTTGTTACCGTTGAAAGCATCTATACGTATACGTTTGAAAGATCCTTCTAAATCTTCCCTTATTGATGTAATGTTAACTAATGCTCCACATAAATACATGTCCAGTGAAATTTTTCCATTAGATTTGAGTGATCACTGTCCAATAGTGTGCATCAGAGACACTAGACTGCTTAAATCAAACCCCCATTCTATCACAAAGAGGAACTTCTGAAACTTTGAGGATCAAGGGTTCTTTCATTATGTGTACCATGCCAATTTGTCATGTATCTCTAGTATCCCTGATTCTGAGATTGCACTTTTTTATTTTATATTTATTTAACCTTTAACCAGGAAATCCCTTGAGATTAAAATCTCTTTTTCGAGGGAGACCTGGCCAAGATAGCGCACCATTACAAAGTTACAAAAAATATAAAATGGAGCATGTTAAAAACAGACAAAAGACAAGCGATACAAAATACAAAATCCAGCTTATGAATAACAATTGTAGTTACACAGTTTTTACCAGAGCTTTGAACTCTCCCAGAGAGACAAAATCATTAAGCTGTAGTGTGTTCTGTAGGTTATTCCATGACCAGGGCGCAGAATAGGAGAAAGCTGTTCTACCAAGTTCCGAGTAAATCCTGGATACCTGGTAGAGCAGCCATCTAGTGGAGCGAAAATTATAACGGCTGGTAGTGAGTGATAGGAGGTTACACAGGTATAAAGGGAGTTTACCCAGTATGGCTTTGTAAATAAAAATATACCACTGCTGCAGTCTCCTTAGGCTTAATGAAGACCAGGAAACCAAATCATAAAGTACACAGTGATGTGTACGGGACAATGAGTTGGATATAAAACGTAGAGAAGAGTCTAGACAGCGAAGTGTAGAGGAGGCAGCATGCATGTAAATAATGTCTCCATAGTCTAGAACACTTAAGAACATAGCCTGTACAAGTGTTTTCCTAACTGCTAAATTAAAGCAGGCCTTATTTCGATAATAAAAACCCAGCCTAACCTTCAGTTTCTTCTCTAGGTTCTCAATATGCACTCTAAAAGAAAGTCATCCACCCAAATACCCAAGTACCTCTTTCAATTGAATCCCCTCCTAGGGTATGAATTCCAACATTATCTGAGATCTGGGAGCGAGCTCTGGAAAAGATCATGAATTTGGTCTTCTTACCATTAAGAATCAGCTTTAGACTCTACAATGAGGCCTGCAGCTGTTGAAAGGCAGTCTGGAGCTCAATAACAGCCTGACTCCGAGAAGAGGCAACTGACTAGAGTCATGTAGACTATTGTATCATCTGCATAAAGATGCACTTTAGCTGTAAGCATGTCCTTCCCAATGTTATTTACAAAAATAGAAAATAAGACAGGGGCTAAAACTGAACTTTGGGGGACTCCCTTAGTGATCTCCATAAAGCTTGATTTGTGACCATCTGTATATACACATTGGGTTTTATCTGCAAAGTAGTTCCTGAACCACTCTGTAGCCTTGTCACTCATACCGACATCACTGAGTCTGCCTAACAGCAGCTCATGGTCGACATAATCAAATGCTAGATAGATTCCTCCGTGAACTAAAGGTTGTCCCTCCCAGAAATCCTGAATTTCTTTATAGGGGCATGCTTATTGCAAATCGACATGAAGGAGTTCTGAAAAAATTCCCATGCACACTGAACATCATGGATTAAACCGACTCTGCCAATGTCACTTTTGTACAGATCATGCAGAAATGCTTGCTCTTCAAATCGTTTAAAATACCTTTTAAAAACATAACGGGGTTTGAACTTGGGTAATTTTGAGACTCTTACACAGGCAATAGCACAATGATCACTGACGTCATTACAGAATACTGCAGTCGAGATATACTTTTGGGGTGCGTTTGTGAGAAAGTGATCTGATAATGTAGATTTGGGTTGGGCCTAGTAGGAGCATTAATAAATTGCGTGAGATTTAATGAATCACACAATTTTTTGATGCAATCGGAGGCAGAGGAAAGCCAATCCCAATTTAGATCGCCCATGAGAATAAATTCAGAATCACTGAAACTGTGTAAGGCATCAGAAAGAGAGGAAATGGCTTATTTTGTGGCCGATGGCAGTCTGTAACAGCCAACAACAATAAAGTGAGTATCCTTGGATATATTCACTTTAACAGCAAGCAGTTCAAACTGTCTGGCTTTGGTTATAGACTGTGACATGGGAGCTACAATGTTTGGATTTAACATAAATTGCAACTCCACCACCTTTACCAGCCCTATCAGATCTATAAATATTGTAACCGTAAATTGCAATCAAATTGTCAGGTATCGATTTTTTTTAACCAAGTTTCTGATAAAACCATAATGTCCATATCTGTTGTGACAACCCAGAGCTTTATCAGGTCCATTTTGGGGAGAAGACTTCTAACATTTAAATGCACAAGGCCAAGATCTGATCTACTTTTGAAGTCTGCCGGAGTGGGTATATTTTTCATAGGGCCAGGGTTTGGTTACACATTCTCAGATAACAACAACAGCAGCAAAATAACAGATTTTAGTTTCCCAGTACGTGCGTTGGTGCGTTGCATTTCTGGCAATAAAGTGCGAGGAAGCCTTTCGTACATTGAGAATGTCATTCAGAGGTTTCAGAGATTGTAGGTACAGCAGAATACTCAGCAGAAAACTCAGGAGGTAAGACCGATTGTCTGGTAGTCGGAGGGTTGCCGGTTCAAACCCCGCCCTGAGCATGTCGAAGTGTCCTTGAGCAAGACACCTAACCCGTAACTGCTCTGGCGAATGAGAGGCATCAATTGTAAAGCGCTTTGGATAAAAGCGCTATATAAATGCAGTCCATTTACCAACATGAAAATATATTATTCCAGAATTTACTCATTCACCCACATACCTCTGAAAGACACATTCCCAATTATTCACTATAGTATGGGACTTGAAATTGTGAGAGGACAGTGTGTTATAAACTTGAGACACCAGCCTATTTAATGTGGTTTGGAGGAGCATATGGGCCAGTGGATGAGAGCAAAGTTGAGAGGCTCAAGGACCTCCATATGTTTTTAATGCTGTACGTTTGAAGGTAAAGGAACTGAGCAGAGCCTGGAAGAGAGTATGTATCTTAAAATGAATGGAGACCATTAAGGTCATAGATATCACTGAGGGCATTTACACCCTGATTAAACCATGATGGAAAATCAAAAGGCTTGTTCCCAGTTAATAAGAAATTGTTATTCCAGAGAGGGGGCAAATCATGAAGATTACATGTAATTGACAAATATTTTAATTTGTGTTGGATATGCTAGAGCATTTTCTAAAGTTCTAAATTTTCTAAAGTTCTCCAAGGTACTTGAGTTGGGATTAAGCCAAATTAGAAGCCAGTTAGAAGAAGACAATATGGCAATAAAAAGATTATAAGTATATAATGTTTAATTATTTCGAGACAAAAGTATAGTACATGCTTTTTGATAAAGCATTTGAACATCCACTATTCTCTAGGGGTAAAAGTCCCGGTCCGAGCGGGTGTCTGGTTTGTGGTAGGCTGCTGCTGTCTGTGTCGCCTGACACTTTCCTCCCACACTGTAGCTGGTTCACCGCAACCAGCAGAGGCAGTAACGCTAGAAGTTGTAGTAGGTGTGGTGGGTGCACAACAGGCTGAGGCACCAGTAAGGCTACTAATGTTAGCTAGCTCAGCTTCTTCAACTAACGTCAGCTAGAGTGAGAGCACCTATTATCAACCAACTTCGTTCGACAGACAGGAAAACGTAAACTGATTTGCAACTATATATGAAAAAATAGGCAAAATATCGGTAACAACCTGTACTTAGTTATGTAGGAAAATGTCCTCGTTATCCTACTGTAGTTATTTTTTTGAAGTACTTTCGCAATTTTCTTTATGTGCCGGCAAATAACTCAGAGGTGGTCGAGCGCTAGATTTTGGTTGCTAACGGGACGTATATCGACCACCCCATATAAATGAATGGAACTTGACATAAATTTGCTAGCATACTGTATAAGTGTCTTGTCTCGCGTATTTGAGGTTAATATGAGAAAGGGTGGTCGCTATCAGTACATATTCACTAGTGTAACCCAAGTCGCAGGATACAAAATAACCGTTCGGAAAGCAGTTTGAAATTATGCAGCAACGTCTGCGCCATTTGATTTAATGGGTCGTGATGAGATAATTCCGAGCGTGTTGCTTGTCTTAAAGTTGATATAGTAAATAAGGCTGTATTACTATATCAAAATCTAACTAAATGTATATGTATGAAGTTGGTTTTTTACATTTAGGCAATTTATTATATGTATTTTTACAGGACTTACATTTAAATAGGTAACAATGTCCAGTTCTCTCTAATAAATACAAAGTAAATACACTAGCGGTTAGGGTGGCCGATAATAGGTGCTCTCATTCTACTTGTTGCTCCTTCATTGTGGTGTCTCTGGCTGTTTTATTAAAGAATTTTGTCAGTTTAGGCAAACTTTCTTTAAACTGGGCATCTTCCTTCTTCCTCTTTCTCTTCTTAAATCCACTTTGAAAATGCTTTATGGTAACAAAAATCGTGACTCTGTCTCTGATGGCAACTCGAATTTCTATGTCATTGATTAGGTGGAAATGCAGGAAGGTCAAGGTGGAATAGTCCATTAAATGTAACATGTGGGTGATAATAAATATTGGCAAATATAGATATTTAATTGGATAGGCCCACATTTACATGTAGACAGATTTATTTTTATCTATTACAGATTATCATTCATTCGGAGTGACAAGAAAAGAAAAATGTTTTATAAATAAAAAATAAAAAAAAGAAACACAAATTCATGAGGCCCCTTCGGCGGACGAGGCCCCAAGCAATTGCCTACCTATGACCTATGCTAAAACTGCCTATGTATATAATAGACGTAGACTAACACTCCTCAAAATGCATTGGATATTTGATTCTTAATTTTGCTGTGAAAGTCAAGAAGTAAAAGTTTCAATGTAGGGGCCTGACATTGCGGCTTTCTCAGATATTGGGGGGGGGGGGGGGCATGTATCGGATCGCCACATGCACACTTTAAGTTTCTACCTTTTCTTATCGTGTCGCCCCCACACTGCCTTCTGCCTGTACGTCTAATTCCACGTAGTGGAAGTTACAGTCAACTTCACCGCTGCCACATTGTTCTTTGAGGAGGCAGCAGTGTAACTAAAAAAGAAATAAGGGTCTGTGAAAGCAGTTTAAACATTTATAATGTGAAATAAAATAAGTTGGTTCTAAGTGATTGATACACACCAACGTAACAACTTGCAAGCCGACCAGTCAAAGAGGCATATGCATGGTTTTGCATATAAATACAAATCCCAATCAGTGTCTGCCTCTAAACATTCCTCTCAGGCACTTCTGAAGACTACACTTTCTGAGGGCCTAGTTTACCCAATGAGTCAGAGATGGATGGGGTTAATTAGCATATATTTCGCAGATTTGTTAAATCCTGCCAAATGTAAAGTCCAACATTTAGCATTCAAATTATATATTTATTTCTCAAACTGAGATTTAAGATATAAGAGAAATATTTAATAGAGTGTTAAATATTTGTGTCATAAATTCAGAAATGGCATTTCATTTAAATATATAATGGTTTACACAATATCTATTTAATTTTCAAGTATTTGATAACTTTTCTCCGATTTAGATATAAGTTATATATTTAGTAGGTCATTATATATATTTATTTAGAATCAGAGATTTAACATATAAGTTATATATTTAAAAACATAATTTATTTCAATAGATGTTTAAATTAAATGTGATAAAAATAGTTATCCATTTATTTATGTCAAGGATAAATATATCTTAAAATAAACAACTCATTTATCAGATTTCATTTAAAAATCAGAGGCAGCAAGTGTTGCTTTTAATTATTTAGTTTAAATATTAAATCTGTGATCATAAATAAATATATAACAACTTACTAAAAATATGACATATCTAAATGTAAGACACATAAATGAATATTTGAAGAAAACATATATGTCGTGTATATCATGTCTGTTCTGCTAAATAAATATTTAGTGACAAATTATAAATTTGAGTTAAATGTTGTGTCTGTATTAATGAAACAAATATTTAGCTTGCAGTTAAATATTTAACTTATACAATAAATCTTGGTCCAGACATAAATATTGAACTTATATTTAAATCTTAGATGTGTACTTTGTTGATTTATTTAATTAGAGAGAGAGAGAGAGAGAGACGGTCTGAAACTGTGGCAGCAGCAACGACCGATTGTAGCTTGCAACTGCAAATGTGTTGTTCACATTCCGAACATGTTAATATCTCAAAAATATATCAGCGCCATTTACACAAAAAGCACAAGCAACTATGTGAAGCTACTAGCCAAACCTGGTAGGTCTTTCTGGAAAGCTGTAGGAGAAGTAGTGTACAGAATGCCGACGTGGAATAAGAAATAAGGTGAACACTAAACTTGCCTTTTCAGTTAACTTAAATGCCCTCCAGTGGGACTTTAAGTTTGTCTAGCACCCCCTGTTTGATCAAATGTCCACTTTTAAAGCTCTTCAAATACTTCTATCACAGCAAAAAACATTTAGCTCCAGTCTGCCACAATTGGGATGGCAGGTATGCCATCCAACCAAGTTACGCCTTACAAACAAAGTTTGGCACTTTAAGGGTTCCCAGCAGAAATAACCGCAACAGCCACAGACACTCAGCCCTTAAAAACATTCATTTCTGTACATTCTGACATTTCAACAGACAGAATTCATAAACAAATTCACATGTCCACACAACAAAGCCCCAAACTAAGGGGATTTTGCATTTTCTCCTTCGTCGTCTTATTTTTCCTGCCAGAAATGCTCCTAGCCCACAAAGAATATGTCTCCCCATTGAACATGTATACCTACACCAGCCAATCAAAATCTGACATACACACACACAACAGACTTATATCTTTTTCCCCAAGACAATTTCCAGTGTTGACAGCTAGTCAATTCGTGGCTCAGTTGTAATGTCGAGGTCTATGAATCGTTGAGACACAAGGTCACCTAAAGAAAATTTCTGAAATATGTTTTTTTTGCTCACTAATAATTGTCTACTACTTCTCAACAATTGCTTTTGCACCACATCTACCCGGCGTTCACCGAATGTATAGACTGCATTATGACATACCATCTACACGCCCAGTTACCAGGCTACAATATCACCAGGCCATATGGATTCAGCCGTAGCTCTGCTTACTGGCCTGTCTTCTTCTTTAAAACCACAGACACATTTAACCAAGACAATTCACACCCTTGAACAGTTACTTGATAGTGGCGCACTGGCAATGTCATAGACCGATAAGCACAAAGTCAGACGATCAAATCCCACCTTGCCCTCAGGCGGATCTTTTCATATTTTACTCTAACATTTTCTTACACTTATATTTGCTAACTAATAATTGTCTATAGCTTTTGAACTATTTCTTTTGCACTTATCAGAATATCAGAATTTTTCAATGCATATGTTTGCCAAAAGTCACTCATGGCCAGCCATATGCATTTCAAGATGGCAAATGTACTGATTTTCTTAAAACGTTAGACCAGCTGACCATTGTGCCATTTATACTAACTATATTTCTTCACTTGGCTACTGTAGAAAACGTTCTTATCAGCAAACCTCACGTTTCTACATTTATGTTACCTTGCTCTGTTCTGTATCTACCCACATACAAACAATTACTATATGTATGTACTGTCTGCAACACCCCATTAAAACATTACATTTAAAAACATTACTCATTCATAACTATAAATAGTAGTGAACGTGAGAAAAGTATTATAAAGTAAAAGTAGTATATCTATTTCATATAGCTAGTTTATCTTACAAAAATACTTTAGTTTTCCTACCGGATCAGATTCCTATAATACAAATTCTATAGTCATGTATAGTATGTTATGATCTCTATAGTATGTCTATGGTAGGCTTTTTCTTAAGTATTCCAATAAGGTCCTATAATAGCCTGAAGTATTGTTCAGTCTTGAAGTATTGGGACAATTAGGAGAACAAGCACGAAACCGTCCAGACCCAGGCACACCTGTACATAGTGTCATGAGTAAAACTTGGCTAACTATATAGCTAGCTAGCTATGGCATGTCCTCATCTCTGTAACATTATTTGTTGTCCTCTGTGTGTCCATACATCTGTATCGGTGGTACGCACTGTTGGTAACCAGAAATGTTGCCAAGAACAATAGTGACCGTCGTTCCAGGTAGAAGCAGATCCGAAGTTAGTGTTTAAAAATCAGGAAGCATTTATTATACAGAAAGCCAGCAACAGGGATTCACACAAAAATGTTCCATTCAACTGTTAGAGTTTGTGGAGTTTATACAGTTACATTTACATATATTCAAATTTGTGCGCAGAATACAGCATGAACTCTGATTGGTTGTTTGTTATACAGAGTTGCCCTATAGGCTGCAATTTCTACCACTGTGTCTTATTGGTTGTCTTTGTAAAACAATGGCGGACTCTCACATGCACGTGAGGTTTTGGAATACACAAATCTGTCTGTCTCCTACAGCACAAACTTTCTGTATCCTAACAGTCCCTCCTTTTGACACAACATGAATCTCATGGTTAAGTCAATTTTACAGTTACATTTATTTAGTCATTGTTCAGGGTGAGGGCGAAAACCTGTCAAAAACCTGTGTTAGGAAAACTTCAGGCAAAATTCCCTCACGTCCCCCTTACGGGCGAACGAGATGTACTCCAAGAACATAACTTGTAAAGAAAAAAGTCCTTCTGTTGCTGGCTGGATGGATAGTGACATTGGTTTGGTAGGGAAGGCTCGATTCAAGGCTTGGTGGGATTTCTTGCAATTTACTCCTGGTTTGCAGCAACATGGTCTTGGAGGGGTGGTGTCCTCTGCGCCGGTATGGTGTCATGGGAGTGTCCTCTCCGGCATATGAGGAAGAAAACAGAATACCATGTGAGGGCATTATCAAGTACTCCCAAGTTATTACAACTTGGTTCTATATTATGTATGCTGTCGGAGTCTTTGTATAGTGAACAACTTGTGTGGTTTGCTCATTAGTTTTACCACAGATTAACTGTACGAAAATTAATTTCACACCTTTAATTATCAATGCCAGTACAGTTAATCCCAGTATAATCAGAAAAATGTATTCAACTACAATTTTGCCAAGGTCACCCAAATAGCTCGATAACCATTCAAGAAAACCAGGTGTTGTAGGTGATATTTCATGTGCGGACCGGGAAACATTATTGATTTTTGAGATCACACGTTTCAGGTCATCCTGATTATCGGGAATATAGGAACAGCATTCGATGCCAATTATTTTACATGTCCCACCCTGAGCTGAGAGGATATAATCTAATGCAGCTCTGTTCTGTAGAGCCATCACTCTGACAGCTGTCAATTCCTCTGAAATTTTGCCTAGACCTAATGCCGTGCTATTGGCCAAAAGCTCTACCTCTTTGGAGAGGTCGCCAATTTGATCTAGAGCGGACATAACCCCATAAGTAGGAATGAGAGCACCAAGTGCTCTGTTCCAAACAGACTGATGGTGAGTTCCAAAGACGTCAGTTGATCTTTCATATCTGACTCGGTCCGGTAGAATAGATGTAATTCTCATGGCCGGGACCAAATGTCCTAAGGCGCAGATACCAGACCATGAATTAGGCAACTCAGAATAGGCATTCAGGGTTCATACACTTTTTCACCAATGATTTTCAATGACTTTTCCATGACTTCTCCACAACCTTTAACTGAATATCCATGACCAAAACAAATGACTTTATCTCAGCGGGACAATTTAAAATTATTTATTGTAACACTAAGTAAAATTAGGTCTGCATCTGAAACATATGGTGCCTCTCTAAAACAAATAAACACCAGACAGACACACTTAGATACATTCTCTCATATTTTAATTCGAATAGTTTAACATTTTTGTCAGTTTTTCCAGTCGAACGTCTTTCTCTGTAGGCTACATTCGCTAGTTAGTACACTCAGTATGTGCCTTGGGAGCTGACGGTAACCCTTCTAACCAATCGTGAGCTTGACATTCTTACCTTTAATGCTGATTTTAAATTGGTTAATATTAGCCTTCAATCACTCCCTTTCGCTGCACTCCACTGTCACGCGACACAAAGAGCTAACGCGTTAACTAATGTTACCTAAAGACAAAAGTTTATGTTCAATTTATTAGCGTTATCGAAAGCTGAAAAGTTGAAGCGCACGCTTACGGCATTTTTTTTAAACGTTAACTTAGTGTTTTGTGTAGCGACCCGTTTGAAACAGCTCATTTCTCCGATGCAGTTTACTGGCGGTTGATTTAATTAGCGGTATTAATGTGACGAGAAGCTCTTTGTCGTTTGAATGCATAACACGCAATTCCTTGAAGAGTCACATTTTATGCGTGACAGTTTAACTGTTGCTTGTAAACCGTACTGTTATATTGTCGTTTATCAATAAAAAATCGATTGCACATATTGTTGGTGCTCCTTACATTTTGGTGGGTGCTCCTAACTTTTTAGGAGTTGGGAGCACCAGTGCTACGAAGTAAAAAAGTTAATTTCGAGCCCTGAGATATTATTGAAGCTGCACTTCCCTGGCATATTGTCGGCACAGTAGGGCCTACGTTTACCAACTGCTACATTAGCAGAAGCGTGCCTGTTGGGCGTGCCAGTAAACAGACTGAGCCAGACTGAATTAACTTCTCACACCACCAAAATACCGCGAAGGTTACGTGACAATTTACGTTTTATTACTATACATACTATTTTTACGATTGGATTAATTAGTAATTATGTTTGATGCAACTTTAGCTGTGTTTCCGTTACTTTTCCAAAACTTTTCAAAAAATATTATTTTCCATAACTTTTCCAGGGCCTGGAAATTGCATTTTAAATTTCAATGACTTCTCCAGGTTTTTCATGACCGTACGAACCCTGGGCATTGTTCCCACAAACCCAATAGACTCCCATAGCTGTGTGGTTTTGTACAGGTTTATCATGGTAGTTAATAACCGTATTGCAGTCCAGGGTCTCTCCAACATAAATAGAGCCATTTTGTTTGAGGCACCACAGATATGGGCCAAGAGACAGAGCAATGTTAATGGGTTCAGGATCACATATATGTTTAGGTCTGGTAACAAGTTCACTTTTGCTATCGCTATCTGCAGTGTTATACTTGGAGGCGATAGGTACGGACATCATTGGAACACCAAGTGCGACAGAATGTGGTATTAATCCACAGACATAGCAGCCAGTCTTATTTGCATGTTTGGCTGTCATGTGAACTAATTGCATGTAAATGTTATTGTCCACAGCACTTACTCCACCATGGCTCAAAACTGTGATTATAATTACAAATGAATTCAGCATGTTGGATGGGAGCATAACTTGAATGCTCAATTTGGTTGAGTATGTGAAAAAATTGGAACGTTTGCACCTGATTCGTGAAGGCTGCAGTCGTCCGTGGCAGGGAGTTCTTCAGGCTTTTTGAGGTCTTCGGGTGATGGGCATGGTTTGGTCCGGGATTGGTGGATCCAGACCGGGATGCCTGTAACTCGAAGAGCAGTCTCAGAGGTTAGTAAGACCTGGTGTGGTCCTTGCCATCGAGGTTGGAAAGATCTAGGATGAGGGGCTCTTATCATAACCCATTGTCCAGGTTCATATGTCTGCGATTCTTGCCCCCCCTCCTTTTGTTTATCTTTCAGAGTCTGTAATGACAAAGCCTGGGAGGTTAGGTTTTTCACCGCTTCATTCAAGTTTTGGCAATACTTCAGCAATGCATCTCCCACTATAAGAGAGTCTTCTGACCCCTTACAAAGGCCAGGGGCTAGTGACATGGCTCTGCCAGTCACTAGTTCGTAGGGAGACAGTTCAGTTACTGCATTAGGGGTTGCTCTCATCGCCATGAGTGCAGCTGGGAGGCCTTGGACCCAGCTTCCCCCCTTCGACAGCAACACCTTGGTCAGCTTTTCTTTCAGTGTTCGATTTGTTCTTTCGACCAGACCTGAACTTTGAGGATGGTAAGGGCAGTGGAATTTTTGTTTGATTCCCAGGTACGAACATACCTGTTTCATTTTTTTACTGGTGAAGTGGGTCCCTTGGTCTGAGTCTATGTAGCAGGGAAGGCCCCAGCGTGGGCAGAATTCAGATGCGATTATTTTTGCCGTGGTTGCGGCATTTGCACAGGCTACAGGGTAAACTTCTACCCAGCGTGTGAAGTGGTCTATGAGAACGAGACAGTGTTCTTTTCCATGGCTCTTTGGAAGAGGGCCAATGAAATCCATCTGGATTTGCTGAAAGGGTCGAGTAGGCCGTGGCTGGTGTTTCATCATTACTTTTATTTTTGGACCTTGATTGCTTTTTGCACAAATGATGCAACGCCTAACGAAATCTTTCATTACCTTGGTCATTTTGGGAGACCACCAATGAAGTGACATGTTGTGCCGCATTGTTCTTTCTCCATTGTGTGCAATGCCATGGTATACTTCACAAAGCAATGAAAGGATGCTCTGAGGGGCAACAACTTTCCCGTCCTGTGTGTGCCAAATGTTGTCATCATTAAGAGTGCATGCATTTTCAATCCACGTCCATTTTCAGCTCTTGTACAGGCATCCTGTAGTTTAGCTATGTCAATGTTAGTTGGACCCGACATGTCAATAGCTGCAATTTTGTAAGTAGGCAGGGAGTCATTTAAAGCTGCTGCTTTGGCAGCTTCATCTGCCCAGTGGTTACCCAAGCTGATTGCATCTTGTCCTTTAGTGTGCGCTTTCACTTTTACAACTGCTAGTTTGTTTGGTAGTTTAGAGGCAGTTATGAGATTCTGAACAACCCCCCCATTTTTTATCGGGGTACCTGATGAAGTCAGGAAACCCCGAGATGACCAGTTAACCATAAAGTCATGGACAACACCAAATGCATACCTGGAATCAGTGTATATAGTAAGTCGTTTCCCAGAACCCAACTCACAGGCATGAGTGAGGGCAACAAGTTCAGCCACCTGTGCTGAATCTGAACTTGGAAGGCGGCCTGATGCCATTACCTGACCAGCAATGTCAACAACTGCATATCCTGTAACTGGGTGGGCCCCATTGTAAAAACGAGATCCATCAACAAAAAGTGAGAAATCATTGTCAGAAAGAGGTGTTTCAGAGATGTCTGAATTGGATGGGTGATCTGGAGACAATGGGCACTCATGTGGCTCCCCGTCTCCCTCGACAGGTAAGAGAGTGGCTGGGTTCACAGCTGGGGAGTGGATGAGTGTGATAAGCGGAGCTAACAAGATGGCTTCCCATCTAGTCCACCTGGCTGCTGAAACACGAGAGAAACGGCCTTGGGTTAGTATGTTATGCACAGCATGAGAGACATTGACAGAGAGTGGAGCTCCTGAGACTAGTGCAGCGGAGACCGTTACTGCTGTGGCGGCAGCCTGCACTTCCTGTAAGCAAGGGGAAAGACCAGAAGCGACAGAATCCAGGCGAGAAGAATAGTAAGCAACGGGGCGTTGTATGCCTCCATGGGGCTGAGTAAGAACGGCTGTCATGTGGCCTTGTTTCACAGCTGACCATAGAAAGAACGGGAGGTCAGAACAAGGGAAACCTAAAGCAGGGGCAGAAGTGAGAGCAGATTTGAGAGTGCTGAATGCATCTTCACACTCGGTTGTCCAATCAACGGTCTCCAATGGGCGATGGGAGCCCTTCAAAAGAGCATTGATTGGTGTTGCAATAACAGAAAAGTCAGGTATGTGGTTCCTGCAGAAGTTAAAAAGTCCCAGAATCTTACGAACATCACGGACAGTGCGGGGACGCGGAGCAGTGGCAATAGCAGTTCTCCGGTCAACAGTGAGTTGCTTCGAGCCCTGGGATATGGTAAAGCCCAAATACTGGACAGCGTCTTGTGCGATTTGGGCCTTCTTTGGACTTGCTTTCATATTGTATTTTTCCAAAGCTTTGAGTAAAGCTTCCAGAGCCTGGAAATGAGAGACAGGGTCAGAAGAAGCCAAGAGAATATCATCAACATATTGGAGGCACTGTGTTCCTTCATACTGAGACCATGAAACTGTTGCTAGAATCTTGGCCATTGCGCGATGGAAAAGCGTAGGGCTGTTATGAAAGCCCTGAGGCATGCGTTTCCATGTGTATTGCGTGTTCTGGTGTGTGAAGGCAAACCAAGCTCTTGAGTTTTCAGCAACAGGCAGGGCCCAGAATCCATTGGCAATGTCTATCACAGAAAATATACAGTGACTAGGTTTGATATCAGCAAGCAGCGTGTTTGGGTCAGAAACAATTGGAGCAAGTTTGTCTGCAGCAGCATTAACCGTTCTGTAATCAATTGTCAGGCGCCATGAGCCATCTGGTTTTTGCACAGGCCAGACAGGAGAATTACAGGGTGAGACACATGGCTCAATGACCTCCTGTGAAAGCAAGGACTGAATGATTGAGCCAACTGCTTGAGCAGCTTCTGGTTTAATCGGGTATTGTTTCACAGGTGAGGGCATACGCCGGGCACCCACCGCACGCGTCGCGTAAGCGTCGCGTAAACAGCAGGGCGAAGCAGCACGACGCGACGCGTAGGGTGTCTCCACTGGTTCCGTTTGTGTCGCGCAAAGGCTTGCGTAAAAGCTATATATTCCCAGTAGCTCTCGCAGTCTGCAGTGGGCTTACATCGTGTATTTCACGTTTGTTCAGGACTTTTGATTATGGGTTAAGTGAATACTTGGTGAGAGACCTTTTTCATTCTGTTAATTTGGTAATATTTCTTAATATTTTTTTATGTAAATACGTGAGAAAGTAAACGCTTTAAAGAATTACCATAAACTTAAATCGCAACGTAGCCTGCATAACAATCTAACAACGGTATTAATTTATTTGCTTGGTTAACAAGCGTGCCAACTTTGTGAAGAATATGTAATGATCATAATAATAAAGATAAGTTTAAACTTGAAGGGATATGAATTAGTATGAACCAGTTATTTATTTATTTATTTTTACAAAACGAAAAGGCTTGTATTTTTTTTTTTTGCTGCTTATAAAATATCTGGGAGGTAACTAGGGACACACCCCCAGTAATATAAGGATGAAATATAAATCAGAGCATGTATACCTAGCATTTTAGAGCATATTTCTGTGTATAAACAGGCCACCGTGACGCGCGACAAGCCGAAAAAATAGAACAGAAGCGAAAAACTACGCTTCAGTTCGCTTGTGTCGCGCGAGCTTCGCAGCCGGTACGCGACGCGTTCGCATCTGGTGGAGACGACGTCGCCCGCTGCCGTTGTAATAACAGTACTTCAACTACGCTTCAGTTACGCGCGTAATACGCGCGTAGTGCGCTCGCGGTCGATACGCGTGCGGTGGGTGCCCGGCTATACTCCCTGTTACCTCAAGTGGTGGTAATGGTGCAGCTCCACAATCCAGTTTGTGCACAGACCAGCATGCAGGGAATGTTGCACATAAAGCTTGGAACTTGTTAGTCAAATCCCAGGAATGGACAATAGGTGTTGCAACAGATGCTATAGCAGTATGGGAAAGAGCAGCTAATGGCAATGTCTTGCGTTTATGAGAAGCGTCACAAACTGATAAAGCCATAGGCGAGTATGCAACAGTAGCTTTCAGTAATCTCATGCCGTCAGAACCGAGGATGGTACCTTCTGCAGTCCTACAAATGAAAAATGAGTGTGTCCAATAAGCATTATTGGATTCCACAAGTACTGGAAAGGATTTATATGCGCGGACAGAATTACCCCCAATGCCAGCAAGATCAATGGAATGCTTTGTACAAGGGAGCGGTAGGTCAGTGATAGAAACAGAAGCGCCAGTATCAATTAGCATATCGCATGGCCGGCCTCCTACCCACGCACTAAGATACGGTCTGCAATGAGCCTGAGTTTCTATACTACTGACTGAAAAGGAGGCCGGTAATTCCTATGCTTTCAAACTGTTTAACATGGCGACAAGTTGTTCTCGGTTCAAATGCGCGTAATCGTCATTGGAGCAGTGCGCGATAGGCCCAGCTTCTTTGTCTGAGGTTGCGTATTCTCCACTGGAGGCGTGCGCCTTAGGTAGGGCAGCTAAACATTGTGGCGCTCGATGTCCCTGTTCTCCACATCGAAAGCATTTATCTGCTTCTTTGTTTGGGGGTGTTACGCCTACTTCTCCTATAGTCCCTCCCTTTGCATCGATCCGTGCTATGGCCCGTTTTCCCACAATTATCGCACTTCAGAGAGTTGTAGCGAACAGCAGCAATGGGATGTAAAGTTGAACTCTTCTTCCGTATCTGTTCCTCTAATCGCGAGGCCCACGAAACAATGTCACTAAACGTATTACCCGGGTGTATGCCGATTGCTAGTACCTTCTGAATATGCGGGGCAGCCTCTGCCAGTAATTGTTGCGTAAAAACAGCCATGTCTCTATTTGGATTAGGGAAGCCACAATGCGTTTCAAATGCTTCATACTTCCGATCGGCGTATTCAGCAAAGGGCAAGCTATTTTGTACTACTGCCGTGAAACAATGCCATTTTGGCGCACCTTTACCTAAAGCAGTCTTTACAGCCTCGCAGAAACCGGTAATCGCGTTTTGTAATTCATTATGATTCGCCCAGGGGCCAGATGCCCATGGTTCCTGTCGGAGATCAGCTGGTTCAATTTTGTTCCAGCTTGAAACTGGACATTTTGCACGCACAACTGAAAACATGTCTAGAGGGTGTAGAGACATGCTACGCTGTAGCTCATTTAGTTGTCGCCAAAACGGTAAATTGTCGTCTTGCGCATTAAGATTCGGCAAATCCTTTAATAAAGCTCTCATTTCGATCAGGCTTAAAGGAACGTGATCAACATGCAGTCGTTGTTCATTTCCTCTACCGCGAATTTTAGTAACCATAGGTGCCATGGGCACCGTTTTATTCTCCTTTTCAAAATACAGTGGGTCAGTTATAGTGTGACAATTTAAATCTGGGTACAAAGATGGAACACCTTTTATTTCAGTCGGAATGCACGCAAGCGCTGTGCTCTGGTCAGAGCTGTTGCCTTTGTTCTCAAGAGATTCTATCTTCTTACGCAGACCAGCTAATTTCGTATCTTGTGCTTGTAGCCGATTATACATTTCGTCACACTTCTCTATGAGCCTCATATGCTCCGTAATTAGTACAATGGTACCGTAAGCCGTCCTATTCTTTTTTTGTTTCCCCCACCATTCTAAGGAATCCGGCGTGGATCCTTCGGGGTCCCAGCCATTTTTACTCATCGCCTTTGCTTGCTTTACATACTTTTGCTGCAGATATGTGGTTATACTCCCGTTTGCATTCTCCTTGTTTGGGGCCATTTTTGCTCGCGAATTATACTTTGTTGGTAATAAGTTACGTCTCTCTGTATAAACGCACGTTACTGGCTAATAGGTTACTAAAGACAACCAACACGAAACAATAAAGACTAAGAGGCCAATATTAAACGTAAAATTCAATAATGTCCACAAAACTTGTCGGGAGTGCGACACACACGCTCTCTCACGACCTGAAACAGAGACAGACTACCCACGTGAAAGAAACTCCGTCTCTCAACCCTGGGCCCGGGGCGTCACTGACTGACTCTCCCTTAAACGAACAAACAAAGATGCGGCTTTGCGCTTCTTAGGTATCTTTTGACCTAATACCCAGTAGTGAAAATTAATCACTTCTGTGCTGTGGGCGACACACTCGCTTACCACGGCCACGCAACCACGTGTAGAATTTAGCCTGGATTCACACTTTCCATAGGCAGGGGTGACTCACAAACACCCGGTCACAATAGGCTTAATACACAGGCCTATATCACAGTCAGCAGCACTGGTAACACATCATCAGCACTGATATTTATAACAAACAATCGTGTAACGTTACACAGACGTTATACCAAAAGACACAGTTTTTAAGCACAAACAACTGATCGCTTCTACACCGGTCAAGATATACGTTATCGTACCACTAGGTGGAGCGTTCCAGACTTCCGCAGTTTTGCCGTCCAATTCGCCAAGCCAATGGTAGTAAAACCCGTTTACTCACTTTTTTTGGTCAGGAAAACAACGAAGTTCTGGAAGACGAATCCACCCTTTATTTATACAGTTACATTTACATATATTCAAATTTGTGCGCAGAATACAGCATGAACTCTGATTGGTTGTTTGTTATACAGAGTTGCCCTATAGGCTGCAATTTCTACCACTGTGTCTTATTGGTTGTCTTTGTAAAACAATGGCGGACTCTCACATGCACGTGAGGTTTTGGAATACACAAATCTGTCTGTCTCCTACAGCACAAACTTTCTGTATCCTAACAGCACTAACTAGGTTAATTAAAGTAGGCGAAACGCTAACATGTTAGGCTTAGCTAAAGCAATATTAGGCGATTAATCTGTGCTTAAAAATCCCGTGCCGTACGAAGTGGTGATTTTGGGAGATGCACCTGCGCATGCGTCCACCAAACGTCCCTCTTAGGTTGTCCGTGAGTGAATGAGTGAGTGACCACAATTTGCGATGCATAGCCCACAGCGGCAGTTCCTGTACGCTGTGGGGAAAAAGTGAAAGCGACAAGAATCTGAAAATTGTGTGTTTAATGATAATTTCCACATTTTACTGAATAAAAATCACATTGTTCAAATTAAAAAATGAACAAAAAACAGCCTCTTTCCATTTTTGATATCTGTATAATAAATGCGTGCACTCATTTAAAACAGTTTATACTGACATTTGTACTGAACTGAAGAGTACCCAGACCAGGTCTATGGCATAAAGCATAGCCCATCGTAGGGCGGATTGGAATTTTGGGAATTTCCCATGCAATGCATGCAGGATTACAGTCTATTAAAAAGCTAATAAACAGTTTTGATGGATCATATGCTGTCCAATTTGACTTGTCTAAATAGCGAAATCTCTGTAGCAGGACAAGTGCATACTTTGCATTTATTGTTCATTGTCTTTTTATAAATTTTAATTACTGTATTTTTATTTTTAATTGTCTGAGGCATTTCTTATACTGCATTGTGGTCCCTGGGGTACTGTATTGCATTGTTTTTCTTACACCCATCTGTAAGGAGAAGAATGATAATAAACACAACTTAAACGATCTTAATTTTAATATAATGTAAAATGATAGCTACAGTACTGCCATGAATTATGGATAGACTGCATTTATATACAGTACTTGAGTTTGATGACTAATGAAATATTTTGCATTCTCTCTTTTTCACATAATAAATGTAATATGTAACAACGTAAAACAGAAATGTAGAAATAATTGTTAGTTAAACAAGAATAAGCATTACAAATTCCTACATGTATTAGTTCATACCAACATAACTGAGCAGGCTAACATACACTAGATGACCAAAAGTATGTGGACATCCCTTCTAATTAGTGGATTTGACAATTCATTGCTAACAGGTTCATAAAATCAAGCGTACAGCCATAAAATCTCCATAAACAAACATTGCTCAGTGACGTTCAACATATCACTGTTATAGGAATCCACGTTTCCAACAATTCAGGGGCCTCATTTATAAAAATGTTCTTAGATTTATACTTGAACTTAGTCTTAAGATAATTTCCGACAGTGTGCTTACGTTCAATTCATAAAAGATACTGAGCATAAAAAACCTTGCTTAAGCAGGTTCTAAGAAGCCCGTTTGTAACTTACGCGCCTGTGATCTATAAATCTCAAATTAACTTAAAATTGATGGCACCTGAACGTGCCTTACAATCAGCGATTTCCCCTTATATAATGCTAGCACATATGAAGGTTTAGTCAGGAATAACCATGGACCATGAGAGAAAAGCAAATTTTTTGGAAGATCATCATGCGCAAAAAAAGTCATTCCAGTCTACAGTTTTCAATGTCTTCCAATAACCGAAGAACAGCCATGGTTACTTTTTTCTAATTTGACACACTATTTATAGAACATCGCCCCCTGTTTTTAATTCAAAACACCTTGCCTCTGGCAATTAAGTCCTCACACCTTTAATTGATAATTCCTATCAAATTGTTCATAAAGCTAAAGCAAAGTTCACCACAGGCTTGGACGCATATGCATCCAAAACTGCAATACCCCTACATAACCAGCAGGAAAATCACTTGTATCAAGTCTAGACTTTGTGTAGCGATAAGATCATTTCCACGTCAAAGTAAGGTTTTATAAATACTATATACTAATACTTATACGTGGTTTTCTGCGTAAGTCATACTTAAAGGGGACACTTCTGCTTCTCATGACTGATATTTTCCTTCTAATTAATGTGTCACCCTTCATTTTTTGATTAGTTATTTCATTATGTTAATAATTTACGCTGTTTAGTTGTTTTCCTTTACAAATGCAGGAAGTAGACCCAGGCAGTTTGGTGTCGAACTCGAGGATGCATATCATTGTGCGACTTCTGATGTGGGCGTACATGCAGACAATAACATTAGGTTGGTTGTAGAAATCATAGGCATATATACATATATATATATGTCCATGGTAGAAATAGTGTTGTATGACTACTAGCTAGCGAAACCGAAAATGTCTGAGGATGAAGGAGATTTTGTTTTTGATCATGGGATTGCTTGTGCCCTATCGATTCGAGCCGGAATACACAGAAGAAGAGCTGGCTAATTTTCAGGCTGATCGTGCGAGAGCGAGTCAGGAGCGGGCCGAGATTGAGGAACCACAGGCTATTCCCAGGACAAACGGCAACTGATGGTAGACATTATTTGTATCACAGACAGACACGATAGTGTTAGCCAGCCCGCATAGTACCTACCTCGAGCGGTTCAACCAACGATGGGAAAACGGTGGGTACAGCTCCAGGCTTCAGGCGGTCGCCCTGGTAGTCGGTGACTTCAAAGTAGTCACTGCATACCCTCAGTCCTCGTTTGCGAACTTCTTCAGCTGTTATGTTGGGGTGTCTGATTACATCCAGCCATGTCTGGCACGAAGTTGCATCACGTGGAAAACTATGAAAGGCAAGTTTAACGGGGGCATTATAACAACAGGGTACAATGCACCTCATCATTATTACACTGATATTGCATCAAACAAAAGCTAGCAGACGTTAATTTGTTTGATTTCAACGCTAAGTTAACGGAATGTTTTGCTTTGCTTCTTCTCGATTTTGCCACGAAATGAAATCGAAGAAGAAGAAAAAACCGGAAACCGTACTACTATGTGGACTTGCGCTAAAAAAAGGTCTTTGTTAGTAACGTTAGACATTTAAAGTGAAATAACTAATCGAAAAATGAAAGGCGACATTCATTAGAAGGACAATATCAGTCATGAGAAGCAGAAGTGTTATAAAGTATATTTCCCATTTAAGATCAAAATTGATCGTAAGTCTGTTCTATAAATGAGGCCCCCGGTCATCAAATTTCTGCCCTGCTAAAGCTGCCCTGGTTAAGCGTCCTGTTATTGTGTAGTTGAAACATATAGGAGCAACAACACCTCAAGCTGCAAAGCAGTGGGCCACACAAGTTCACAAAATCGGACCACTGAGTGCTGAAGCAAGTAGCATGTAAAAATTGTAAGTCCTCGGTTGCAACACTCACTACCGAGTTTCAAACTGTCCCTGGAAGCAACATCAGCACAAGAACTGTTCATCTGGAGCTTCGTGAAATGGGTTTCCATGGTCGAGCAGCCACACACAAGCCTAAGATCACCATGTGAAATACCAAGCATCTGAGTGAGCACTGGAGTCAGCTTGAGCGTCATAAAGCACACCGCCATTGGACTCAGGAGCAGTGGAATCATATTCCCTGGAGTGATTAATCACGCTTCACTATCTTGCAGTCTGTCGGACAAATCTGGGTTTGGTAAATGCCATGGGAAGGCTACCTGCCCCAATGCATAGTGCCAACAATAAAGTTTGGTGGAGGAGGAAAATGGTCTGGGGCTGTTTTTCATGGTTTGGGTTAGGCCCCTTAGTTCCAGTGACGGGAAATCCTAATGCTGCAGCATACAATGACACTAAAGAGAATTGTGTGCTTCCAGCTTTGTGGCAACAAACAGTTGGGGAAGGCCCTTTCCTATTTCAGCATGACAATGGCCCGTGCACAAAGTTAGGTCCATAAGAAATGGTTTGCCAAGTTCAGTTTTGGAAGAAATTGACTGGTCTGCACAGAGTTCTGACCTCAACCCAATCTAACACATTTGGGATGGATTAGAACGTTGACTGCAAACCAGGCCTTGTCACTCAACATCAGTGCCTGACCTCACTGATGCTCTTGTGGCTGAATGGAGCAAATCCCCACAGTTCCCATGTTCCAAAATCTAGCGGAAAGCCTTCCCAGAAGAGTGGATGCTGTTACGGCACCAAAGGGGGGACCAACTCTATATAAATGCCCATGGTTTTGGAATGAGATGTTCAACAAACACATGGATGCGATTTTCAGGTGTACATATACTTTTGGCCATGTAGTGTGTCTTACTGGTGGAAATAAAATCAGCTTGAACAAATTAAAGGAAAAACTTTAATAAATGAGTGGAGAAACATACCGAATGCAGATGCTTCCATGTGTACTGCATGATACATCCTATCATGCTCTGTGGCATGTATAAAAATGCTGAACAGGTCCAGTTGACCTTGACTTTGGATCAAGATGGCAAGAGGAAAACGGGTGGCAGGAGCTTCAGTCACAAAGACTGCTGAATTAACTAAAGTGAATTGACTAAAGTGGCATCTGCATTTAGATCTATGGGAAAGACATCAGTTAATATGGTAGTTGAGGGCACACTGGCCATGATGCTTGTGCATTAGTGCCATATGTAAGGAAATACAGAAGAGCATCTGAGAATGTCAATGCAGGCCGTGATCAGACTGTATCAGTAAGAACAGTTTGTCAACAACTACATAGAGAGGGCTATTATAGTATGATTTCAGTGCATAAACCCATCATTACAAAGATGATGGTACATTTGAGAGTTCAGTGGTGCAAAAACCATAGGCACTAGCATACAAAGATGTGGAAAAATTAATATGGTCAGATAAGTCATCACCATATTCTTGAGAAACAGGCGAGTGCATGTGTAACGTACACTAAGAGAACGATACAGGCCTGAATGCTCGACCCCTACAGTGAGGGGGACTGGTGGCTCAGTTATGCTATTGTCCAGTATTTTTTTTTACATAAAATAATAATATTTGTGATAAATTAAAATAATATGTTGGAATGTATACATTATTTCTAATTACTGATGGTCACAGAATGTCATTGCCACTCATGGTCAAGAAGATATTTTGAATAGGGTAGAACCTGTCATGGTTCTGTGTTTCTGTCTCTGTCTTTCCTTGTTGGGCCGCCAGATGGCAGAACTTCAGTTTTGTGTTTCAGTTCGTTCTCCCTCCCTGTGTTAATTGTATTATTGGTTTTAATTATTCTATCATTGTTCTCACCTGTCTTGTTATTTAATCATCGTCCCCACCTGTCTCTCGTTTTCCCTTCCCTCTCGTTTGATTATGTATTGAGTTCACCTGTGTCTTGTCTATTTAAGTTCTTTGTCCCCTTGACTTGGGTGCTGGTTCCTTGTGTTTGTTCTAACTTGAATGTATCTGCTTGCCTGTGTTTGTGTGTTGCCGCCTGTTCGTTCCTGCCTGGTTTCTGTCTGTGTTCTGCTCTGTGTGTGTTTTGAATTTTAAGTTTTCTGTTTTTGTGTTTTTTTGTGGGTCTTTATTACTTTGGTGTTTTGGACAAATAAAAGGTGGTAAGCCAAACTTTCTGTTTTGTCCTGTCGGTCCACCACATGAGCAGTGGTCACCCCCAGTCCTGCCTCACACCATCTATATGAATGTTCTACTTAAATTCTACATATGTTACAACCATGCCGCAAGGGGATAGACTTGCTGTTTTGTAGCTTAGCAATGTCTATAGGTAAGTAATACAAGTGAAACCTATGCTGATTTGGAACTGGGAGATAAATGATCTAAATAAGTGTGTTTAAAACATGACAACCACAACTCATCCTATCCTGCTCAGTTCAGTTGTCATGCCATTAATTAATGATGGATTTATGCATTATAATTTTTCATTCTTTAATGTGAGTAACATTGAGTCATTGTACTGCTGTGTATGGAATTTGATGTCATTTTGTGATCTACCCTCGTTTTATTTAGTTTAATAATACTTCAAGCAACTGTTGTCATTATTCCTCAGTTATAGCATAGCACATTTAAGAGATTTAGCTACATGTTTATTGGGAAATTAAAACTGGTCCATAATAAGCATTTTGGCAATGTTTTAATCTTACAGAACAAATTCAAACAAATTTTGCTTGTTCATGAGATTTTCTTTGGACTCTAACTCTGCACCTCTTGCAAAAGAACATCTTGTGAGAAACATCTGATTAGTATATATTCTCATCTTCCATTGCACCTGTAGACTACTGAAATTGGCAGCATCTGTCATGGTTCTGTGGTTTGTCTGCGTTTCCCAGATGGCGGCACTTCCGTTTTTAGTTCTGTTCATTTACCCTGTTTAATTGTATTGTTTTCAATTATTCAATTGTTTTTTGGTTGTCTTGTTTTCCCTTCCCTCTCTGTAGCCTGATTGTGCATTGTGCCCTGCTGTGGCTCATCAGTGTCTTGTCTAAGTGCTTGTCTTCCCTGACTCGGGTGCTGGATCCTTTGTGTGTGCTTCTGGTTATGTTTCTGCTCTGCGTGTTTCCTCCTGAGAGTAGCTCCCTGTGTGTTTCTGCCCATGTTCCGTTTTTACGTGCTTTTGGATTCTTGGAGTTTCTTTGTTTCCTGTGTTTTGAAGTGTTTCTTTGTTTTTTGAGAGTTGCCCTGCGAGGCCTTTTGTTCCCTGCTTTAGTTCCTGTTTTGTAAGTAAAGTCCTTGTTTCCATTTACCGTTTGGAGTTTTGTGTTTTCCCCCTCACTCTGCGTTTGGGTCCTAACCCCCCACCACCGTGACAGTATCATCCTTTTAAAGGGACTTAAAATAGGTAATTTGATTAGCTATTAATAAAACCAGCTTCCCACACCCACTGATATGTTAATATATAGTATAACCCAGATCAGTTTCCCTGAAAATACTAACATTCACTACCCATGTCCATCTGGCCACGCACTGCGCTATTCACTGTGTCCATGCTCCATGCGACATTGGTTCCGAAAATACAGCTCAAAGTGTCATATCTGTACCTATCCTTCAAAGCAAACCACGTAGTTATTATAAATATGTTATGCATATATGTATTTAGAATTTGTACTTGGTTCTTGGTTACTATAGTTTACTTGCATTTGTGCTTTACTCATAGCTTCTTTACATGCTGATCTGGAAATGTTGCCATTCGTCAATTGTAGATGCTGCTGTTTCACATTTTTGTAATGATGCCATGGCATTTTAGCTAACTAAGCTTCAAAGTAGCCTATTCGTTTTCCATTAAAACGTTAACTTAAAACTGGGGAAACCGAATTCAAAGTGACACTTGATTGCATTCTTAATATTTAAATTTCTTAATGAAATTATTGCCATTTCATTAAAAAAAGTGACATGATTTTACAAACACCATGCGGCAAGTGGCAAAAGGGCAGTGGCACAGGCAGTGCAGGTGCACTGGGGTCCGTGGTCTGGGAGGGTGAGTAGCTAGATAGCGTGCTTTTCAAGTGGACTGGTTTTGGAATTATGATGGTGCCACTCTGTTTGAACTGGGCTGCTGCCGTGTGTCTCAACAATTGTATTTGATTTGAAAAGTGGCAGAGCTAATCAGTAAACCTTGATCATAAAATTTCGGATGAGGGTAACTGTAGGCTAATCGACATGTTTTCGAAACTGTAAGTAGGATGGGTGTGGGTGGTGGTAAACTGCTTAGAATGGATAGTTATGAAATATATATTTTTTAAATATATATTTTTACTTTATTTAACCGGCAAAACACCACAGATCAAAATCTCTTTTGCAAGGGGGACCTCACCTAAAACACGAAGTTACAAAGTTATACATGGCAGTAGACTAATGAGTTACAAACATCAAATGGGGAATGAGACAGCAGTGTAACAGTAATTAAAAAACAGAGCAGAGGTTAAAAGAAGGAGCATATTTCAATCACAGAGTCATGAATTACATGTTTGAAGTCAACAATTGAAAATAATTTGTCAAGTTTTTTTTTTTGAAGATTGTTCCAACTGTAAGGTGTAAAATATCTGAAACCCAACTTTCCAAATTCAGAGGTTGTACAATGATTTTTTTAAAAATGATTCCCATATAGCAATCTTGGGGATTATGCCTTTTTCGTCTATCTTAGTGTCCAGTGGTTGCATTAACGCAGGAGGGTTTTTTAAAAATATGACCCAGACTTGAACCATAACAAAATAATTACTTCTGTTCTGGAGTAATTTAGGTTGCTCAACATGAGTAAATTAAACAGAAATCACTTGTAAGGTTTTTTAATATTACTAGCTTGTGTGGAAAACAAAATGTTTTGATCAGAATGCTAAAACATTTTTATAGCTTATTCCATCCTGCTCCCACTATTTCATCCAACTTCTGTTACAAGTGTCATAATAAAATTATGAACGACATACATTCATTGCGTTAATATTGTGAGCTGGCATGTTACGGCTACAGTAGTTATGTTTCTCAGAATGCGAGTGAATTAGTGTAAACACAGATTTTGAAATGTCCTGTGTTCCAAAGGTGCAGCATTCCATAGGCTAGCGCAAGCACTGGTGTCATACATTGGAGGATATTCATCATGCATTGCCCCCTGTAGCTCTTGAGATTTTGAGGAGATAAAGAGTCAAGGCACTAACAGGTGGATTTTATTGTAATGTTTTTTGTAGCTAGCTAGAGTGGTTAAACCTTATGTGGGTTATGGTTGTCGGAATACTTGCTTCCTAGCTAGCTGGCACGTGAAGTCCTTGCCCAGTGATGAGTGTACAAAACTCTAAATTTATCACATGCATTGTAGGCCTATAAATAGTGTGAGCCGCTGTGCCCAACCATGCCTCTTTTTCCCACGGCGTGCAGGAACTGCCGCCGTGGGCTATGCATGGCAAATTGTGGTCACTCACTCACTCACTTACTTACGGATGACCTTTGAGGGACGTTTGGTGGGACGCATGCGCAGGTGCTACGGCACAACATTTTTAAGCACAGCTTTATCGCCTAAACGTTACTTTAGCTAACCCTATCATGTTTGCGTTTCGCCTACTTTAGCTAACCTAGTTAGCGCATACGGATCACCTACTTTAGTTAACCTAGTTAGCGCCTACGGATGCTATCCTGCCCCTATGAGTAGGAGTTGAGGACACACAGCTACAACCACCGATACAGATGTATGGACACACGGAGGACAAATAACGTTACAGAGGTGAGGACGTGCCATAGCTAGCTAGCTATAGCTAGCTATATAGTTCGCCAAGTTGCGCCATGGCTCTGGTCGGTTTCGTGCTTGTTCTTTTTTTGGTTTGATGTGTTGTCGTGTAGGCCTAAGCAAGCGATTGGCCTTGCTAGTTGTGATGTTTGTTTCAGTGACTGTTTGTTAATATTCCCACCAGCCTGCAGCCAAACACTGTCCTACATGAACACTGTTCATGGTTCTGATGTCTACCTTGACCTATCTTCCCAACAGTCTAACTCGTACAACCAAACACATTGTCTACTGTGAAATAGCTAGGCCTAGTGGTGCATCTGAGGGTGAGATGGGGCCCATAAAAAAATCTTGCACAAGGGCCTGTCATAAGTAGCTTCCTTCACTGCTATTACATGAACTATCATTTAGAAAGAATTGTTCTTAGGTTCTATCAGACCCCAGCTAACCCCATCCATTGAAAACCTGGCATTTTGCCTAGGAGGAAAGCAAGCCAACCTCAGCACAAGGCTTTCAAATTCTGTGGCCAAGAATCATTTAAAAATATTATTGGCCCATATATTAATACAAAAATGTGTTAGCAACACATTAGCAAAGAATTCACAAATTTCAGTTAGGCATCTAACTGAAAAGGGGGGGAGTAAGCACCAAGGGTGTGTAAGACCCCTGATGTTTTTGCTAGGATTATGATTCTTCTTATTATTTTTCTTCCAACGCTCACTACATTTTCACCCCCTTTCCATGCACAAAAACTTTGAAATTTGACAGGCATGTTCAGTATGTTCAGCACCACTTCAAAATTGCAATATTGAAATCATCATTTCAAAAGAGCACATATATCCATTAAACAGAAAATTTGGTATGGATGATATTTGTATAAGGTTTGCAGTCCATGCCAAAGTATAAGTTGCTATGATAAATCTTGGCCGAACAACAGTGATTTTTCTCATAGAATTTAGTTCAAATACACAGACTGCATTTTATCTTTCAGTCCCCCTCCCCTCCCCCACATTCACACTCTGACAGGAGCTGCAAGCAGGTCATACTTGCACAAAGACTGTAATCAAGTGCACATAGGATTCTACAATAGTGACTGTCACTGTGCACACATTAAGTGGTGCGTGTTGCTTAAAGTTGGACTGAAATTTGAAATACTGTGTCATTATTTATATTCTAAACCCTTGCAAAATTGTTTTTAAATGGATTTAAAATGTTTTTTTTTTTTTTTAATGTTAAAAATTTATACTTTTGGACATGTCACAAAAATGTTACTATCATGTTACTATGGAGGTCAGATACTGCGTGGGCGGGGTCGAGGGCATACTCCTTGCGTTTTGAGTGACAGCTAGTGGGCGGACCGTCTGAAAATGTTGACTGTGACAGCCATCAAAATAAAATAATAGGGTGACAGGTTACATTTCAGTAGATAGGTAAAGCTAAATGAGTTGTCATATTGCACAAAGTCAACAAATCTCCGTAGCTAGCTAGATAAATAATATTTGGCTTTCCTGAATTGCTGCTTTATATTTCGTGTGATAATTATTTTGATGCTAAGATTGCTTTTCATCTATGCCAGCTAACATTAGCGAATGTAGCTGTTACCTATCCTCCTTGTAAGCCAGGCGAAGGTAATTATACATCCAAAATATAATAATATAAGACTTACTTTGTGGTTATCCTCCGTACTGCTCCATACTGTGCTTGATCGAATTGTGGGGACTGCTCAACGTATTTTTAAGTTGCATTCTGTCGTGCATTTTTTTATTATAGCTATTTGCTTAAAGTTACAATCTCGAAGATTTCCGTTTCATTCTCTATGGCGGTACCAATGGCGAGAAGCGGTAATTGCAGGTGTGTTTTTGGACCTCACTTCCCGTAGATCCAACCAGATCCAACCAGTGTCGCCTGTGTGACGTCAGTCAGTTGGCACCTCGGCCACGCCAACTATAACACTTATTATTTACTTGAATAAAAAATGGTTGTTATAAAAGTAATGTTATGTACATACTCATTCATTGTCTAACATTAGGCTAACTTAAACTGTCTTTACACTGCCGAGCCAGGTTAAAATGCTGTAGCAGACCTAGGGTAGAATTAGTGATGATCGATTTCCACAAACGTTCTTTATCCACCTTTTTGCCCGGTATGAATGTCTTTACACTACAGAGAAGAATTTGCGGGATTCTCTGTGGCTCGTGCAATTATGTATCTCATGCACAATAAACAGTCTTTTCGTGAATGACTGTTGTGTAATATTTTTGAAACAACTGCCTTGCAAAATGTTACCCCTGGTGTTTCTGGTTTTGCTAGCTAAACTGTTCGAGAATAAAGCTGAGCTGGGTGTTAAATTAGCAATCAGAACAAAAAGAATAAATCAAAGGAGTGTCAGGACTCGTGGGGAGTACGGACCCAAAAGCGGAAGGACAAAACTCACAAATGCAAAATGGGAGGGGAACAAAAGACTTTACTGGCAAAAAAGGCAAACAAACAGGGAACAGAAAAGGCCACGATGGGCAAAAACACAAACTCAAAAAATATCTAAATAAAACAGAAAACAAGAGGAACTCACAAACACGGGCAGGGCAGAACACGGGCAGGGCAGAACACAGGCAGGCAGAGCACAAGGCAGGTACAAATGGTCTGAGCAAACATACGTAGGGACAAACACAAGGAACCAGCACCCGAGTCAAGGGAACAAAGAACTTAAATAGACAGGGGGTAACAAGACACAGGTGAACTCAAAAAACAATCAACCCAGAAAAGGAGGGGATAACAAGACACAGGTGGGAACAATGATATAATAACGAGACAATTGGAAACAATCATACAATTAACAGGGGGGAGCAGGACACAAAACAGAAGTTCCGCCATCTGGCGGCCCAACAAGGGAAACACAGACAGGAAAACACAGAACCATGACAAGGAGATTTCATCAAAAAAGGGCATCAAGGCTGAAGGAACATACGAGGAAGCGTAGTCAAATAATAACAACGCTAATCCATACTGCTGTATTCTTTTATTTAGTTTTCTCTGGCTTGACATCTTTACACAGAAATCAGACCCAGCTCTGCTCCACCTATACCCCGGCTTTATTCTGATAAATATATTGATGAACTTGATAGCAATGTAAATAACGGTAACGTGGTCAGTTCAGATCAGTGATTCGCAACGAGACAAAACAGTTTTAGAATGTTGCAGAGAAAATTGCAGCGGTATGAACTGGTTCGTTGCAGAGCATCTGAAACCGTTGCCTGGGGTCTCAAAAGACCCACCTTGACAAATCGCCAAGTGCAGTTTTAGAACGTTTACAATCAGACGTCTTGGAATTTTGCAAGTTTCATCCAGTCTTGTTGCGAATCATTGATCTGAACTGACTTTTTAGTTAGCTACATTGCAACAAGGTAGCATTGCATTCGAGAGACGGTTTGTGAGGTTGGTACTAGTCGGTAGCGTTAGCTAGCGTTTTTTATAATTGTTAGCTGACATTAGATTGTGTTAATTACATTAGCTAGCTAGCTAGCTAGCGCAACGTTACCTGATATGAGAGACGGATACTGTACGCAACGTTGTCTAAACTAACGTTGCCTTTCTTGACATGGTCCAGTAGCTAGCGTTAGCTGTGCAAATAGCTGTGTAATTTAGTAACGTTACATTGTCATCAAATGTAATCTATGAAATGAAATCTATATCAACAAATAATATGACCTCATGTCTACACAAAAACTTATTAGGGTTCCATAACCCCCCCCCCCCCCCCCTTCTCTGTTATTGTAAGGCTAGCAGACACCGAAAAAAACAGTGCGCCGCTCACACACAAGTGAGTTGAAGAGCGAGCCTGTTGCGTTAGCTCTGCCTACCCTCTCTGGCGGACCAACCACTGATGGGTGATGGAAAACGCGTCACTAACTATACGCCGCTTCTGATTTTTTCCCGAGAATGTCGCCACAGACACCCAGTTCTTTAATCATAAATTATAATAATAATAATATATATTAATATAATAATAGGCTCAATCACCATTGTGTTACCTAATTCAGCGATAGATAGTGACTTAACAGACATTTATTTTAATGAAAATCTTTGAGATTATTACTTTAAGTTGCTATATGGTGCTAGTCAACTACAGCCTTGGCCGAAGTGATAATACTATGCCATTCTCAGAATAATATACATTTTCTTAGATTTTGTACTGCATAGGAAAAGTACATGTGTTTCACATACATACATACATTAAAAGATGTTTTGGATATTTTAACAGGCGCAGTTGGGAGCAAGCCTGTTACCAACAATATCCGGTTATCGCGCCATTGAGAGCGAAGTTGCGAGTGAACCTGCTTCCAACAATCTTTTTAACGCTCTGTACAGCAATAAATGCAGATCCCATGCAGCAGTTGTCATGTCATCTTTACTAGAAAACACAACGTAGAGACAACCCCGCTACAACTGGACAGTGGGGACTGCTCCAGGGTTCAGTAGCAGTTCTTTGCAAAATCCACTCTGTTTTTGCCCCAATTTCAAAAAGTCGTGTGGTTTAAAATGCAGACTGCAGACTCTTATGTTGTCTGCTACTAATGAACCTGATAAAAATTCTACCCACTTTTTAAATTTGTGTCCTTCGGGATTGCGTGTAGTGAGTCAGTATTTGTGCATCCTTCAACACAACAATGCCGCTTGCAAGGTGCCATGTTTGCCAGACTTGACAGTGGCAAATGCAGCCTAGCCCTCAATGTCAATCATAAGCAAATATATGCTGTGATAGGCTGCATGCAAATGAGACCGCTTCCTGACGTCAAGAAGCAGCAATTTTAAAAATGTGGCAAAAAGCACAGTAGGTGGCGCAGTGATTTTTAAAACACTAATTTCTATCATTCAAAACCAAAAATTATAAATTGTAAATGATTTGATAATACAGCTGACACTGTCTATTTTACCACCAAGGGTAGTACAAAATATAAGCAAAGCAATTTCAGTCTGACTTTAACCAGCTTTGCTGGAACCCAGTGAACATAACAGTTCATCCATAGCCTACATTTCTCATATTTGGGTAGCATGCTTTACTTGCATTTCACATTGCATGATCAATTGTGGGGGAGAACAGGACAGGCAGAAAGGCAAGGATGTACAGCAGTCAATGGGGGAAAAGTCAACAGCTCCAAGGGGTACTTCTGCTCCAGAGAGACAACTGATCTGGTGCTCCACCAACATGGGGACCATATGTGTGCATGCACTGGACTGGGGAGAAGAAAGGACTGAACCCTTCACACTGTTTGTCACCCTCTCCCATTGAAGCATGCAGTGCACCCCAGCAACTCAACTGTGATATGCAGGCAACTAAATTGTTGCAAAAGTTTGTTTATATTTTTGCAGACATTTCAGAAAGATAGAAATTGTACTCAATGCTCTGCGGTTCACCCTCGGTGCTTGGCCCCCAACATTGCTGCTTGCAGCTACATTTATATATTTTTTAAAAGATTTTTTCTTTTTCATCTTTCGGCTTAAAGGCTTATAGCATTTGTTTGGACCAGGGGCGTTTCTAGGATTCAAAGACATCAGGGGCTTAGCCCCAAGGGGAGTTTTAGTTTAGGGTGCGTGCAAAAGTTTTTGGAGCCCACAAATTTTTTGGGGGCCCATTTATTATATTATTACAAACATTACTGTAGATTACAAAAAATAATAGTGACAGTGCTATACTAATCTGACTAGTATAGGGATAATGTTGAATGAATGTAATGTGAGTGATGATATGTAATGGCTTTTTTTTATTTTTAATCTTTCATACTAGCATGTAAACTGGCAAGGCACTGGGCAGGCAAGCTAAAAAGAATACATAGCTAACAACGTTAGCTAGCTAGCTAATGTTGTTAGCTAACGTTAGCCGTACTAATGTTACTGAGCTGGCATCACAAATAATTATTTTGCTGACGTTACACTTCTAAGTCTGATTTTAGCTCGCTAATAGCCTAATTTTAGTTAATCACAATTAGCTGCATCATGTATAGCCAGTATCATCAACCCTGTGCTGCCCTGCACAAACCTGAACCTAGCTGCTCTGCACTCTCCGGCTGAGCTGCTGACTGGCTCTCAACATCCGCTGTAACGTTAGTTACATTCACAATCTCATCATTATACTCCTGAATCTCCTCCTTCACAACCTGCCTCGATATTTTCTTTAAAAATCCATGGATATCCATCGTTTCAGACAGTTCACTGACACTAACGTTACTGAACCAGAAATATTCGGACTTGTCTGCAGAACTCTGCGTAGTGCATAGTCTGCGTACGTTTATCAGACAAGCGGAACTGTCAGTCTGCCACTCAGAACTCTGTGACTGAACTTTACTGTACCAGTGCTAACTAGTCAGTTAGGTTACTTACCTAACTAACTTACTTAGGGGGTGATTTGTTTATGTTTTTTTTTGGTGTAAAAAGGTCCCGGGCTAGACGAAAAACATCCGGGGCTTCAGCCCCGGAAGCCCACCCCTAGCGACGCCACTGGTTTGGACTGGTGAAAAATGATTAGGCAGAGGTTTCCTTAAAGTATAGGCTGAGCTTCATTAAAATTACACTTATTGGCCAGGTCGTGGTGCTAAAGCGATCAATTAAATATTCAATATTTAAAAAGTGATACATTTTGAAACAATTGTCATACAGAGACAAGACTAGTGTCCTTAGATTCCTCTCCTTACGTCAGACAAAGAAGTCCCTTGGACCATTCAAGTGCATCAGGTTAAATGTTGCTAAATGTTTGCTATTTTACATTTTCTGAAAAATGTTGGGCTCCTAGCTTCCAGTTCTCTTTCAGCAAATTTCTCTTTTTCACCATGTGAATTTTCACAATTTTGAATTCAATGAAAAACAACATCTACTAAATCGGCTATTTACATGAGATTTGCACGAACTAGTGAGTGGACTCAACTCTAAATGTGCTATGAACTCGCCAGATGCCTTTCCTGACGCAACCCTCCCATTTATCGGGGCTTGGGACCAGCACTGCGAATGCACTGGCTTGTGCATCCTCAGTAGCTGGGTTGGAGCATTGGCCGGGAAATGAACCCAGGCCTCCAGCGTGGCAGGCAAGAGCACTACCAGTGAGCCACCAAGCTGCCTTTTATCTCCAAAATTCTGGAGAAAATGGTTGCTAAACAACTCACGAATGTTGTGGAAACCCACAATATTTTTTGACAAATTCCAGTCGGGTTTTCGGCATAAGTATTGCACTGAATCGGCTCTTCTCCGAGTGTCTAATGACATCCTGATCCGTGCAGATGCTGGTGAATGCTCAATTTTGATACTGTTGGACATCAGTGCAGCGTTCGATACAATCGATCACAATATCCTTATTGAGAGGCTTAGGCAGTAGGTGGGTATAGCTGGGACAGCCCTGGATTGGTTTTCTTCTTCTGACGGAACATTTTCTGTCTCGATTGGTGATTTTGTGTCGTCTTCTGCGCCACTGTCTTACGGAGTGCCCCAAGGCTCAATCCTGGCTCCTATTTTATTCTCTTTATATATGCTTCCCCTAGGGCAAATCATTAGTTGTTTTCAATCAATCTCCTACCACTGTTATGCAGATGATTTACAGCTGTACCTTTCCTTTAAACCTGATCAAATGGATAAGCTGGCTGTCATACAGGACCGTCTAGCTGCTATCAAGGACGATGTAAAACAACTTCCTTCAGTTGAACTCAGATAAAACTGAGGTTCTTGTTATTGCCCCCGACAGCGTAGCGTCCAAAGTGCAGCAGTGTATCGGTCCGTGGTTATCAAATATTAAGACCAATTCAAAAAATCTGAGTGTTATTTTTAATAAGCACATTAATTTTGAACAACGCATCAAGATGCTGACCAGGTCATGTTTTTTTCCGGCTGAGAAACATTGCAAAATTAAGATATGTGGTGTCTACTTCTCAGCTGGAAACAGTTATCCATTCTTTCATTTCATCCTGCCTAGGCTACTGCAATGCCCTTTTTACTTGCCTTAGCAAGTCAGCACTGGATTGACTCCAGTTGGTCCAGAATGCCACTGCTAGGCTGCTGACTAGATCCCGCCGAAGGGATCATATTACCCCAGTTGGCCATGCTTCACTGGCTACCAATTAAATTCAGGATCAATTTTAAAATCATGGTGACGACTTACAAGGCATTGCATGGTCAGGCTCCTGCATACATTAGTGAACTGTAATATTCCACCGGTAGGTCTGTTAGGTCTTCGGACCAAGGACTGCTGGCTATCCCTCGGTCTAGACGGAAGACGAAGGGTGATCGTGCTTTTGCCACTGTGGCGCCTAGGTTATGGAACAGCCTTCCCATTGATATTAGATATGCGAACACTGTGGACACTTTTAAGCGGTGTCTAAAGACCCATTTGTTCAGACAGGCTTTTAATTGATGCTCAAATTGTTTTATGTTGTTGTTTTACGGATGTGTGTGTATGTGTGTGTATACATGTGCTGCTTTTATTTGCATTTTTTTAAGGAAAATCAGTTTTAATCATTAAATACTCACTCTGTTTACCACAGCGGTTGTTTTTGGCACAACCTTCAATAAAGGCTACACCTGTGCTTCAAGATTTTAAATGACAAATCTGAATATTGCAGATTTTTGTCATCGATATTCTCTGAGTGTGGCAGCAGAGAACAAAGAGTAGCCCACGCGTTCTGCACTATTCGTAGACAGATGGCTCCCTCTCGAGGCAGGGGGTCCAGAGATTGGGTTGTAGACTGGGGACATCCATTGCGCATTGCCCCTGTAACGTTTGAGATTTCAAGGAGAAAAAATGTGCAAAGTGGTAACTGGTGGATTCTATTGTAAGGTGATTTTAACTATGCCATGATGTACAAATTGGATCCAGAGACTGCGCAGTAGGGATACAAAGTCCAGTGGACCACTAAGCGCAAGATACAGCGACTCGGCAGTGAGGCAAACTGTATCAGATTTGTCCACAAAATATTAGTCTTGTCCAAATAACAGAATGACAACAAATCAGCACATTAGAAACATTAGACAAATAAAAACACCTATTGCGACTACACTTTCTTGTGGAAAAAAATGATTGACTTTGTATTTTCACCGTATTGTTACCATTGACTTATTGACTGAAATTCCTATACTGGTGTCAACTGTACTGGTGCTAGTGAGCAACATTTCTCAACAAGACTGAAAGTGAGCATGAAAAATACAGCCCGGTTTTGGCTGCTTGGTCATTACTAGCTTCTGCCACTGCTACTAGCCTTCTTTTTTGGCAGTGACTGTTCCTTTTTTTGATCTTCCAGAGTTTTAATTGGCCACAGTGCAAAGATGACTGGCACACATGGAAAACAAATGCATTATCTTAAAAGCTTACTAGAGAGCGTGACATGTCGTTTTACACTTTTCATCATTCAAATTAAGCGCTTCCTCTTTGAACCTTACAATGCTACCAATGGCTGTGTAAATATTATGATCAATACAAAACACAAATGTCAGACCAAGATAGAACGCAGTGTATTTTTTCTCTACATTATGGTTCTTCTTTTCGCTGTAAAAATGCAGAATCTTGCATTAATGTGACCTCTGAGAATGCCTGTAAACTGTATGGCACTCAATTTGCCTTGAATAAAAAGTTGCAAAATCTCGGTCTGCTCCACCAATCACAGCAGTCTAGATGCAGAACTGCTTCCTCTTGTGGTTAACTTTATTATATTTTTTTAATGTATTCTGCATGATCATTGTGTAGTTAGTTCCATTGTTTCTAAGGTTACAAAACAACACTTGATGATAAACAGAATATTACATAGTTTCATTGTTGTTAAGACGCTAGGGGGCAGAGACCTCATTATCTGTATCTGTATCTGTATCTGTTCAACCAACAAAATTATCTGTATCTGTATTCGGATAGAAGGCCGGAAGTGGGCGTGGTTTATACAGGAAGTCACGCTAAATCAGGCAAATGTTGTATTTTCTAACCTAATATTCATTTGCAATGCAATGCCATATAATTAATAATGAAATATATTTCCACATCCTCATACTGTACTTTTCATCTGTCTCACTTCTTTTTTTTTTTTTTTTTAACTAAACTAAGTTTTATGAACTGAACTCAGCTCTCAGCCTGCTGCCTGCTATGTGCTGACTCGGTGGGGGCGACTACAGAATATAGCGATCACTTTTCAATAATGTGTAGTAAATGAAACGACTATTTAGTGAAATCAGAGTCCTATGTTGCAAACAGAATGGGCATTTTTATCTAGTGGCCATCCACAATGATATGAATCGATTTGAAGAAACATAATGGCTGACACATAGAATTTATTTATTAAACGTTTTGCAGCGCAGTGGCTCAAAGTTTGTTGGTGTGTAACTGGTGTGTAACAAATACAAATTACAAAAAGTTCTGGAATGGGGGTACATGTAACATGAGCGTCATGAAAGGGGGGGTTTAAAGTGAAATGATTCCCAGGGTTGTGGGAGTTAGTCCAGGTATAGTCTGAAGAGATGCGTCTTCAGACCACGACGGAAGATGGGTAGTGAGGGAGAGGTTCGAAGAGGGACAGGGAGTTCGTTCCACCACTGGGGAGCTAGAGTGGAGAAGCTCCGTGATCCCTCTACTTTGGTAAAATAATTTGTGAAATCAGGTGCTGTAGTGCCTGGTTGGAGCAGATACTACAGAACCTGTGGACTGCAGGACCTGGAGTTGAGTACAAAAAATTGAGACGTTGACATCCCACCACTAGGAGTGGATACACAGTGTTAATTACTGTTATTATGCGGTCTGATGTTTTGCTCATTTTTGCTATTTTGGTCTTTTAAAATCTGATGATAATTGCCACTGTCATAGAGGGTTACATAGAATATTACATGGAGTTACATGGAGGGTTTCATGGAGCAGGAGTACATTTGGCGCCAATTGGTCACTTGGTGAGGCTATAGCAGTGAACTGAATTTTTGAACAGCCATATTGTCATACAGACATGAGTCAATTGCCATTACATTCCACTCAAAAAGAATAAGCCTTTATTTTGGAACTTTGCACTGTGCTTATGATCATTTTCACTATTTTGAATAAATGAAAAACACTTAAATGACATTTCCAAGAGTGATTGATTGATTTGCATGAAAATGTCCACAAATCTGTCCAATGCATTGTTCTCTTTTGAAGTTTTATAAAGGTATTGTCTATGTGAAAAATCATGGCTGCAGTGTTAAATTGCATTTTGACTTGGTTTATTGGCTGGATACTAACTGCACAGATTAGTAGCACACATGGGTCGTAGCAAAACAATATTTGGTGTTGATCAAGGCTGGGTAAGTAGGGCATTATCTGTTTCTGGATTTAATGCCAACTTCTGCTCTTAACTGTTTCATTAGCCCAGTCATTTATTTAGCAAATCATATTTTAGCTGCATTTCTTGTTCACAAAGGATCAGTTGAAGGCTGTTTCTGTGCCCCAAATTAGTAATCTTATTGTGGTCTGATCCTCAGTTAATCCAGTATTTAATGCATTCCGGTATATAGCTAACGTGACAAATTGGTAGAATTGGTGACAACAAAAACCTCCATACACACCAGCCTTGCAGGAATGGATTTGACCGTCCCTGGTGTTGATTCTCTGCTTGGACCCCATGTATCACTATATTTAGGGGCCAAGCACCATATGTGCATAGGCACCAATTGTATTTGTTAGTTTTTAGTGTTCTAAGCAGCAAAGCTGCTGGGTCCCTATTGTTTTTGTTCTGAATTTAATCATTATTATTTATTAATATTATAGTTTTTGTTACATTTTTTATTAGGGGTCCAAGCAGCGAAGCTGCTGGAACCACATTGTTTTTGTTCTGTTATTTTTATTATTATTATTATTATTATTCCTTAAAACACAATCGGCAACTCTAAATATGAAACTTGTATGTTCCTATACCCCCCCAATTACCCAGGTCATCGCAATGACACCTATTTCCCTGATGGTGGACACAAACACAACATTTAGGTTTTCTCCCATAACTCCTGAACTGTCTGGTCTAGAATCAAAAACATTTCTTTTCTCAGACTCCTTGGCTTATGTCGAACAAAACCTATATTCCCAATTTAATATGTTTGCCAAAATTTTCTGCCATTTGAAATTCTTTCAAAAACACATTTTTTTGCTTCTTCTACAAAGTTGGTGCAATCTTCACCAAATTTGACACAGAGCATTTTTACTAAAATCTATCTAACACATGAACTCATGTCCAATCTTCACCAAGTCCTAGACCAGCTAGACCAACTGGGCACCCCCGCCTCCTGCCACTATTGATTCAGCTGTACCACCAAGCCTGTCCCCCTGTCTGACCCTGCCACCCATTGGTGTTCCTGCTCATCTCTCTACGTGACCGGAGTCACCTTTTGCTTGGACTTAATTAATACTGGATTGGCTGTTTATGTATTATAATTTATCTGTTTTCATGTAAGCCATTTCCATAACAAACCGGTGCCTGCCCGTGGCAGATGGGTTCCCCCTCTGAGTCCGGTTCTGCTCAAGGTTTCTTCCTGTTATCAGTCAGGGAGTTTTTCCTTGCCACTGTTGCCTTAGGCTTACTCTTTGGGGGCCGGTTTTCTGTAAAGCTGCTTTGTGACAAAGCTCCTTTGTTAAAAGCGCTATACAAATAAAAAATTGATTGATTGATTGATTGATTGAAATTTGGTATGTAAGTGCAGTACTTGATTCTGAGAATGCGCACCTTAGGCCTAGGCCTAGCTACTATGAGAAACGTTACTATAGGCCTGCCATTTTATGAATCAATTTATCTCAGCTATGAACTGTATTATGAAAGGAATTCTGTAACAAAACCAGCTTCACACACTCTGCAGGATTTAGCTATCCTACCAGAAAAAGTGTATCCCTCAGTTTGAGTCTGAACAATAGGTAACTACAGTTGTAAGCAGCACAAACTGGCATTTTGACTAAATGGCTTACATACCATAAATGTACTAACATTGAACAATGTAAATGGATCTTTAGTAGGCTACAATAGAATATAATGCACAGGGTCAGACAGCAGTGCCAGTATGATGAACTAGGATAGTTCTGCCTAGGATAGAACGATGTCTAGGCCCAGTGTGATTAGCAGATGCAATTTTTTTTCATATTTATATATTTTTTTTACTATTTTTTTTTTTTTTTGTGTGTGTAAAGGACTGTATTGATAGCTAGCTAGGGTAAACATCAATAAAGGTAAAAGAAGACAAAGGTGAGTGAACTAGAATGGAGACAGTATAAAGAAATGTTCTGTTTGCCTACTGAGTGCAATTAAATCACACAGGCTACTTGCTGAATGCTGCATTTAGCTCTAAGATGGTGTTAAGTAAATGATCGGATCACCACATATAACATATGATGACAATGGGGGAGCTAGAACAGTAAAAATATAGCTCAATGCAGTAATTTCTATGGGAAGCTAGGATGCCAGTATCTGAGTTTGACCCAGTAGCTGTACAACTCTTTCACCTGTCTCTGAGCGACGCTGGTATTCCTGCCATGCAGACATCGCTCTAACTTGAGGAACACTAGAGGCATGTTTAAGGAAACCACCATCTCATTCAAGTGCTCTCTTCCAATTAGTGTATCCACGTTTCGTGAATATGTCCTCTCGTTCGGAACTGGAAACACCAAATTTGCGACAGGCAAAGCAAAAGCAGGTATCACGCGAGACATTGACTGTATGGACTGTAAGCTTAGGGTTGTAACTAGGTAGCTGTCACTTAAGCCGCGTTTCCACCAAAATTACCCGGAACTTTCAGTCCCAGGAACTACTTTACCAGGAACTAAAAGGTTCCTTCAGCCAATGGTTGTCTGCGTTTCCACCGGGGTCTAAAGTACCGCGAAGATTAGGCAAATTAGCCCACTGACGTTGTCGTCGGTCCATCTGTCATATGATTTCTTCTGTAACCCCATACTACCACCGAAGTAGCCTACATTATTTTCTAATAACCGGAACAGCCCGGAGGGGTTTATTCCACTTATATACAACGGGTTACCAACAATGACTATATATGGTTACTTTTGTATTTATTGATTTTCATATATCCTCTCAAACACATTCATTAACAGCAGAAAACATGCACACGTTGTAAACAATTTGCTGTTTTATTACTTTCTCGTCGTCAATTCCATATAGGCTAATCGCAAAATGACAAGAATAGAACGAAAACTCGGACTTGCGTGAAAATTTAAATTAGTAGTGGTACAGCCACCGTTTGCTTTCCTTCGAAGTTACTGCTAGCCGAGCAGCGAAGTGTGCCCTCCAGATGCGAACCATGCACCATAAATGAGTCCATAGTCTTCCTGGTCTTTTCGTGGAATTGAAAAATGGCAGTAAAATTGAGTAAAATTACGGCAATCTGAAAAAGCTAAAGGGAAGATTACTAGAATTAACCTGTTATTTTACCCAGATAAAAAGTGCGGAAGGTGATTTCCAGTTTGCTTGTACTGTACGCCAATGTTAATTATGCAGAACTACCGCATACCTCACATAACTGTATCAAACGTTTTGAGTATATTACAACGGGCTAACAAAGAAAATCCGGAAGAAAATATTCAGCAACCGAATTAATCCGTTTGAATGTTTTGGTAGCCTACGTAATATGCTGTCCCAGCACGAATGCTTAGCATTTTATAAAACGAATACTAAAGCAAGAAAAGAACAGAAGAGCACACGTTATAATTCCAAGACGTTGACAGGCTATAACCAAAACTAGGCTACTGCGCCGCATAACGTACAAGTTTGATTTGAAGTTATTATGAAAATAAATTGGTTTGCCGCTGCATATTTTCAAACATGGCGGGTAATGGCGGAAAATAAATACAACACAAATGCTGCGAGTACTCGACCAATCAGAAATGTTCAGCGCTGCAAGCTCCACCCAAAAGGTTCCTGTACTTTCGGAAGTACTACCCCCCGAGCAGGAACGTTTTGGGGGGTAAAACAAAGCCCCCAGAACTAAATTTAGACCCTAGTTCCTGCGGTGGAAATGCACCGAGTTCCTCAAAAGGTTCCTAGTTCCGGGGTATAGTTCCTGCGGTGGAAACGCGGCTTTAGTTAATGCACTTGTGTCTTACCTACTGCTTGTATTTTTTTTTTTTTTTTGTTGCATAGACTGTGTTGTTGCTGTTCTTGTTTGTGTTAGTGTTAATCAGATTAACCTACAGGGTCCAAGTTAAACTAGGCGGTTGTTCCCTGCACTTGGAACGGTTTTCAACACACTTGTTCCTGGTTATGGTTATACACTTTGTTGTACGTCGCTCTGGATAAGAGCATCTGCCAAATGCCTGTAATGTAATGTAATGAGACAGAATATTCTAGCCATGGTCGAGACTGGTACCAGCCTGCACTAAAGCTTCTCACAGTTTGTCCAAATGGGCGCTTGGGGTAACTACTTAAAATTGGCTGGGATGGGCTATCCATATTTAAGTCAGAAGCGGACACGGCAGAGCTGGAGGATGGTGTGTCTGGATTTTGTGGAGGACGGAAGTTGGCTGCCCCCGACACTGAGGCAGTAACGCTTTGCTCGGTGTTGGTAGATGTGCTGGGCTCGACAGTGGAGGCAGCATGCACTGGGGTTGAGGGTACCTGTTTTTTAATGAGGCACTTATCCATGCTGAAAGATTTACCTAGCTAGCTAAATAAAACGAATCGTGTTAGCCTTCTGTAAAATTAGTTTATACCCAACAAGCCAAATCCAGTGACTAGCAACAAATCAGCTATAGCTAGCCTGGAGCTGGCTAGCTAGCTGGCTAATCACTAAACCAATGGCCACCAAGTGAGCTGGTAACTTAAAAGAAACACGCAGCTTCCAAAACGTGCAAACTCAACTGTGAAACTATACATGACTACTAATAAGACCCAGAGAAAACAATGAACAAGAATCAAAGGTATTAACAGTTTTAATTGGATTGCTGAGAGCAGCTAGCTACAAACAGGTTTTGCAGTTCACTTAACCATGTCTGTACCGCATGTGTGAAGACTAAGCACACCCACACCTTCAAAATGGCCAATAGGAAAGCAGTGCATTTTTTGATGACCAATGACAAAATTACAGAAAACTATGAACGCTCAAAAAATGTGATTTTTTTCTGAGTTTTCATTGGATGGGCTGATGATTCCTCTGGGTGAGCAACGCCCACCCGTAGATACGCCCCCAATATGAAGGGAGAAAACGTATTTCACCCATAGCCTCTAGTTTTTATAATCCTCTAAAGGATGCAGGCAAGAGAAATTATTTAAAGAATTAATTAATTAATTTGTTCATTCATTCTTCTTAGGCAGCTTCTGGCAGCACCGTAATTATGAAAGAAAACAGCATAAGAAAGACGGTTTGGCTTTCTGCCTAATTTTAATCTTCATTATCAAGTATGACCAAAATTTTCCACGATCTTCATATTAATCATAATCATTTAAATATATTTTTGGACATAGAATTAAGAATTAGAATTAACCTTCAATGTGATGCAACTGATTTAAAACTGAGAATAATTCAATTTATATAATTCAAACTAAAACATGGATATAAATAAATGGTCTTTAATTGTGCAATTATTATAAATAAATAAATGATGCAATTATGACCAAATGTTGTTTAATTAAAATATATTTCTATATTTTTCATCTCAATGGAATATTAGCTATGCACGTTCTCAACTTTCTGTCATAAACGCATTACATCATACAGATTTCCAACTAGGACATGCAAATATGATGTAGGCTAAAATAATCATTTTTAAAAACAATGGCTGTGTCCCAAACCGCATACTTCCATGCTCCACACTACCATGCTCCGGAATATGCACTCCAGGCAATGCTTGGACTACGCACTCCGAACCATGGAAGTGCAGTAGCACAGAGAAACAGTTAAATGAGTGGGATGCACTTCGTGACGACATCTGGCCATAACCTGTAACCTTTGCCGAAACTATCGGTGAAATTCCGGTAGTAAACCTGAGGGGAATAATGTGAGAGCATTTATTTCATACCGTATTTATGTCGTATTTATTCAAGCGGACTTGACGTCGTTACCTATTTAAATGCAAGTCCTGTAAAAAATTACACATAACTGTCTAAATGGAAAAAAAACAACTTGATACATATACATTTTAGTTATATTGATACGACCTCTTTTACGATATCAACTTTTAGACTAGGAACACGCTTGGAATTCCTTAATCGCGACCATTATTAAGTACATTGGTGCAAATGCCGCTTCACAGTTTCCAACTGTGCTCCTAATGGCTATTTTGCTTCCTGCGACTTGGGTGACAACTGTGAATATGTAACGGATCGCTAGAAATGCTAGTAGGGACGAGCCTTTTTCAATTAACCTGAAATACACAAAATGGGACACTTAATCTTAGCTGTAACTATCAGAGAAATTTAGATGGTAAACCTGAGGGGAATAATGTTAATTTGTTAATTCACTAGCTGAATTGGTACTGTGTAAGTAGGCTGTGTTACTGAAATACTCTGATATAACCAGTTATCAGCAACATGTAATCGGCATAGCTAATCGGTTAAATTGAATTCTCCATTTTTGCTAGCGTTCGTATGTCAGAACAGAACCTGATGGCGAGGTTTTTCAGTGAACAATCTACCCCATGATAAAATTGCAATTGCACTGTAAACAATCATGTGTTGTGTTTTCATTATTTTCGCGCTGTTTACCAGCGCGTGAACAACTGGGTATGCAGTAAGTTAGGCGACAGAAATGGAGCCCATTATGTTCGTGATGGTCATGCTACTTTTCATGGGGTGGTACATTTCACATGAAACGGGGAAAAGATTGGCTGTGGTGAGGAGACAGCGACTGATCGTCGAAAACGGGAACCGACGAAGGCAGGCTATCCGGAGAGCGGCAGCAAGGAGATGAGCATTACTGAGAAGGATTGCGCTTGCCAGCACCGATGTAGGTAGTCAATATAGCCAGCTAGCTAGCTACACTGGTTCACATTACATATACTTAAACTTACAAAAAACTAACATTTACCTCACATATTGCGTTACTCATTCACTCTATCACTTTACTTATATACAAACTCTTCATCATGTACCGTTTCAAGAATTACATAATTTAAATTTCCAATCTGCACCACTGTCAGTACTAAACAAAAAGAAGACAGACCCCCTGAAGTAACGTAAAGTATTTATTTACGTTTTCTCTAAGGAGAAAGTCTTGCAAGGTATGGCAGGATTAATGTCAGTGTCCCGATCCTCACAAAATTTTTTGATGAAGACCAGGATCTCCGGCCAGACTTTCGTTTGTCCAGACGGGCAATCCAGAGTCTCTTGAGAATGCTCCCCAACATGAGGGACCATGGCTGGGACTACACACTAGATGTCCTCACCTTTGTGTACTGGCTGGCCTATGGGACATCCTACCGTGTTTGCTGTCCCACGCAGCACAGTACACAGGATGGTCCATGCCATCGCAGATTACCTGATTTCCATCCTGCCGAGAGTCATACACCTCCCTGAAACAGGAGATCTGGAAGCCATTGGAGAGGGGTTCTGTCGGCTGGCAGGACATTCAGCGTTCAGGAAGGCTGTGGGAGCCATTGATGGGTGCCACATACGATTGAAGCCACCTGGAGGAGTCACTAGACAGTGCTATATCAACAGGAAATAGTTTCCATCAATTATCCTGCAGGCTGTCTGTGACTCCTCCGGGAAATTCCTGGATGTCTTTGTGGGTTACCCGGGGTCTGTTCATGACTCACGGGTCCTGCGGAACAGCCCCATATATGTACAGCAGCTGTATCCTCCCCGTGGATACATGCTGCTTGGTGATGGAGGGTATCCCTGCTTGGAGGATCCAATCCACCTCATAACTCCCTACAGGGAGCCTGTCCAGGGGCCGGTGGAGGCCCGCTTTAACCGGCATCATTCCAAGGCTCGCTCCATAATTGAGCGAGCTTTTGGACTGATGAAGTCCAGATGGAGGAGCATCTTCCTTTCATCCCTGGAGGTGCACCGAAGGTTATTGCAGCCTGCGCTATCCTTCACAATGTCTGCCTGGCTGCTGACGATGTCCTGGAGGAAGACAGAAGACCACTGTCAGGAAATGACCCTGACCCAGTACCCATCCTTAGGGGGGAGATGCCGGGACAGCACCTGAGGGCAAGACTGGCGGAGGAGGTGTCAGCCCCAGATGTGTGTCCTGCTGGTCTGCAAGACCACATTTATTGGCGCTCTGATATAGTATAAAATGTGTTTTTTTCAATTTGCTTATTTTTTCTAAATTTTTTATAGTACCTTCCCTGTAGAGCATTATTTGCTACATACTTTTTTTTTGCCATATAGCTTAGTTTGTAAATGTTGTTCCATCTCTCCATCCATGTCCTTGTCCCTCTTTCTCTTCAAAATAATTAAATTGTTTTTAACAGTTCACTCAATTGTGAACAATTACGTATGGTAATCTGTTCATTTAAATACTTGTTGCTTATCAGAAGTTACACATATTTTAATTAGCAAATAAAATTTTTTTAGAATTTACCTTTTTTTTGGTTGCCACTCGACACGCAAACCACTGATATTTGATTTTTTTTAAAAGCTGTACTTGTGTAACATGAGAAACAGATTAAATTACTTCTATGAGGACAGAGGTTTACAGCAAGTATAGTATGTAAGTTAGCCTTGTAATAATGACAAAACTAACACAGCTGCTTAAAATAATTATTTATTAGCATATTTCTCAAACATGGCCAGAAAGTGGCCCAGAAACTCCCTCCTCTCCTCTCTCTCACGGGCTTCTCTCCTCTCCTCCCTCTGCAAGGCTTCCACTTCCCTCTGCCTCTCCCTCTCTAATGCCTCCCTCTCTCTCTCCTCCTCCACCTCAGCCTACCTCTGGAGGAACTCCAACAGGTCGGAGTTCCTCCGTTTCCTGCTGCCGCCTGCCCTCTCCTGCCTTCTGCTTTGAGGGGAGACCACCACTGTATCCCCTTCACCACTGGCTGAGGCAATCAGGACAGGAGGCGTAATGGACGGCCTCCCCTCGATTGCCTCATCCATCATGGCAAACCACCGCCAGGATGCAGCAGTGGTCTCACCCCCTTCTGTGCTGACCCCTGTGGGGGGTTCTTTAGCACCTAAAGAGACAAGCAATGGTATACTGACCACAAATGTCTTTCAAATTTTATTAACTACATAAAGTAAACAAGCAAACGTGCATTATGACAAAATATAATCGATCATCATTATATCCACAAAATTGATTGAAACAGATTCTGTTTTTGAAATACTGACCAGGTCAAACTTCATATGTACACATTACAGATACATACCTCGTACTTTTTTTCAGGTTTTCCCATTTTTTCTTTGCTTGGGCAGCTGATACCCTCCCTTGCAGGCCTGTGTTACTGATAAACTGCCTTCAACAGAAACAATTCCGGATATAAGAAAAAACAAACAAATTATCTAATCAGATTGTAATTATATATTTATTTCATAAGTACTTACTCCCATCCTCCCTTGGCGGCATTTCTTTTGCCCGTGAAGAGGGCCTCATTGTCCCGCCGCCAAAGCACAAGGGATCTTGTGTCATCATCTGTCCCTAGTGTCACATATGGAAAACCAGGTGATGATACGATATGATATACTTTATTGTCCCCTTAGGGAAATTTATCTTGGGCTCAGTATTGCGGCATTTAACAAATGTCATTCTACATTTTACATTATCCATATGTACATACATTCAAGTGCTGTTAATGAAATAAAAATAATAAATAAATAAATTCATTAATTAAAAATAATGTTAATCGCAATATATATCGCATGTGCTGTCCTACTTCCATGCACTTTAAATGATTTCTCAATAATAACATCTTTGCCTGTACAATCAGTTTACTAAACCCAAGAACAAGGGTGAGGCTCACTTCAGTTTTCTTGTTTACTAACTACTGAATTCTCCCTTGAATTATATGATGGAGTGGTGCTGGGATGTCTTGCGTGGTATCATATGACAGGCGTACCACTTTAACCGGTTTTAGGCTGAAACTTTGACATGGTAGAACCAAAAAAAAACACAGTAATATAGAATACTTTCTTAAAGTGTAATTCTAGCTAAGTGGGTCGATATCCAGCCAGGTAGCAAGTAAGAGCACATGGGAATAAATTCGTAATAAATATTATGAATATTAGTTCAATAATATTCACGTCCATCTAGCTAAATCGCTACTATTATTGCCTTTGTATGGATAGCAAGATAGCTAGTTAACGAACTGGAGATTGGTAGCTCCGGTTAGCCACATTATTCAGCTGGCTATATTACCATTGTGCTGTACCACATGTTTTCAAACATTTAAGAATTTTAGCATACAACTGTTGATAAATTACTTACATTTGTAGAAGGCCTCAGGAGGAACAACCTCATGTCCGTCATCCGCCATTGTCGTTGTTCTTCTAACAGTTTTTCTCGAAATGAATTATGGGATTTTTCCCAGTCGGAGCATGCACGGATGCACACTTCAAATTTTGATCAAATGGAGTGCGCATCCAGGTACCTTATCCGTGCTCCGCACTACCGAACTTCGGTTTGAACTCGCACTCCAAGATGGAGGCATGCTCGCTATGCGCACTCGGAGCATGGAAGTATGCAGTTTGGGACACAGCCCATGTGTGATAGGAAAAAAATATTTTACCTCGGAAAACAATGAGTGATTTTTTCCCCCTAATATTATTATCTCAGTGGAAGTATTTTATTTTTGCTGACAAAAATAAATGAAGCCCAATGGGGAAACTGGCTTTTTGGGCAAAAATAGGTAGCAGCAGGGGGCAACATTACATCCGGTGCTGAGGTTGAGAACCAAAAGCTGACCCCGTGGTCCTACATCTCGGCACCGGATGTAATGTTGCCCCCTGCTGTTACCTGTTTTTGCCCAAAAAGCCAGTTGCCAGCCAGCTGCTGTTCCATGGATTCCTATGGGAGCTGCTCAATGGCGCATGAAGCAGATTCATGGACGCACTTATGTTTGACTATGGGCTTTTGGCACCAGAGCGTGCACACTGGGTACCTAAACGTGAAGGATCATGGTGAACACAGAGAAATGACATTAACCCACAAGGGTGCGCTCCGAAACAGCTCTCAAATCGTCAGACGAACTGTGCCTTTGCTGGCTAGCTACAGGACTGTTTGTGACAAAGCCATCCCTAATGTGATTACTAACATTCCTGCAGTTTAAATTAATAAATAAGGAAGTTGGTATTTTTATAGAAGCATTTGGCAAGACTGTACATTACATTAGCTAGTTAGCTAGATACATACTTATGAAAATTTATGCGAGCTAGCGAGACTCAGAGCTTGCACTTCCAGGCTCAGAAACAGCTTTTTCACCCAAGCTGTTGCCCTTCTGAACCTGGCTACCCGCTGAACTCTACTCACCCACTTACACGCACACACACAGCCCCCCCCCCCCCCCAAGCCCCCCCCCCGAACCCTACACCACACACACATGCACACTCCCCTCCATGTTCTCTCACCTACCAACATTCACACCCTGACCTCTCCCCTCTGCTCCATCCTCCCCCTGTCGCTACACTTTAATGACTCTCTTTTTGAACTACTGCCATGTTTAAAATGCAATTTTAAAATGCCTGCACATTGTGTTAATGACAATAAAATTGAATTGAATTGAATTGACTGAAATGCAGTGAGAAGTTTTTGGTTACCTTGCTAACTAAATAACTATTAGGTTTCACAAGCTAGCTATCGAGCTGTCTTACTAACTAGCTGGGGCTAGTTAGTTAGACAGTAGGACAGTTGTAGATGGATAACTTCTGCGAATGATACAAACATTTGGTGGCACCCCCCGAAACCCTACCCAAGACAATCGGGCATAGATAATGGATGTATGGATGGATGATGATAATGATGATGATGATGATTATTATTATTATATTAGGGGACTGAGCTGCTGGAGCCCTATTTTTTTGTTCTGATTATTATTATTATTATTATTATTATTATTAGGGGTCCGAGCAGCAAAGCTGGAACCCAATTGTTTTTGTTTAGATTTTTAGGGGTCCAACCCTATTGTTTTTGCATTCTATTTTATTTTAGTTTATTTCATTTATTTATTTTTCTCCCGGGTTTCGGCTTAAAAACTTGTAACTTCTGTTTGGACTGGTAAAAATTGATAGGAATGTTGCGGCTGAGGTCCCCTACGATCGGTATTAAAATTACATTACCCGAGTTGGTGGTGCTATAGTGATCAAATTAATGTTCAATTTTCAAACGGTCATAACTTTTGAACTGATTGTCATAGAAAGATTTTAGGAAGAGTCCTGGTGGTTCCGAACTTCTTCCATTTAAGAATTATGGAGGCCACTGTGTTCTTCAGGACCTTCAATGCTTCTTTTTTGTACCCTTCCCCAGATCTGTACCCTGACAAAATCCTGTCTCAGAGGTCTACGGACAATTCTGTCGACTTCATGGCTTGGTTTTTGCTCTGGCATTCACTGTCAACTGTGGGACCTTATATAGATGGGTGTATGTCTTTCCAAATCATGTCCAATCAATTGAATTTACCACAGGTGGACTCCAATCAAGTTGTAAAAACATCTCAAGTATGAACATTGGAAAAGGAGCATCTGAGCAAACGTCATAGCAAAGGGTCTGAATACTTATGTAAATGTGATATTTCAGTTTTTTAAATTTGCAAAAATTTCTAAAAACCTGTTTTCACTTTGTCATTATGGGGTATTGTTTGTAGATTGATGGGAATGAAAATGAATTTAATCATTAAACTTAATAAGGATGTAACGTAACAAATGTGGAAAAAGTGAAGGGGTCTGAATACTTTCTGAAGGCACTGTAACTACCTTATCAAACCTGTGTATTGTAGTTTTTCCAGCGACCTTGTTCCAGTTTTGGATAAAAGCATCTGCTAAATAAATGTAATGTAATGTAATGTAGTGCTGGAATACTTTTGGTGCTGATTTGCCACAGGGTGGCGCTATAGCAATTAATTTAATTTTCAGTATTTAAACAGTCATAACTCTTGACCACATTACCATACAGATATGGTTCTGGGGGCTGTAGATTCCACTTTTCATTCAAAACACGTCTTTTGCATCTTTACAGTCAATGAATTTTCATAATTATAAATTGAATGAACTTTCCTCCTGCTATGGCGATTAGGCTATTTAAATTAAACTTACACAAATATGTTCAGTGGACTCTTATCTGAAAAATTATGGCTGCAGTGTTAAATTACATTTTTCTTTTCATGCATAAATTATGAAAATTTAGTTTATTAATTCTCGACTTGGTTAATTGACTTGCTGCCTTTACTGATTTGTAGGGCACATCAGTCTGAATAAAACAAAAATGTATTGGTGTTGATCAGCTGAAAAATGCAGAGACTACAGCTTATCTTGTGTCCAACCTGGAATTTTTCAGGTTGGCACAAATTTTATTTTTTCTGACTTTTCCCAATATTACTACATAATGTAGCGTTATTGAATGATCATTTCCATATCATAAGAAAGAAGAGGGTTGCATGCACAATTTTATTATGCTTTGAATATTCACATCTAACTTCCTAATGATTTCATTAAGCATTAATTACACATTAGACATTTGTGACAGCATGCCCCATAATGGGGCTTGTGTGGGGCAATTTGTCACAATATAATTAATTGACACATTATAGGTAACACAAAGTGAAATTTCAAATCCAACATTTTGTTTATTTCCAAAACACTGTTAAACTTATCAAAAAATATAAACTATATATACATATATATATATATATACAGATAATACTAAATGTATATACAAATAAATCTTGTAAATGTGGATAACAAAAAGCAACACTTGAATCTTAATTAAAATAGTAATTCATACGTATGTATGATAATAGATAATAGATAATAATAACAGATAATAATACTAAATATTGAGCATTCAGTTGAGATACATTTAGAGCATCTCTATTAATTACAATTTTTAGGATATGAAATGGAATATGGTGATTCTTTCCAATGAGTTATTGCCATATTTAGTATTATTATTATCTGTATACATACGTATGAATTAATATTTTAATTAAATCAAGTGTTGCTTTTTGTTATGCTATGGAAAGGATCATTCAATAATGCTATTGGGAAATGATATTGGGAAAAGTCAGAAAAAATTAAATGTGTGACATAATGCCCCGGTCTCACCTATATATATATATATATCAGAAAGCTCATATGGGGCTAGTTGTAACCCCATTATCCTGTGACAGCTTGCCCCAAGCACACTCTGATGCTAACTTCAGCTATCTCACTAGTATCACTTAGCATGGGCTTAAGGATTATTTATATATTAAGAGTGGACATACTCCTCTATCTAAAATATAAACCAGTCTTACAATTCCTCAAATCGGTATTTTTTTACAATATAAAAACCAACATGTCATTTTTTTTTTTAATGGTCAAAATTACAAAATATGCCATTACCTCAGTATGCTGTGTGTCTGTCAAAAAATTACCTGTGGGTCACACAAAAAGGGGCATTATTTGTTATATCAGCATTTTTTATCAGCGACCCCTAGTGGCAAAGTTAATTGCTGCGAGGCAACTTGCCCGTGTGTCTCCCCTACTATTATTCTGCATTCTGATGTTCATTTTTGGGACTTTGGTCTTTTCAAGTTTGATGATACTTGGCACTGTCGTAGCAAGTTACATGCAGTAGTGCCGGCATGCGTTTGGTGCCAATTGGCCACTTGATGGCCCTTGAGCATTGAATTGAATTTTCATTATTTAAACAGCCATAACTGTTGAACACATCGCCGTACATACATGAGACAGATGCCATTACATTCCTCTCATCACAACAAACAAGGCTATTGTGAAATAATGACCACAATGGAGGTGAAGAATCCCCTAAAGTGAAGTGATTGCTGACCACCTTGGAGGGAATTATCCCACTTATTACATGGCTAATTACTTCATACAAGGGTTATCAACAATGATTATATAGTACTTACTTTTTCCGTTTATTGATTTCTATTTTGCTGAAATTGAAATATTCTTCCATGGCGCTGTCAAGTAAGACTCTGGTTGATAGTCCTATTTGGACCGTTGTTAAGCTGAAACCTCTGATTGTTGATTCCATGAAAACAATGATTCTATCGGGAAAAAATAGTTCCATTTTATACCATATAATTAGCACCAATCTTTGTTATTTTTCATTACATTGTTTCAGAAAATTGCCATGAATCAATCATAGTTATCTCCCTCTGTCTTGCTTTTTAAAATGGTTTGGTCACAGTGTAGACACATAATCTTTCTTGCCCCTCCCACCCAGGTTAGAATGCAAACTAACGTTAGCTTTATTCTAGGTTTGCCGTTACTCACATTACTGAGTTAATTTTGATCTCTCTCTCCCTCTCTCTCCAGATTGCAAGTTTAACTGCCACAAACGCTGTGCCCCCAAAGTTCCTAACAACTGCCTGGGAGAAGTAGCTATCAATGGAGGCAAGTACCCCAACTCTGGGCATAGATGCGTCTGCTCTGCACACATCACTCTGGTCTGACCTAGAAAGAGAGAGAGTATTCCTGAAGGAATTGTGTGGGCTTGCTTCAAATTCCAACTGGCACTGTCCTCAAGCCTCAATGCATTTCAAGGAGGGCGCATAGCTCAGAAGAAGCACGAAACTGTCCAAACCCACTGCTTCGCAGCGTTACATATAGGGTACAGCCGGGGATCAGCAAGTAGCGATTATGTTCCAGGGATTAGTCATATCCTAAAAGTGTCATGAGTAAAACTGTGCTAACTATATAGCTAGCTTGCTATGGCATGTCCTCACCTCTGTAACATTATTTGTGTGTCCATACATCTGTATCGGTGGTTGTAGCGTCCGTGTGTCCATACATCTGTATCGGTGCTTGTAGCTGTGTCTCATTAGCTCCTACTCATGCGTGCAGTACGCGGGGTGTAGCTGTGTGTCGGTAGCTCCTACTCATGCGTGTAGGATAGCATCCGTACGCGCTAACTAGGTTAACTAAAGTAGGCGCAACGCTAACATGTTAAGATGTTATCTTCTGTACAGATGGGATTTCTGTGAGTTCCCGCATGTTTGATGAATGGTGCTCCTCGTTTCAGCAAGTCATCAAAACGCCTAGCACACAATTGGAAATAAGAGAAGTGGACCCTCATTTAAACTCCGCATTTGCCGAATGTACAGACAAAACTCTCCATTCTCCGTCCTACTCTGATTTACAGCGTGAACGTACCATCTCCTTCGCCTTTTTTTCTTCTTTTGCATAGCTAGATAAACTAAAGGCACTTTAAACACTTTCACACCCCAGCGGAACAGTGCGGTGTTCTCATTGAGTATACCAACAATGGTGTTCGTGGACATGTTCACCAGTGGTTCTCAATCCTGAAGTTCTTTCTTCTTACTGAGTATACTGCCAGCTAAAGGTTAGCTAAAGTAACGTGAGGCGATAAAGCTGTGCTTAAAATCTCATGCCGTGAGTGGCCACCTGCGCATGCGTTCTACTACAGCGTACAATGTCCCGAGTGACTTATGTGAATATTTCAAAAATCCGAATACAAGGAACAATGTCTGGAACTAGCCAGTCATTTTGGTGTAAGCAGTTTGAATGTAGTGCAAAAACTGTAGGACTAGTTAGAGCTAGAAAAATCGGGCAGAAAGTACAGATAATAAACAAAATTTTTAAAAAATGCAAAATAGCAAGAGTGGGCTTGCCGGAAGCAAGCCCACTAATAATTCACACTATCGCTGTCCGTCAATCAGTTCTTTTTTGGGTTTGAGCTCAGAGTTTAGTTCTGAGTTCTACCCCCTAGCGGACCGGTTGTGTAACTGTCTGTGAGCCTCCATTCCAGAGAGTGGCACAGCACAGAGCAATGCTTGCTGGAATGCCTGGCCACTGCAGGCTGTATTGCAGAATGGATCCCTGAAATCACAGCTGTTGCATCTGCTCAGATCTGCTGAGCCCGGGTGCCGAGTCCGATGTGGTGATAGAGGAGGGGAGTGACGACAATGACAGTGAGAAGAACAACGCTCTCATTGATGACATGGATGAGTCCATGGCTCCTGAATCTGCCCTCGCACTGGGGATGGGACAAGGCGACATTGGGTATCTTCAGGACCCTGACACAGAGGACTCCAGCAGGACGATCAGGTAGAAAGAAGTGCCCCTGATCAACACATGGTCATCAAACTGGTCTGTATTCACTGGTCCATGCCTTGTGCATCTAACAATGTTAGATACAGAGTCTCTAACAACAGCTAGAGTCTTTCAATAGCCAGGAACAAAAACATTTTTTTTTTAAACATAAAAATTTATAAATAAAAACTGGTCTTCAATAATAAATGATAAAAATACAGCTGCATGGTAATCTATCTAGACTATCATATCTAGTTTACAGGCAGGTATGGAAGCAATGAGATTTTCTGGTATTAAAGTCAGATTAGATTGTAATAGCAAGTGTGTGAATGGAAAGGGAAATTGCACAGCCTGAATGAGTAAAATGGGAGAGATATACGAGTTCTGATAATTACAGCCTCACAATGATGCTACCAGTATGTGTAGACTGATCAGCTACCCATTGATTTAATTGTTTTTTTAAATGTACACTTTCAGTTTCATTGCGGTGCTCAAATGAAAATATCTTGTATGACTATGAAAACTGGTGAAATGGTATTGATAGCTTAGATACTATGAGCCTAGATTTAGAATTAAGAAACACTATAAATGCCAGTATTCAACAACAACTTGTCTGTAACAACCACAGGGCTTACTTGAGTTGTAAGCCATTAAACACCCAGACTACTAACTGGAGTTTTGCAGTAATGTACAGTTACCTCCCCAAACATCTCCATCAAATTTATTTCAGTCTTTCTGTGCGATTTTTATTTTGGTTGGTCTCTCCAGTAACCCTTCATTTATAAGTGATTGGGTGCAAAGGAATCACAAAGAGTTAACAAATTATGTTGATCGGTCCATGTTACATTTTGTGTGAAGAGCTAAGAGTCAGAGATAGATTTGTTTTGTGTCATGGCTGCATGCTTGGCAATTATAAAGGCTACTGTCTTTTCCTCCAAAAGCCCGTCGACCAGCAACAACATTCCCCTGATGCGAGTAGTACAGTCTGTGAAATACATCAAGAGGAAAAGCAGTAATGTTATGAAGGAGGGCTGGCTGGTGCACTTTACCAGTAAGGACACACTGGTAAGAATCCTGGGGTACATGGGTATACGTTGCATGAACGACTGGTGTCATGACCTCCCAATGTGTGTTAGAAACTTCCCAGTTCCCCAAAATACTCCAATTCCTATTTATTTACAAACTTTGTGTTATTGCATTTTGTTATCTCAGTTGAAAAGAAGTTGAATTGTTGATGGTCATTACTGTTAGCAAGGCTTGACATATTGGGCATTTGAGGCTCAATACTTCAAATAACATCAAAATGTTGTATTCCTACAATGGAATGTACAGTATTACTACTATGATGGTCCTTAAAAGAATACTAATATGATGGGAGCATAGTATTCTGTCTTACAATACTTTTACTGTGTAATTTATGTACTGGACACAATTTGCAATAACGAATTGCTGATATAAATCTTTAGCCGGAAGAAGAGAAGATCCCCATGGGCAGTTTTTTTGCCAGGATAGGGAGAATACAATGGATTAGACAGTGCCAAGACATGTTGAGGTCCATGTGACGTGCCACATGTTTAAGCACGTCTCTCATGTCACAGGATAGCACCAGCGATGGTGCTGCAGGGCTAAATCACCATCACCAAGCTTAGTGTTGGGGTCACCTCAGGTCTCCCGAGACGCACCAGGAAGCAACTAGTCTTGTATTACCCCCCTCAGCCTGCCCTGCTCTGCTCTTCTGGAGTCACAGCCGATCATAGTAAAAGCAATTCAGTCTTAATTCACACTTTAATTAACACTGGGCCATTTCCTGTGAAGGCACCCCTAGAAAGTCAGTCTTGTGTGGCACCAAATCTAACAGTGCCATGGCTGCTGCTGCAGTGGAGCGATGTGTGTGTGTGTGTGTGTGTGTGTGTGTGTGTGTGTGTGTGTTGAGAGGTTGATGGTTGGCTGGGGAAGATTTCACAGGATTTGTAACTCTTCGCCTTCGACTGCAGCAAAGCACATTTCTGTGATCGAGCTGCCGATTTTGACGGGTAGAAATGGCGAAGTGGCTTCACACCGTGTCTCGCACCTCTCAGATTCAGATAAACTGGAGTGCAGGAGCAAATACAAACTCTGCTAGTTTAAAGTGTCATGGGAAGGATGATCCGAAGATACAAGTAGGAGCTCATCAATGAATAGTAATAAGACACATTGCATTCCATGGTATACAAACATTCAAAAGTACAACTGGTGTGGTACTACATTGTGCTGTGACTATTTGTGCATTTCTTAAGCTTGGTGTGCACAATTCTCAGCTATTTTAAAATATTTTACCAGTCAGTTAAAGATTAAAATGATTAATGGAGCAATAAAGAAAGGTGAGCATGCAGCTGAGGCTGTGTTTGTATTACTGAACTTTGAAAACCAGTATTAACTGCTACGACCCACATCTTATGGTCACTTGTGCTAAGCTAACTGTGAGGGTTACTCTGTCAATAAAGAGGATACACAGATTTTGGTTAATGAATGAATGAGTCGATAAAGAAATTAACGGAGCCCCAGTAGAAGGTCTAATCCCTAGTCTATGTGTCCTGGTTCTGGTGTCTCACAGCAGGAGGAGGTACACCTGTCTGGTAGGAGATGAGGTCAAGTTTGCTAATCTGTTCCAAGATCACTGCTTAGAGGATCTTGGGGGTGAGGTGTGCTCAGAAAATAATCTGCCACTGCAGCCCCTAATAGGATTTGCCCTTGCTTTTTGTTTCTCAAAATAGCGGAAGAGGCACTATTGGAGGCTGGACAGCAAAGCCATCACTCTGTACCAAAATGATACAGGAAGCAAATACTACAAGGTAACAGAGCTGTGTTTTTCCCGACTTATGATCTGGAGGGGTACTGAGCAATGCTGTTAACTGGATGATACTGTCTGTGAATGTTAGATGGAATGAGGATACCAAGGCAAAAAAACGGTCAGATTAGCTCCATCCTTCTGCTCATCTCATATTTGAAATAGACCATTTTGAAATTGTTACCATTTTCTTCTGGAATTATCCAGCTGTAATGACAATGCAAATACTGTCAAAACTTTTTTATGTTATCTATTAGATCAATGCTGTACATGATGTTGTCATTACACAAGATAAATGGTCTCATTCAAAACCACAGTCATGCTGGGGATTTCTTTGTTTGTTTGCAATAGTTTGTGGTTGGACCCTTCTATACAATTAATATATCGATGAAAGGTTTTTTTTTTCCTATTGCAATTTTGAATAAGTTCAGAAAAAGCACAAGCACATAATGGGCCCTATTTTCACTGGCTAGGCCCAACTGTCAAACTCCAGCATAATTCATGGTGGTGGTGAATTGAGGTGTGTCCAACAGACATTTCGTTACTTGATACTGTAGCACTCCAGTGGTAAAGTTGAAAAGAGGTTGGTTTAAGAGGAGCAAATTTAGCTTTCTTTTGCATTAGTATTGCTTCAAGGCCGTAGCAAATTGGCAGTTTTGTCATCTGTCATCTCATGCATCTGTCCAAGAGATGCAGAGTGGTCATGTGCAGTTATGGCACCTCAAAAAAGCCAAGAGTAAATGATGTTTGCAAACTACAGGCATATATATATATATTATATATATATTACTATATTACTTTTTGAATTTACCAGACTATTTAAAGAATAGGTTTTGTATTTTTGAACCCAGACTCTATTATAGGATAATCCTGGATTATTTTGCTGATTGCTTAAAAATTGAGTTTTATATCTTTTTATTGCGTCCTCATAAATTTTCCCCCAATATATTTCTATGGAAGCCATGTCTGATGATGCAACAAAAAGGTATAAAACTCTTAACTTGTTGGCGTAAGCACCTAGCGCCCATGACGCCGGCGTCCTGAGGTTGCTCAATTTAGACATTCTGTGCTCCTGAAACCAAATTATGAAACGAAAACACAAACTCTGTGTTCTAGCTTTATTAGTAGACAATTCAGGACAACTATGCCAAATACAATGTTTTACTGCGCCCCCATTGTCACACTGGTCGTCCATTTACCAAGGACCCCCTCCTTGCAGTCTCATCTGTAACTACACCCCCCACTCATGGCACACTGGGCAATAGTGTCCATCTAGGAATACATGAAAACATTCTTTTACCACTAAAAAATCGCATTTCGTTGTAGCAACAAGATAATGCCAACAATAGCTGAAGGTATGCCAGTACAGCTGTGAAAAACACTGCTCACTGCACACTGAGATAAACAAGAATTTTTCAAAAATTATACCATGTCATTCTACTGTCAATATCTGCGACTAAATATGGAATAAATATACAATCTTCCCATTGGTTTTACATGTAGAGATGTCCCTTTCGATACAGAATGAATAAACTATTTGTTAAATATACCTCATTTGTGACACCTAGGTACTTTCCAAAATAGCTGTGCGTAATACCACACATGTTGTGTACGGCGTTGTTGCCCTTTGTAGTACAATTTGGCTTGATGGACAATTAATCTATCCAATAGGTGACAGAATAAGCTTTCTAACGATAGTTAGATAGTTTCTAATAGCGTTATATAGCTCAGTATACCCGTAAGTTTTGTCTCATTATGCCTGCGTTACACATTCAGTCAGTGGTATCAGTAAAAGACAATGCACCTGGTGAAACTTTATCATTGACTTTTGTCATTTCTTGGAAAATATTATTATTCTTGAGAACTTCTTAGCATGGCTAAGGCATATGTTTGCTGAGAGCCCTAGCTAACATAGTTTTCTGGAGTAAGAGAGAAGAGGAGAGAACAACTGAATTGATTTACTGTCTCTGTCTATCTACTGAACACAGATAACATTTCATCATCCCTATTTAAGTACTACTGCTCAAAATATTTCTGTTATATACGTTCTTTTAGGTTAGTGGTATATTATAATGAGGATATTTCATGTAGGATATGTAATGTAAGCGTTCGGTGGTAGCTTAGTAGTTTTTGTGTTTCATGCACCAGATATGGCCATCGCCAAAATGTGGTGGATGGTTGAATATTGTTTTCATATCGTCCCATCCCCATACAACGAAACGTTACAAACTGTAGACTAGAGAAATACATACGAGAGTTCATTATTACACATTTAGGTACTGTAACGCATTGTGTGACAATGTTTTTGCATTATTTTTAAATCCGATACCAATGTTTAATCTTAAACCTTCGTAAGGGGACCATTTAAATGCTTTGTATTGGACAAAAAGCATTTTATCTATTTTTGGAGAGATTTTGGATGTTTCTGGACACCTAAATGTTTTACACCACTGTACTGAGGGAAATCTTGTCATTCCCACTTGAAAATGATGCAACAGTGAGTTTCTTGAGTCAAACAGTTGATTTGTAATGAAATATGTGATTATGTTGTGATTTACAGCAATGCATAATTTAGACATGTTGGATAGATTTGGAGACACTGGATACACTGCTTACTTTTTGCTTCATAGATCTTTAGTAGTTCTACATATCCACCCTTAGATTTTATGAACTGGGATCTCTAAGAATTTCACTGCAACTAAAAAAGAGCAAATTCTTTTTTTATTTTTTGCCTAGCAATTGCATTTGTGGCACTTTAGCTTCTTCCAAAATTATGCATATAGACTAATCTTATCTCAACATAAGTATTGTAAATGGTACAAATGTCCTGCTTCATTTAAGTTATTTTTCAAGTCTCTGGAGTTATAAAGCTTTAAATAATGTACCCCCTAAATGGGCAAAGATTGGGCAGATTTGGCATTTGCGCAAAGGGGTTAAGCAAACATTTTTAGCAATCAGCGAAATTTTGGGCTTCTCTACTCACAGTTATCGAAGATCATCTAATAGGGTCTGAGTTCAAAAATACCAAACCTATCCTTCATGTAAGATAACATAATATCCATTTCAATTCATTGATGTACCTGTGACACTCTGGTCCAATGCAGTCAGCCAACACCTGATATAACAAATACAAAGTAGCCTATGTAGTTAAGCCTTTACAATCAAAATTGGACAAAGGAGTATATATACAGTAAACGCTATTGCTAGAAAATACAATTCGGAAAAATAAAGTGTGCAAGTGAAATAGTTGCAGTGTAGTGGCCTACAGAATGCATTCAAGAAAGCCATAGCTATATTGAAATTTATATTTACATATATTTACACCATAAGTGTACGCAATAGAAACAACTCAAATAAATAATTAGCCAGGCACTTAGAGACACATAAAACTGAGTAAAGAAAATGTGTTTTCACCATTGGAGGTCTGCAACTGGAATATGCTGCAATAGTGAAAACATATTACCCCTTCTTTGGTTTATGTGTTTATAATCATCTGGGTATTATTTATTTGTGTTTTTTCTGTTGTGCACTGGTCCTTAGGTCTCTTACTATTCATTGCACTTCATGTAATGGCATACGGAATGTGTTGCAGACATACCTGTTAGATACCAGCCTAGAAAAAGACCTAACCTGTATGGTAACTTAGGCTTGCCCCTTTATAGGAAATCCCACTATCTGAGGTGCTGTCCCTGGAGCCAGCTAATACCGTGGACCTCATGCCAGAGGGGGCCAACCCACACTGCTTCGAGATCAGCACAGCTGGTGTGGTGTACTACGTCGGAGAGAACTTGCTGAATGTGGTTGGTGGCATGCCAACGAACAGCAGTGTGCTGGTCAGCGGCGTGGGTCTGGATGTGGCCCGTATGTGGGAGATGGCTATCCAGCACGCCCTCATGCCGGTCATCTCCAAGGGCCTCTCACACGGGGCCCATCACAGCCATCACAGTATGTAAAACAAACGTATGCTGGCACTAGAGGTCTCCCAACAAAGGACAAAACAAGCAAAGGACATTACAGATAAACAACACATCACAGCACAGTACACATGTACATATTCATACAGGGAAGCCCTTCCTGAGTAGGGTTTCGCTAGGCCTTGTTAGGGGTCCAAGCAGCGAAGCTCCTGGAACCCTATTGTATCTGTTAGGATTATTATTATTATTCTTATTATTATTTTTCTCCGCTAATTGTTTGCCCACCATTTTGACTTTTTAGCTGCGGCGCGGAAGCTTTCTTCCCTAAAAGTGTCTGAGGCTCAGCAACCATAAGTCCTAGACCAACCAAATTTGCTAGGTGGGTTCCTATGGCCCCCCACTACTCAGGCACTACGAATCACCTATGTCGGCCAGATGGTGGCACTATAACAAAGGGTCATGCTTAAAAGGCCATAACTCCTACACCATAAGTCAGATCGACACAAAACTTACTCTACAACTTTGCTATTGGGACCACCTATGTCCGTCATATTGTTTGCCCGCCATTTCGAATTTTTTTTCCTACAGGGCTTTTTCAATTTTGGCCCAATCAGCACCAAATTGGATACAGAGCCTCAGGGGAACAACCTACATAAACACAATCTAAATGGGCCCAATCAGATAAAAGGTATGGCTGCTGTCAACCGACGAACTTCTCGAACTTTGACGAAGTGCGTCTCTTAGCACAAAATTGGCCGTAAGTCATCTATATTTTATGCGATCATCTTGATATTCTGTAGATATTTTGGGTGAAGGTATATGATCATGAGGACAAAACCATTTTAAAATCGTTCTATAGGGGGCGCAATAGTGCCAAAAAATGTGTATGCCCAATGCTTGGACCCCTCCCAATGCCACTTGCGGCTTTAATTTAGCTTATTCCATTTCATTACTGTGGGCACAAAAGACCTTTTAAGCCCATCAGCTCACATTGTTTTTGTTAGAAGTTATTATATTTTGTCGTATTATACATTATGTTTAGTATAGTGTAGTGTTTTTGTTTGTCACATACATTCTTCAATATAAGGATCATGAACATTTAATGTATATTCTTAAATGAAATATAAATTTATTATTTTAAGAAATATAAGTTAATTTACTGGAAATCTTCCTGCCTCTCACCCAATGCATGCTGGGATAGGCTCCAGCACCCCCATGACCTGACCAGGATAAGAGGCTATAGATAATGGAAAACTAATGCAAAACTATTGACTACACTTATGTTCTTTCTGTGGTGTGAGAAAAGAGGCAATTAGGGTAGTTACTGTTGCTTTCTACAAAATTATGATGTTGAACACTTTAACATGCCATTTTTGCCTAAATACTTCACAATTGTTTCTTTATCCAATAGAAGATGTTTCTGTCAGCATTTCCGTGTCCAACTGCCAAATTCAGGAGAATGTGGTGAGTATGAAATCAATGACAGAATGTAGTGGGGAAAATGTATGGTGCTCAAAGGGTGAATAGTGATCTTCAAGGGACTTCTAAGTAGCATCAAGTTAGCATTTATTGATTTTAGGAGGTTGAAAAACTATCAAATGTCTGAAACACTCTTCTGAAACATGAAATGACAAAAACAAAAAAAAGTGCTGTGAGACTGTACATTGCCAGAACACCTGACCTCTATGAGAAATGCAAGCAACAAAAGATCCTGAACATATGGTGTCTCTATGATCATTCTCTGGCAATATCATAAAATAAGCACCCAACGGTGCAATTTCTTGGTAGAATTATGGTCTAGGAAATATGTGCTATATATACAAATGGGTGACAAATTAAAGAAAAAATCAACATAAAGTGACTTAGTAAGGTGCTTCAATGCAAGTCTCTGGAACTCTTTCAGAATGACAATGCCCCCATCCACGGGGAACGAGAGGTTACTGAATATTTTGATGAGTATGAAAATGATGTGAATCATATGGTATGGCCTTCACAGTCAACAGATCTCAACATCATCAAATCACCAAATGAGGGAATATCTTTTGAAAGATTGGTGTTCCATCCCTCCAGTAGCAGAGACTTGCAGAATCTATGGCAAGGCTGTGCTATGCACTGAAGCTGTTTTGGTGGCTCGTCATGGCCCAGCACCTTACTAAGTCACTTTATGTTGGTTTTTCCTTTAATTTGTCACCCGTTTGTATATATCCACTGCATGGCTAATATTTTTGGAAACCCCTACTACCTAGCAGAATGGGTCTTACTGAAGAGCTCAGTGACTTTCAATGTGGTACATTGCAATGTGGCAAGGTGTCATAAGATGCCACCTTTCAAGTAAGGCTGGGCAATATGGCCTAAAAATAAATTCTCCAATTTTTTCACACCACACCCGATTTACGATTTTAATCAAATTTTTTTTCTTAAAAACAAACTACAAAAGACAAAGGAATTATTCAAATAAGTTGTGTTTTTATTTTAACAATAAAAATGATTAACAAAAGCAAACAAATAAAGATGAATTTCCACATTGGGATTAATAAAGTGCAAACCTAACTTTCACCAAACCTCACTTTAAAAAAAAAATCATACATGAGGTGCTTGTAATGTCTTTCAAAGTATTTTTACAAGTTTTTTGCAAGGAACACAAGCCTGTCTACTGCCTCTGGCTTGAGGCATGCCCTGTGGCATGTTACAGTGCCCCCCCGACCCACACTAAAGACCCTCTCTGTTGGGGCACTTGTAGCAGGGATAGAGAGGTATTTCTTGGCCAGATTACTGAGCCTTGGGAAGTTTGCTTCATGGCGCTTCCACCACTGAAGTGGATCAGTGTCTGGGTCTGTGTCAGGGGACAACAAGTAGGTTGCCAGCTTAGTTTCAATTTTGTCTGCCTCTGACTGGGTGGAAGATGGGACTTTCTTCTTGAAGAGCTTCTTCTTGGTGCACTTGCACAGCTGGGCCTGGCTGTGGTGTGTTTTTGTCAGCGGGCAGAGACATCAGCTCTGTGATAGCTCTTTTCTTAATTTGTTCCACCTTGTCATGGTCAATGTAAGTTGTCCAGCACCTGGGGTCCATCAGTGAGGCCATGTCCAAGAGTTTATCTGGGACAGGGTCACTGTATTTGTCATTAAGGTATCCCAATATGTTTTTTATTTTTTGTGAGCTCAGTGTCTTCCTCCTCTGGCTTCTGAACATATGGAGCGCCGGTTTGATGTAGGAGATGCTGACATAAGCCTCCCCAGACAGGACGTCAGTGAAATCTTGGAGTGGTTCCATGGCTTTATTCACTGACTCTAATACATCTATGTCTTGCCATGTGGGCACGAGGTGCCTGCTTTTCTTCTCTGACCCCAGGACATGGGCTATGGCTTTCTCCTGTTCCAGGAATCACTCTATCATTTTTTGCCTTGAACTCCATCTGGTTGGGGACTCTGTGATAAGCTGATGAGTGGGTAGACTGAGCTCAGCCTGTACTACAACTGAAGGAAAAAGCACTGACAACCTTTTAACAAACCCCAATGGCACGTTCAATCTGTGGGTCCTTACATTACATTACATTACAAGCATTTAGCAGACGCTCTTGTCCAGAGCGACGTACAACAAGTGCATTAGTTCAAGATGCAGAGGTGCAAAAGAAACACCATTCTCTGTTTAAAAAGAAAGAAAGAAGAAACAAACAATCAATACTGTGTGACATGGACTACATTCACACATATATAGGCTAATATGTCCAAATAAGTCTTTTTCTGTTATAAAAATTGTTTCACCTTTCAGAATTTTATTGATGCATACAAAGGACTCAAACACACAGGCACATACACACGCATGTGCACATACACAGTGTATGTGTAATATATATGATATGAATATATATGATATATATGATGTATGCATGTGTGCATTTTGTGAAAATATGTATGCATTCGATTAAAATTAAATTTAAAAAAATGTTATAAAAGTCTTCAAATCACCTTTTATGCTAGTAAATTAACTACGTTTAAGTAATTAACCTCTTAGCGCAAAGCCCCTTGTGGTTGGAACAACGGCGTGCCGAGATTACTGAACTCAGATATTCAGTGCAACTGCAACCAAAGTATGAGTTAGTAGACGATACACGACAACTATGCCGAATACGGAGTTTAGCAGCGCCACCATTGACGCTCTGGTCATTCATTTAACACGCACCCCCTCCCTGCAGTCTCATCTACAACTACACCCCCCACCCATGACATAATGGACAATATTGTCTGTCTTGGCATTCATAAAAATATTCTTCCACCACTAAAAAATCGTATTCCGTCATAGCATATTTCTTACAGAATTATGAATATAAACTAATCTGCGTTAGTATTGTAAATTGTACAAATGTCTTGCTTTTTTTATGCCATTTTTCAAGTCCCTGTGGTGTTCACATCTGGAGTTATAAAGCTTTAAATAGGGTACCCCCTAAATGGGCAAGGATTGGCAAGATTTGGCATGTGCGCTAAGGGGTTAAGAATGTTGATTATGGCCTCGTTAATCTATCAATAAATAAACTTTTTATTTTTAAAGCACTATTCAGACAAATAAATGCAATTATGCATTGCCATTTAGACACTTACCGATGGCGTTGTGCAGTTTGTGTCCAAAGCACTAGAGGTTGATTCAGTCTCAGAGCTTTGATCATGTTACTACTGCTGTCTATAGTCATGCAGACGTGTCGGTCTTCCCCGAGGTTCCAGGAGCCCAATGCATCTTTCAGCCCCTGGGAGATTATTTCGCCGGTGTGGTCACTAGGGAAGTAAGCTGTTTGGAGGCAGACACTTTGCAGAGTCCAATCGTTAGTAATAAAATGCGCCATCAAACTCATGTAGGGCTCCATGGTTCGACTGGACCATAGGTCTGTCGTAGTGGAGTAAAACAACACATCCTCCAGCTGCTTTGTGATTTTTTCACGTGTACAGTTGTATAGATGGGGCTGGGCAACTTCAGCAAAATACTTTCGGCTTGGTAGCTCGTATCTGGGGTCGATTGTATTCAGCATTTGGATGAACCCAGACTTTTCAACTGTATATATGGGCACCATATCTTTGGCGATGTGAAACGCCACCGCATCTGTACTGTCTTTCCACTGGGGCCCTTTCTTATCATACGGGATACTATGGGAAAATGATTCCGCTAATGTTACCTGCTTTTCAGCGGTTGTTTTAGGGCTGAAACTGTCTTGTGGAACTCGCAGTGCCACACACTTCTCCCACTCGGCTGCGTGCCTCTGTTTGAGGTGCTGGAATAAATTAGTCGCGCTGCTGCCTTTAGTTGCCACAGACTTTAGACAAACTTTACAGCGGACAGTGGTTTGCTGTAAAATTGGTGGATGAGGAATAATGGCCTGGGGCTGTTTTTCATGGTTTGAGCTGGTTCTCCTGGTCCCAGTGAGGGACATCTTAATGCTACAGCATAAAAAGACATTCTAAAAAATTGTGTGCTACCAGCTTTGTGGCAAGATTTTGGTCTCTTTCCTTTTACAGTATGACAGTGCACAAAGTTTATAAAGGTCTTTAAAGAAATGGTTTGCCGAGTGTGGTGTGGAAGAACTTGACTGGCCTGCACAGAGCACTGACCTCAACCCCATCAAACACCTTTCGGATGCATTTTGAATACCGACTATCATCAGTGCCCAACCTCACTAATGCTCTTGTGGCTGAATGGAAGCAACCATGTTCCAAAATCTAGTGGAAAGCCTTCTCAGAAGAGTGGAGGCTGTTACCACAGCATAGGTATGAGTGTGTCAGTGAATGGTGAGTGAATGGTGTGTGTGCCCTGCGATAGATTGGCGGCCTGTCCAGGGTGTATTCCTGCCTCTTGCCCAATGCACGCTGGGATAGGCTTCAGCACCCCTCGTGACCCTGCTCAGGATAAGTGGGTATAGGTAATGGATGGATGTCCATTGCATTGTGTGTGTGTGTGCGCACGCGTGTGTGTTTCAAATGTAACCACATGCAAACATTTAGTGGTGTAATACTACCTCTAACATGATTTTGTTTTCTCCCTCTGAAGGACATCAGCTCAGTTTATCAGATATTCCCAGATGAAGTTCTTGGTTCTGGTCAATTTGGAATAGTTTATGGAGGTAACGATTGTTTACACACTCATACCACAGACACAAAATTTAAACTGCTACCTAATGTGTGAATGTTGGCTCAAAAGTGTCTTTTATTCCATTTCCTTAACAATGGGTTAATTTAAGAAAATGAAAACGGAATTAGACTCTGCAGACAATCACACATCCTCCTTTGCCTCGTCTGCTTAAATTCAATCCAAAAAATGTTTTTTCAGTTCTCAGTCTATAAGTTTCATATTAAAATAAAATAGTAAATTAGCTAATACCTTTGATTGCTTGTTATCTTGCAGAACCTGTCTACTAGGTCACATGTAGCAACTTTGCTAAATTAGCTCATAAGCTCACATCATGAGTAAGCCACATCGTCAGTGATCTTGAGGAGAATCCCATCAATAATCAAACCAAACTAGATTATTTCATGTCGGCTGGACATCGATGATACCTATCTTACAATATTGCCTTCTTTTTTTACTACTTTCAATTGATTGGCAAGTGAGCAGGGTGAAACTGGCACTGTTGGTCAGTACCTGTTTAATCTCTTGCAATGGCTTTTGCATTGTTAGCAATAGAACGTTGCTATCAAAGGTAAACTCTTAATAAAACCATCAAGAAGGAGGATAAGACTTTGAATGGGGCTTGAAAAAGGCTCAGCTGTAACATATTTTCCTATAGAACTGTTTTAATAGGCTGATCCCATTTTCTAACTATCAATCGTAATATGAATTGATAACATTATCAAACTACCAGCAGTAGTTTCATCAGGAACAGAAGAACATAATGTTTCTGCGATGGCTTTCCAAGTAATGCATCTCCATTTCACGAACCATCTATGGCCTCTTCTGTGTATGATTTTGTTCTACTTCTTAATCTCTAGCTCTGCTGACTCTCCCAAAATGTATCCTTTAAAATTAATGCTTAGATATGCCCCTTTGCTTGAATAGCATTTTGAGTTTTTCATCAATTGGAAGTATTGGTCCTTTGTGTTCAGTTGACTGATCTGTCCATAAAGGTTCATATTTCTAACTGTTCTCCTGTTCAATTCACCTGTAACTGCTCCAGGAATTGAAATTAATGAGTTTGATGAGTCAAATCTATGAAGGTGGCTGAATGAATACTGACATTTACAAATTGATGTGCGCATCTAGTTTCCAGACCTATGCAAATTATGTGTGCTCCTTTTCATACCATGTTTTTCCTGTTACAGGAAAGCACAGAAAAACAGGGCGTGATGTAGCTATCAAGATCATAGACAAACTACGATTCCCTACCAAGCAGGAGAGCCAGCTGCGCAATGAAGTGGCCATCCTACAGGTAAACACATCGTACACATGCTTCAACAAATAAAAAAACTTCACAGTTTGTTCACACAGAAAATCTTTGGATTGTGTATTTGTACAGCATTTTTCATTTACCATATTAACAGGTAATACTAACAACAGGGCATATCCAGTCATTTTTAAGCAACTGAGTTTTCATGAAAGTTTTATGAGTTTTAAAGTCCAGGTATGCAAACTTGGTCCTGGGGACGCTTTGTGTTTGCTGATTTTTGTTCCTACCCCAATTTCAATCCCAGAATTTTAACAAGCTTTTAATTTTTCTTAATTAGGTGCTTTTCATTTTTATAGAGATTATTTACTCTCTTAAACCACCTTATGTCAGAAATAGAGTCCCAGGACCGAATTTGAAAACCTAGGGACTAAGGTAAATATGTAAACAAAATTTTTCATCAGTTTACAAAATTTAAGAAATTGTGTCCATGGATTTTGTCAGCTAGTGTCTCCTTAATATGTTTTCTTCAGCACATATCTAGAAAGCTTTAAAAAGTTGTCACACACTCATACTACAAAGCTTAACTCAGTGACATAGTATGTGGCTATTTCTAAAGGGTAAATAATATGGCTCTGTTGTCAATAACAGTGGCAAATCCCAATAACAACAGGGTTTCTATGCGTCATCTTCACCTACTACTGATATTTATCTTCTACTATGCATTCTCACGTGTTAATTTAAAAAGTGCAACTTACGCAGTGTCTAATTTATTTCTAAACCTCTGCTATATCTGGTAAAAGTCTATCAAGTGTTAGACATGAGGGTGAGAGCATTGTGATGCTATCATTGTACCTGTCTCCATCCCAATCCGACTACTATTCACAGAACCTTCACCACCCTGGGGTTGTAAACCTTGAGTGCATGTTTGAGACGCCTGAGCGAGTCTTTGTTGTAATGGAAAAACTCCATGGGGACATGCTGGAGATGATCCTGTCAAGTGAGAAAGGAAGACTGCCAGAACGAATCACAAAGTTCCTTGTCACCCAGGTAAGTCTGGAAAACACATACAAACCCGTACACACATGCATGTGCACACACATACACACACACACACACAAAGTACAGACTGTTGGCCTGCACACATGCATTCCCTAGCATGCTCCTGACAGACTCTCCACATGGGGGTTAATCACTCTTTGAATTGTTACCTGAAGTGCCAAGGGATACTTGAGGTAAACAACTACTGCAAATTTTTACACTTATTTCTTTTGTAAGAGGTCTCCATTTTTCCAAGTACCCTAACAATGATTAGAACTATCATAACCCTTCAGCTGAATTAATGGGAATGGGAGTGAGACCCAATCAAAACATTTACTCACCTGATAATTATTACAAGACCAGTTCTGTTGGGGTTTTCAGTATATGGTAGAAGAACCACACCATGCAAATGCATTTTGTACCTTGGAAAAGATCTAAATATCAGTACAGAATCTGAGAGACTAGCAGTAATCGTAAAATTTACATTTACTTTAACTGAATTTTACAAACCACATTTTGTGCAGTTATCTGATACATAGTTGCCTTTAAGACACTAAATATAAAATAAACAAATACGCTAGTATATATTTCCATGAAAAAGTAATTTCCCGATTCCCTCTATTATTGCATATTGAATGGTTTCAGATCTTTAGACAAAATGTATTAGACAAAGGAAACCTAAAACTAAAACACATTTTTAAAATTATTATTTCATTTCATGAAAAAAGTTATCAACCACCTATATCACCCTTGTGAAAAACGTAATTGCCCCTTAAGCCTAATAACTTGTTGTACCACCTCTAGCAGAAATAACTGCAACTAAATGCTTCCTATAATTTAGTATCCGTCTTTATTTAGATTCTCTAAATAAAAATCCAAGTTGATGTAAAGGACTGTGAAAGAGAAAAATCTATCAATCACTTACAATTCTCTAACATAAACACATCTACATCCCCCATGCACCCTTCCCCCACCACCTAAGACTCACTCATTCACTCACAAACAGACATTGATCTCTTCACAAACACTCAAAGCAACACAGCTTAAGACAACAGATTTAAAAAGGGGGGTTCATTTATTGATCAAACTCCTGGGTGATTCTTCAACAATGTATAGGCTACAATGCTTCATACATTTCCCCCCATATCTCATTGAATTGTTTCTTTTTATCATCTGACATTGTCAAATAGTATTTCATAAGTGTTTTCCTATTCTCACATGCAGGTGCTTCAGTATTTTTAGTATTCATTTCTTAAAAACTAAAGACGCGAAAAGGATCTGCCACCCTAGTTGGATATCTTACATTTTCCACATTTTTAAAAACACATATCAGGGGTGTAAATGCAGTTACACACCCCTAATATCCATCGTTTTATGTCTTCCCAACTCTTCCTAATTTTCTCACAATACTAGCTTATGTTGAATTAAACATACATTTTCATTAGCAGTAATTTTGTGTGTAAGTTGCAAATATAGTTTCCATTTAATTTTAGCATTTACAATACTGAGATCCTAATTCAATTTATTGTATTTTTTTCTAATAAGTCATTGTTCACTTCTGATATAAGTAAAATATTATATATGTGTTACCTATCAAGTTTCTCTTTTCATCAATATTAAATAGGATTTTTTCAGTTGAAGTTTAGCAGTATCCCATTTTGTAATTGTATTTAAATATTTATGTATCTTTTAGCTTATATTTGTCTTTAAGCTCATTTTTATCTGTACTCATTTTATAAAATCTGATACATTATGAATTCCACATTTATATATGATTGCCAGCATATTTGGATATTTTGAATAATTATTGATGGGTTATTCCAGTTACGAATATATTTGAGTGTTTAAAAATGTGTTTAGAATTTTTATATTTACATTTGTTTATAACTGTATATAATTAAATTTGCAGGTTTCATTTTTTGCTTGGCTAGGGCTAGAAATATATTATAAGGCTGTAATTGGTAATCTTCAATATCTATCCATGGTTCCCAATTCTGATTATTAATAATATATAATCAATAATATGATCAATAAAAAATATTTGTGCGGCATAATAATAAAGCTCAATTTAAATATAAAGCCTCCCTCTTCTTTTGGATAATGAAACTTTCCTACTTATACAGTGTGTTTTTTATCCAGATGTAAGCGGTAAGAAGTGAATTTACCTATTCAAAAAGAAATTTAGGTGGGGGTAATAGCAGAGTTGTTTTTGCCACCAGTTTTTGATTTAGTCATGGTCTTAGACTTTTGACTAAAATGCATTGTAGTTTTAGTCATATTTAGTCATATTCATGCATTCTTCATTACTTTTAGTTTAGACAAAAATGACTAAAATCATATTTATTTTAGTAGACAAAAAGAACAAAATATTTTAGTCCTAACATAATTTTTGCTGCATTTAATGCCCTGCCTACAGTAAATACCATGATTATAAAATACTTTGTAACTTACTCAGGGGGTTTGTGACTTCACTCTGCTTCACATGTGCATACAGCAATGCCCAGCTGCAGTGTGAACACTTCTTTTCTGAAGACAATTAAGATATTAAAGATTAATATAAAACATAAAATTGTTTTATTTAAAAAAATTAAAAAAAACTCATGATTAATCATTGCTGATTAAATATAGGTAATTGGACAATATAACAGGATCCATTTGTTTGGGTATAACATGTTATTAACATGTTTTAAATAATGTTGATAAAACATGCACAATTGTGCAATGCAAATGAAAATGATTTTATTACTCGCCTACAGGCTCCTGAGGAGAAATACTATAAAGAAAGACTATAGCACTTATGACATTGAGAATTATGTGAATATAATGTTCTTATATTAATTTAATAACGTCATCGTTGGAGCTCTGCTGATGCACTTTTATTAATTGCTTTACTTTTAATATATTTTTAAATTGCAATGAAAAATACCAGTATTACTACACCTGTGAAGGCTTATGCACCAAATAAGCCTATTTCTTTTCTTTGCTCAGCGGTAAATAAATTAAAGTGACTTTTAAATGACAGACGCCCATCTGTCCAAGATACAGAACTAATTCTGTGGTCAGAGTTCATGCTCCTTTAGAGAACCATTGTTGTTTTGTTTGTTTGGTGCTGCAATCATTGTCACTTTCGTGTTTTCCAATCTGCTCTCCACTGGCATGGAGTGTCACTAAACAAACACTTTGAAGCCGCAACAAGTATAGGTATGCACACTTTGCTGCCAAACTCTACCCACATTTGGCAGGTGCCGGTTGTAAACGTCAAGTCATGGTTGTAATATATTTATATGTACAACAAAGCAACTTCAACACAATGTCTGTGTCTATTTTCGTTTCGTCCTATTTTCCTCATTCAAAATGCAAAATGAATTAGTCATCGTTCCAAAAAGGCATTTCCGTCACATTATTGTCTTCATTATCGTCATCAAAAAGCTGGGCATTGACAAAAAATTTTGTCATAATTTTAGTTGATATAAACAACACCAGGTAGTAGGTATTGTTTGGAATGTATTTACAAATTTTGGTAACCACATCATCTTAAAAAGATTTATTCTACTCATTATATACCTTTTTCAAATCAGACCGATCAAGATTTGATTTAAGGTTTTTAAAGAAAGAAAATTATCTTCATGTAGCTGTGGTTTGTCCGCACTAATATGGCACCCAAGATATTTAATATTCTTCATTTGCCACTTAAGAACTGGTATAACTTAGGTTTTTGCTATATTTATTTCATAGACTGATATCTTTGAAAATTCTGTAATCATTTTTATTAAAGGCATACTATGCAGTATCTTTTATTTAAATTTTATAAAATAAATGTACTAAGGCATATCTATGCATGGGCAATCTCAGTCTTCACACACTTTAGCTGAATTTGTGCACCTTTCACCTGTATTTGTTATTCTAAAACATGTTCGGGAGGTTTCTGGGCGTGGCACTCTTCTGTGTGAGGAGGGGTGGGCATGGCTGCACAGCCTGTGGTTTTGGATCAGATTCCAATTAAGTGTTTGTTGCTAGTCAGTTGCTGCAATAGCAGATTCTAAGAAGCCTAGATACAGTGAAACAAAAAGACAAGCCGACAGGGCTCGCTCAAAAACTAGAGTCAGCATTGGAAGCTGAAGTTTGCCAAGGGGATGAAAAGCAAGGGGAGTTGGTCTGTTTTCTGTTAGACCTGTAAGTAAGTTACTTTTAGCTAGTTAGTCTACCTTACACAGCAAAATGCCCGAGGTTGGGTAGCTTTTGCTTCAAATTCTGTTCTTCCATTAAGACGTCTCTTCCATGGGAACTACTGTTACTGTCTATAGTTAGTAGTAACTTAACTAGCTTGGCAATTCACCTGCATTTAATTCAGTCAGGGGAAATTAATTCAATATAGCATGCATGCTATCTAGCTAACGTTACGTGTAGCTAACTTCACTAACAAAGCTAACAAAGTTGCAAACAACTTTGAAAAGGCAATGGGTAACTTCAAGAAAAAGTCTTTCACTTCACAAGTATCTTAGCTACAGTTGAGGCCAAAACTTTACATACGCCTAAGCTAAAGATATTCACAACTCCACACATTTCATGTTACCAGACATTTCTTTTGGCAAGTCAATTAGGGCATCTACTTTGTTCACATCAGAGGTAACTTCAAAACAATCAGAGACAGATTTATTTCAGCTTTAATTCCCTATATCAGAATTTCAGCGGGTCAAAAGTTTACATCCACTAAGTTGCCACCGCGACCCTGACTTGGACTAAGTGGTTAGAGAATGGATGGATGGATGAAGTTGACTGTCTCTTTAACCCTCTGGGGTCTAAGGGTAAAATGAGGCACACTGGTGATTGTGCGATGCTCTGACATTTGTGTAAATTTCATCAACTTTATATACAGTGATTCCAAAGTGTTTCATATCTTTGTTTTCAGCACAGACTCAGCTACAATAATATGGCAGCAGTAAGTAGATCATAATCATGTGTGGATTGTAAACTGCTCTAAAAACACACAAACTGTAAACAGTAGTTTTGAACATGCACAGGAATGTTGTAATAAAGCACACTGAACAATTGTGACTAAGACTTTTGGTCACTGAAATGTGTTCATCAAGGTCTTGGGTATCAAAAGACAAAATATTTTAGCAAATCCAATGAGAAATATAAAAAACATTGCTAAAAGTTAGTGTTGTGACTACTATTTTTCAACACCAGGTGAGAATGGGAGGGCAAATGGCCTTTCTGTAATGAATATGCATTGGGTAGGACGACCTGCCAGCTAAGTAAGGCTATTCACACCTGGCCGCATGCCTCCCCACCACTAAGACAAAGACTCAGTGAGCCATTAAGAAGACAGAAACAAAGACATCTTTTGATTTTCAGAACATTTATTGAAGCAAACTATACGCATGGAAGATGAGATGAGACTGGTGTACTCTTGCAACGCTTGCGTGGCCTCTTAGCTAGTGGTGAACTAGGCCGTGTTTCCTGATCAGCATCTCTGTAAATATGATAAAAACAAAATTGTTAGGAAATGTGACATCAAATCAAACTATTTATATAGCACATTTCCTTCAACAGGTGAAAATTAAATGTGCTTTACAAAAAAGGGGCAAACCACTAACTAATGAAAACAAAACTTAGGAAATGTGACATGGTTACATCATGTACAAACAAAGAACCAAACAAACACAACCAGACGCAGAGAGGTAGCCTATAATTTTGAGAAGCAATGGTTAGAATCATTTGTAGTGTGGGAATTTACAAGCGCGCATATTAGTGAATATTCCTACAAACACACAGAGAATGTAATACAGCACATATTTACAAATAATGCAAGCTATCAACGAAACAACATTAGCTAAACTAAATAAACACTGATATTCCAACTCAAGTACACGCAACTCATCAATAACAATGCCTCAATCTGAAGTAGGCTAGGTCTGTTTAGCTAAGTGGTTTTTTTATTGCTATTTCCCGAACTTACTTAGAGTATGCTAATATCGATTGTGCAAGGACATCAGTTTTAGAATCCTAGCCATGCCACTACACGCCAGGCATGAGCTATTTATTACGAATATGATCGAAAAACATACAGTCTACCTGATACTTCTAACACAACCAGATGCAGAGAGCCTAGCCTATGATTTTGAGATGCAATAGTTCGAATCGTTCGTAGTGTGGGAATTTACAAACGCGCATATATTCCTACAAACACACAGATACGTTGCAATACAGTACACATATTTACCAATATGACCATAAGAAATATACTTACGCATGAAGTTGATCCTCAGCTGGATCAGTTCGCTGTTCGGAATGACACCGCTCTTCATCAGTGTCGGCTTCCGGACGGACCATTTTCCAAAATTAAACAAAATGTTCACCTCAAAAGAAGTGAATTAGGCTACACTTTGACATTCTATCCCGCTTTCGCAGACTTGGCATTTCTCACATGGATCTCGCATCGCCCCTCCTTTAGCCTCCTTCTATGGAGAGTAATTATAATGTCGTTAACATGTGAATGTGATTTGGGCGGACGTCCTGCTGAGCGAAATTCACATAGTAATGAGTAAAGTTTAACGAAGCATACATGGTCTAATTAATCAAATTTAAAACTTTTAAAACAATTCATATTATTTGCCAATGGGCGCATTGGAAAGTCACGATTCTAAGGTTTCTGTCAATGTTTTTGTTGCGTCTGTATGATAACAGCTCGTGAAGTTAATCATCCAAATAGAAACGAAAGTTAATTTCATCTTGTCGAGCTCCGCCGGCGGAGCTCTCGACCCCAGAGGGTTAACAATGGCCCGTTTTACTTGGCGGTGTTGCTTGGCTTGGCTGATCCCAGTGCAGATGGTGTCTGCTATCACCTTCAGGACCTGTTCATGATGGCAGCGATAGCGCCCCTCTCCCAGGGCCTTCGGGCAACAGCTGATGATGTGTTCGAATGATCCTCTTCTCTGGCACAGTGGGCATGCTGGTGTCTCATCCATACCTCAGCAGTAGAGGTTAGCTGGGCTGGGGAGAACGTCATAGACCGACTGGATCAGGAACTTAGTCTGGAGTGGCTCAGCCTATTAAAGCTCCGTCCAAGAGATCTTCCGTTTTGTTTTTTGCTCCCATCTGGTCCATGCGCCCTGCTGCCGCATCCCCACCATCCTACTGGAGCGAACTTCCTCCACCCCTGCTCACACCTCCTCCTGGACCAGGTGACACCTCTCTTTGCCTTGGACCTTGTCGTAGCAAGGTCTTGGGACGCTACCAAACCCTGCATGCCCAGAGGTCACTGATCCCACCAGGATGCTGTGCCGCAGCCATGACTCAGCCTGTTTGACTGCCTCCTGCGCCCTCCACTTCCTCCCAGTCCTCACTTCCGTGCCGGCTGTGGAGACTCTAGTGTCAGTGGAGTCTCTGTATTGCAGCACCTCTCTTACACGGGTGACCATGAACTCCTCAGTCAGGCTGCTGAATGGGAGGCGTAGCTTGTTCTTCTGCTCATACAAGGCGATGCTGCTCAGGATTTGTGGCAGGCCCAGCCATCTACGGAGGAATCGGCTGTCTTTTGTTTCAAAGCCCTTGCTAGTCTATGAGGTCCCATTGACTACTATCAAGGGCCACAGGAGACGGGGGAGGCAAGGTCTAGCCACAGAATGGCCAGGTCTCCTCTACCTTCTCATGCCTCTCTGATGATCTGGGTGACAACCCCTGTGTGCTCAATGCATCCTGGCACCTTTGGGACTCCCCCCTTCTGCACTGAGGTGTCGATGAAGGAGTTCTTCAGGAGGTACTCTGTCAGGCGTCGGGCAACAATACTAACGAACTGCTCGATTTTACTTGAGTTCTCCTCTGGAATCCGGACACCCTCTGCAAATCTCCATGGCTGGGCTACCTTCCCCTTCCTCCAGATCATCCTGAGGATCCTCCATAGGCAGTGTAAGAGGTTGGGACACCTCTTGTAGACCTTGTATGGCATTCCACTTGGGCCAGGTTCAGTGTTTCATTGCAAACTGAAAAAGAGAAAATTCATTTTTGATTTTTTGCCTAGACAATTGCATTTGTGGTACTTTATTTCTTCCTAAATTATGAATATAAACTAACCTAAGTTAGTAATGTAAATGGTATAAATGTCTTGCTTCATTTAAGCCATTTGATCACCCTAGCTATCATGTTCATACTCAAAACAGACAGGGTGATTCATTTCTAAAGTAATTGTATTGCTGCTATTGTGCTTTTAGCTGAATTTTTATATGCTATGCCTAGGTTTGGGAAGAACAGGTGCACAATTGTAAAGCATCACATGCCCAACATTTTAAGCTGGAGTGTGAAAAGTTTTCATATCTGCGCTGTCCTCTAATTCATTTGCCAGTTTGGGGTCTCTCCCCATTAATCACTGCTTTTAAATAATAAAAAAAATGTTTTTTCACCCACTTAAGTACATTCAAGAATAGGTAGTGTTGTTTGTTCTTTGATGTTTGTACTCAATGTTACATTTAACCCCAAGGTTGGGATAAAAAGTAATTTTGCTTGGGGTACACCTAACTGTCTTATTAGTTGTAAAAGTTAACACAAATGTAAAGCAATTCAATTGCAAATAAGATTTCATGTTGTATGATACAAACAGACTTTAATTTATTTCTTGATTACATTTATATATTTATATGTTGTTCGTGGTCTACCTAAATTAATGAAAATTTATCACAAGACTGTACATTATTCTCCATAGGAGAATTCTCCGAGACCAATCCGCCTCTCCGGCAGACTGACTGCTACACACCTCCACCATGACAATTCAGCCAAAGGCTAATTTGGCTTATGCTGAGACTGCTCCTTCCCGGGTTTCGGCACCAACTGTCACACACCAAGCGTGACGCCCCTGGGAGGAGAGATGCGGCAGTTCCGGGAAACACCGTTTTTGTCACATGGAGAGAGAGAGCGCACACCCACAAACATTAAATAAAATAAATGGACCACTTCACCCTTCCCCCTCACGGGTTCCGGGCAAAAACAATAAACTAAAACGACAAAAATCATAATTACGCTCTCGGTGTTTGCTGCTGGTCTCGGCACCGAACTGTGGAGAGCAGATTTAAGCACCTGGGCTGATTAGCTAACGCAGCCCAGGTGCGTGTGCTCTCTCCACCAGCCAGCACAGTTGAGACCAATCCGCCTTCCCGGCGGATCGACTGCTACAATTTCATTTTGTCTAAAGAGCTGAAACCATATGCTGTAATAGAGGAAATCAGGAAGACTGGGATAAGTAACGCACAGTCTTCAATACATCAGTCATCCTACACAGTAAAATGTCTGGTGTTAATTCAACTCTAAAAGAGTACATATGAGTCCAATAGGGACCATATGTACTTCGTAAGAGTTGATTCAACACTGAACATGTTACTGTATAAAGACAGCAGTCAAGGCCTCTACCAACTACACAGTCTTCCAGGTCTCTATCTGGAAAAAGCACTGGGATGATGACCAGTGTGAAATGACTCTGCAAGCTGCAGGTTTAGTGTGACATCTTTACTGTATATAAAAAATAAAACAAATCTAATTTTTATTTATTTTTCAGATTCTTGTGGCACTCCGCCACCTCCACTTCAAGAACATTGTACACTGTGACCTCAAACCTGAGAATGTCTTATTGGCATCAGCTGATCCTTTTCCACAAGTAAGAATTATACCAAAATGCATAAAATACTAAATGCCTAAAATGTAAATGTCTCTTTCTCTCTCTATTGTATTCGTATTGCCAAAGCGTGGCAAGGAACATGTGAAACATACAGATAGGTGAGAAATTAAAGGAAAAACCAACATAAGTAAGGTGTTGGGCAACCACGAGCTGACAGAACAGCTTCAATGCGCCTTGGCATATATTCTACAAGTCTCTGGAACTCTACTGGAGTGATGGAACACCATTCTTCCAAAAGATATTCCCTAATTTGGTGTTTTGATAATTGTGGTGGAGAGCGTTGTAGGCTCAAAATCTCTAATTGGTGTGAAATTGGCTTGAGATCCGGTGACTGCGAAGGCCATAGGCCATACATAGGCCATTTTCATGAAGTGACCCCTCTTGCCCTATGTGTGGATGGGGGCATTGTCATTCTGGAAGCAACCACTTCCATCAGGATAGAAATGTTTCATCATAGGATAAAGGTGGTCACTCAGCATAACTTTGATTGATTTGCAGTGATCTTTCCCTCTAAGGGGACAAGTGGACCCAAACCATGCCAGGAAAATACCCCCCACAGCATAACAGAACCACCGGACCCCCTCACTGTAGGGGTGAAGCATCCTGTACCGTTCTCTTGGTGTATGTCACACATGCACTCGCCCACTTGTTGAGAATATGGTGAAAGATATCATCTAACAATATCACTTTTTTCCACATCTCTGTAGACCAGTGGCTATGGTTTTTGCAACAGTGAACTCTCAGTTGTCTTTGTAACAAGGGGTTTATGCACTGCAACCCTACTATAATATCCCTCTCTATGTACTTGTTGACGGATTGTTTTGCTGACAGTCTGACCACATCCTGCATTGACATTCATTTATATGAGGAAGAGCTGCTGTTCTGTTTTCCCATACATATTGCGCTAATGCACAAGTATCACAGTCATCAAATGTGCACTTTCAACCACAATTTCTGACCGTATTTACTGATATCTTTCCTATAGACCTACATGCAGATGTTACTTTAGTCACTGTTCCTATTGAAACACAAGCCAGTTGTGCAATCTTTGTGACTGAAGCTCCTGTCATCTGTGCCCCAATAAAGAACCCTTTTTCAAACTCACATATCTTTTCTTCTTGCCATTTTGATTCAAAATTGAGGTCAGCTGGGTATTTTTATACATGCCACAAAGCATGATAGGATATTAATTGCTTCATTTTATCATGCAGTACACATGTATAGTAGCATCTGCATTATATTATTATTTATATTAGGGATGGTGCCGAATACAAATATCATAGTCGCTAAAACCTGAATAATGCGTTCTCTCCGAATGTTTTCTCCTTTCATTCAGATTTTTTTCCTTCCTCTTTGATGCAATATATGTATGTATTTATTTAACTACTTTTTCCATTTTGTGTTTCGTCATGCTTATTTTAGTGCTTTTTTCTGTGTTCCTTAATATGCCTCGATACATTTTGTCTTAGTCTATATAACAAAACCACTATCATTTAGAAACACAAAAATTGAAATTGATTCAGCTGTGTCCTTTATTTCAAGAAAATAGTTTTGCAATATATGGTTTCATAAACTTTATGAAATTAGGTCGCTGCTGGTGCAGAATGTGTTGTTGTAATGCTGGATATGTTGGACACCACTGAACATTAAGGTAGTAGGTAGTAAAAAATGTGGCCTTTCTTGAGTTAAAACATGGAAAGAAACAAGTAGGTCAATGACACACCCAACACTGGCTGAATGCGGCTCTAAAATATCTGACCTGCCCCCAAACGAGTGTTTCGTCCAAGCAACTTTTCAGTACAGTTTTGTCTCGCCATTGCCATAGATTACTCTCAGCTCATGTGTAGGAGCTTGGCTTCACAAAATACAACTTGGGTTAGGTTTGAGTAAGAGCATAGCTGATGTATTCCACCCAGGGAGGCTTTTCAGTTTTTTCTTTCATGTATCCATGCTTTTGCATATAAAACTTACAGGTAAAGTGGGGCATCAACAAAGAGTGGAGAAAAAGTATTAGCAAACAGAAAAACCACAAAACATGTTAGCCTTAAAGTCTGGAATGTTTTTATTTCATTAGAAGTTCATAGCATAAAATAGTTCATAATGAAGATGAGGAACTATTTTTTAAACTATATAATAATTCATTTAATTTATAATTGACTTCATTGTCCCTCAGTTAGGGGTGGTGGTGGGGGTTATGCAGTTCCTACTATGCAGTTCAGAGTAAGGATGGGTGACTATGTTTTGATTTATAAATTTTGCCTATGTTTGAAACTTGGTTTGACTGTTTGTTTACATCAGTGTTATGCAAGGCTGTTATGGCAATTTATAAAACGGGCAGCTCAAATCAAATGCCGTTTGGTTTGCTCAAGCAGAGGCTCAGTTCGCTATACAGAGGATTTCCGAGGACGATACAAAATTTTAGTACGTGGTCTCCACCCTCGGCAACGCTTCTTGAGGCCATCTTCTTGAGAATCCTCCGGAGGATGACAAATATGCTACATTGAAAGCGTATCTTCTAGAGACTTTTTGACCGACAGAGGCTGAGCGCACCCGCTAGCTCCTCTCTCTACCCGGCCTGGGGGATGCTAAACCATCGGAGCTAATGGATCGTATGTTGGCTCTACTGGGCAATCATCACAAGCCGTGTTTCATTTTCAAGGTACTGTTTCTGCAGCAGCTACCAGGGCAAGTATGGTCAGCTCTAGCTAACTCTCGCAATTCGGATTACCGTGTTATCCAACATGTTGCTGGGAAGAACAACTCCGTCGTGGACTGTCTCTCTCGGGCTCTCACCAGTACTGTCCATCTCGGGATCGACTACTCACGCATAGCAGTTGATCAGGTTTCCGACCAGGACGTCTGAGCATGTAGGACCACGGACACGGGCCTTCAGTTAGTGGATGTCTCCTTTGACGAGGCTGGTTCCGCACTCCTGTGTGATGTTTCATTGTCCCTGCTACTTGGAGAAGACAAGTTTTTTATGCCCTCCATGGCCTTTCTCACCCGGGCAGGAGACCATCACAGCGGTTGGTGGCGGCCAGGTTCGTCTTGGACTGAAAAAGGACGTTCGAGACTGGGTTAATGCCTGTGTAGAGTGCCAGCGCGCCAAGGTGCACCGCCACACCAAGGCCCGATTGACTCCCCTCACTGTGCCTGAAAGGCAATTTGAGCATGTGGACCTGGTTGGGCCCCTACCACCCTCCCGTGGTTGCACCTACCTCCTTACTATGATTGACAGAACGACCCGGTGGCCAGAAGCGGTTCCGCTGTCTTCAACAACATCTGCCGACGTGGTGCGTGCATTCATTGGCACGTGGGTTGCCCATTTTGGTGCCCCATCGGACATATCCTCTGACCAGGGGCCCCAGTTCACATCAGAGCTTTGGGGTGCTGTTGGCCAGGGTCTCGGGGTGAAGCTGCACTGCACCACCTTATCATACTCAAGCTAACGGGCTATGTGACAGGTTTCATCACTTTATGAAGGCCGCATTCAGGGCCAGTCTCCGGGACAATGGGTGGGTTGACAGACTTCCGTGGGTCATGCTGGGCCTCAGAACAGCCCCCAAGGAGGACCTCCAGTCCTCCTCAGCTGAACTCGTCTATGGGCAGCCGCTGCGAGTTCCCGGGGATTTTATCCCCAATACCATGACACCCTGGTCTGCAGCCCAGCAACGGTCTGTTTTCCTGGACAATGCCAAGGTTTTCACGCCCGTACCCACGTCACAGCACGGTTTGTCCTGGGCCCACATTCCACCTGATCTTCATACGGCAGAGTACGTCTTTGTCCGCCATGATGCCCATAGAGCACTGCTGCAGCCGCCTTATGATGGGCCCTTCCGTGTTTTGAAGACAGGGGACAAGTCGTTTGTGTTCGACATAGGAGGGAGGCCGGACCACATTTCAGTGGATCGTCTGAAGCCAGCTCACATGGACCTGGATCAGCCCGTTCCTTTGGCTCAACCACACGTTACTTCACCCACCACTTTAACAACTGCTGCCTTACACAGTCTGTTATATATACCATTCGATAAGGAAACTCATATCGCTCATGGTCACTTACCCTTTTCTTTGCACTATAGTCTGTGATCATGTCAAACTTCACCTACATGCCCATTCTGCTAAAAACATTGTTTCAACTAATACATTTCATAATTTCTCCTTATTTCTCTCATACTATTGTTATTTTATCATATGCAAAGCTTGCTGAGACATATGCGTCTGCTCCTATTCTCACCTATCAAGTGTTTCGGTTCTACTACTTCCAATTCTCATGTAAGGTGACTGATCTAGCTTAGCAAAACAGCGAAGAGGTCTCCTACTTGCAGATAAGCATATCAAAATGCCTTATAAACCTTACAAACACTAAAAGTGCATCTCCACGAAATAACAAAAAAAAAAGAGCAGGACTGAAGGGTACACAAGTTGCAACCTAGGGAGCTCTAATTCTACGGGCTTGCTGATAATTTTGTCAATCAAGGCTCATTGGATGGCCGTCAGAGTACATACATTGGGCAGCTGTGTTTCAGCTGTGTTTCTCATGTGTTTATACTTACGCCACCACACCCTTTGTCACATCCACTGTTTTTCATATATAGCAAAGCAAAAGTGGTAAACGGTACACGCTCATCAGACTGTACAAATTCACACAAGGATAGCCATAATCCACAACCGTTTCTTAAAGGGTCACTTCGCATATTTCACTTTAAATTCATGTACAAAACTTCTGGTAAATAACTACAGGAAGCATATTCCTCCAGAAAACATATGTTTATACTTGCTTGTCAACTTCATTTTACTAAATGTACAAGTTCTTGTATATTTGCTACTTACAATAAATACTGCATGTACAATACGTATTGTACATACATACATTGAAAAGTCCTTTATCCCCATGGAGATATTTCCCTCGCAGCATGTTATATTCACATTTACGAACAGACATTTATACCAAGAATCATACAATCATTCACGCAACAGAAAGGCTGGACAGCTAAATACATACACACCAATACAAATTGGACATATAGACGCCTATTCAATCAATCTTGACTCTCACAAACCCATCCACACATATTTTTGGCCTGTCCATGTACTGTATGCTTATACATACAGGGTCAAGTGACTTGAAACAATTGAGGAACCATTGGGTAGCATTGCTTTGGAATACAGTTTATTTAATGTTGGTGAGGAAAGATAGCCTATATTGTTTGTAGTACAGTAACTTGGCGTCATTCTGATATCAATTCTTTTAATGGCAGGCCTAGATTTTGCCAGTTTGAATGAATGAGTTATAGACAGTGTATGTCTTGTATGTGTGAGTAACTTGGCATTTTTGTACATTGAAAACATGTTTTTTATGAGATGTAAACACAAACTTACAGCAGTGGTTGTAACAGTGCACAACAAACCCAGATTCCCTCTGTGCTAGCAGGTATATCCACACGATTTTTATAAATAAATTATACCCATTTTTGTTTTAGAATGAGATCCTTGGGTAACGAAATCCCTACCTCGGGACTGCATCCTAAAACTGTGCAATCTGCCATGTTCAACAGACAAATGGTCAGAACATGTCAGGTTTCTGTAAGGTTTCAGTTTACCTCATCAATCTACTGTAATTTGCATATCTTTGCATGGTGGACCATGATAGGTTTTAAATATTTGTGATGTCACAAACTGTGTTGGTTTCCAACTCAGATTTCAGGTAAGTATGCAGAACCTCTCTATCTACAGTGGAAGAATGAAAAAGGTGCTCTGATCAGCCCCAGCATACCTCCACAAGATATTCAAACCCTACATGCCAGCCAGATCCCTCCGTTCTGCTACCTCAGGACGCCTAGCACCTCCCCCTCTTCGCACCTGCACTTCCAGAACACGTCTCCTGTCTGTTCTGGCCCCACGATGGTGGAATGACCTCCCTGTGGAGGTCAGAACAGCTGAGACACTGACCCATTTCAAACAACAACTGAAGACTCACCTCTTCAGGCTGCACCTCTCCCCATCCCTAGTCAGGATCGAGGAAGAGATGAACAAAGCAATGTACAGAGATCCTTGATGAAAACCTGCGCCAGAGCGCTCAGGACCTCGGACTGGGGCGAAGGTTCACCTTCCAACAGGACAGTGACCCTAAGCACACGGCCAAGACAATGCAGGAGTGGCTTTGAGACAAGTCTGTGAATGGCCTTGAGTGGTCCGGCCAGAGCCCGGACTTGAACCCGATTGAACATTTCTGGAGAGACCTGAAAATAGCCGTGCAGCAATGCTCCCCAACCAACCTGACCGAGCTTGAGAGGGTCTGCAGAGTAGAATGGGAGAAATACTCCAAATACAGGTGTGCCATGCTTGTAGCATCATACCCAAGAAGACTCGAGGCTGTAATCGCTGCCAAAGGTGCCTCAAAGTACTGAGTAAAGAGTATGAATACTTATATAAATGTGATATTTCAGTTTTATTTTTAATAAATTTGCAAAAATTTCTAAAGGCCTGTTTTCACTTTGTCATTATGGGGTACTGTGTGTAGATTGATGAGAATAAAAATGTATTTAATCCATTTTATAATAAGGCTGTAACGTAACAGAATGTGGAAAAAGTGAAGCGGTCTGAATACTTTCCGAAGGCACTGTATTTGCGAATATCAGTAGTGAGGTTCTCAGGGTTGTAGCCAAGCCTATTCTTGGTATGGACTCGTCTGTTAGGAGCCGGGCTCGGCCTGGACCCAAATGCAGGACTCAGAGACAGCAGTAGATGGAATTCAAGAAAAGGGGTTTATTTGAATACAGGCAGAGGGCGGTAGGAACCAGGGCAGACTTGGGACAGGGACCGTGAGGGTAGGTGAGGAGGTCCGGGATCCGGCTTGGCGTGGCGCTGAACGGGATGTGGTAGAAAACCAGGCAGGCTTGGAGCAAGGGCTGTGAGGGTTTGCGAGGAGGTCCGGGATTCGTCTTGGCGTGGTGCTGAACGGAATTCCTCCGGTGTTGGCGGCGGAGCTGGGCTGGAGACTGGGAGGCCGGCGAAGGACGGGCTGGACTGGGAGGTTGGAGCTGGGGAGGTAACTGGGGAGAACAGGGGAACACGGAACAAGACGCAATGAAGACAACACGTAGGTTCAACAGACAAGGGAACACTGAACAAGGTGCATGAACAAACAGTCAGTGGCCAAGAGAACAGTGCAAGGTAAGGAAACCGAAGAAGGTGCAGAGAAACGGGGTACAGAAAAATAGTGCTAGGCTGGGTTTAAGCGCAATTGCAAGGTGTGAAGCTGGGCAACAAATCAACGATCTGGCAAAGGCAGAAACAAAAAGTGTGGCTTTATAGTCTGGTACTAATTGGAATTAATCAGGGAGGGTGTGAGGAATGCGACCTGAACGAGTGAGAAAATGGCTGAGGGCTGGAAGTCATTAGGGAGTGTGTGGGGAAAGATCACGCCCACCCTGTGGGGAAAAGCAAAGACATGGTGAGGAACAAAGCACAAGGAACAGAAATAACAGGAACACAAGGAAAACCATATGACAACCGAAACACGGGGGCATGACATCGTCTGCTTTATATCTCAGATATTCAGCTAATTTGTATTCTAGTTTTATGGCTAGGTAGCAATTAAGCTTGCTTTGTGTTTTGGTTTGGGTGTTCCAATGTTACAGATAACAAGTTTTGTTTAACAGTTTGGTTTATTATCTCCGCCAGGCGTGAGCCTGGAGGGGATCATGCATTTGGTCGCGTGTGTGTGTGTATCTGTCCGCAGCTAATCTCGGATACTACTGGGCCGATCAGCCTTATATTTGTTGTGCATGCTGACAGCAGGCCAAGGACCTAATTTGCAAATTAGTCAACGACAAGTATTTTATTTGAATTCATTTCCATCATTCTCCATTGTAAATAAGAATTTGTTCTTAATGACTTACCTGGTGAAATAAAGGTGAAATAAAATAAAATAGATTGAGTGCTAACTCCTCCCTCCTCCTAACCGGCAGCTAGGGGCCGCAAGTGATCAACAACTGCTCCCAAATCGACAGACACGCCTGGCAGAGATCTGCACTCTACTGAGTGCACTCTTCTAGTTCTGATTTGTGTTTGGGAAGCACTGCTGGTCTGAGATATGTTTTTTTAAGGCATGAGATGATTAGTTAGTCTTAGTACCAGTCGATTAGTGGACTCTTTACAGGGTTCAGCTCTTGGGTTTGAAGTGCATGAGTTGTTTTAGTACTTGAATTGAGATGCATCCAGAATTTGAGTGCCTGTCTTTGAATGTTAATTGCCCATAGAAACCGTCCTAATTCAGCCCTGTATGTATTGTTTGGTGTTTTTCTTGGCATTTTTTGGGTTAACTGTCAGGGCCCAGTTATGGTAGTACTGCTGTAGCAGATCCAGATGCTGCTGTAGCTCCTGTTCAGTGGGTGACAGCAGCACCAGGTCATCAGCATAGAGTTGGAATTTAATTTCCATCTTGTTTAGTGTTATGCCAGGGGCTATAGATTGTTCCAGTAACACCACTAACCAATTTATTTAGAAATTGCATAGAGTAGGGGACAAGTTACATCCCTGCCTAACACCTTGTCCTTGAGTGAAAAATTAACTTTTATTGCTAATTTCTACTCTGAATTTATTGTTTGCATATATTGATTTAATTATGTTGTAGACTTTACCCCCTACACCACTTTGGGGAATCTTAATTGTGTCTTATAATCGCATAATGGCTGTGTCATCTCGGTACAATGTTTCTAGCAGAACTATGACATTGTTACCAGAGATAACAATACAGATTAATTGGAAGGTAACAACAAACCAGTGACGATTTGTATTTTTTGCCGATAATGTCACAGGTAAGTTGTAATATTCGCACCTCTCATCTTTCCGAAGTCTGGATGATCTTGTTGTTTTTTTTACCAGGCAATACTTGAACATAGGTGGGCTGTGTGTCAAGGAATAGCATAACCTGCACTATGCTGTACTGTGATCCTCTCTTGTGGTCTGTGCCAGACTCCTTGTCTTGAGGCCTGGCTATGCTGGGCGGGGCTCTCTTGGGTGGAGCTCTGCTGGGCAGGGCCCTCATCTGTAATGGGTTGGCTGTGCTGGGCAGGGCCTTCCTCTGCCAGGGGTTGGCTATGCTGGGTGGGGCTCTGTTGGGTGGGCCCTTCCTCTGCAATGGGTGGTCTGTACTTTGCGGGCTCTGTTAGGTGGTACCTTCCACTGTAATGGGTGGGCTGTGTGTCGTGTTCTCTGGTGGTCATGCACTGATCCTCTGATGGGGTGAAGGGTAGGAGATTTCAAGCTGGGTATTACTCCCCTCAGGTCCTCTAAAATATCCAGACACTGCTCTGGACCAGGTGTGGGTTTTTTTGTTGTTGATCATTTCACAAGGGATGTTCTTCTGTGGCAGAGGAGAAGTGATATTGGCCTTGGGGTTCTCTCCCTGCGTGCTTTTGGAGCCACCTCTCTGTCTCTGAGAGGTCGTATGTGCAGAGGGTTCTCACTTTTTTTTGGCTGTGTGCTAAGTGTTTTAAGTGTTTTGTACTTTGGGATGAGGCACAGGAAGTTGTTAGGTTATTCCGGCTTGGCATGTGGACACTCCAGCGGGGGAAGGTGGTGGAGGGGAGGAGCAGATGACACTTCGTAATGGAGTTAGGTGTTTCCCAGACTCAGATACCTTCGTGGAAGATGTGTTGCTTGTTGTCAGCCAACAGATAGGGGGTAAGAATCTTGGTTATGCCTCGAGGATGAACCAGGCAGTGGTTGTTTTCTTAAAAAAAAAGGAAATTTTAGTCAACGGGCTACTAGCTAGCAGTGTTATGGTGAAAGGGAAACTACAGGCTGTGTCTCTGTTGGCAGCACCCGCTATGAGGGTGACTGTGTCTAATGTTCCCCCGTTCACTAAGGATGAGACGCTGATGAGGGAATTATCACAGTTTGGAAAGTTTGCGAGCGGTTTTAAATTTATTTCGTTGGGGTATAAGAATCAGTATTTGAAACATGTTCTATCGCTAAGGAGACGTGTTAATATATATATAAACCTGGAGCAGACTTTGAATTTATGTTTTTATTAAAAGCATGGAGAATGCTCTTATGCTGTTTATACTACTTCAGACAGCTTGTGCTGTTTTGAGTGTGGTGAGATTGGGCATAAGTAGTTTGCCTGAACACAGAGAAAAAAATATGGTGCGGCCTCTGGAAGTGGTAATGCACCTGATCACGCTTCTGAAGGAGGCTAGGAGAATGATGCATCCATAATGGAGGAGAGAGATGTTTCAGATGAGGGAATGGGGGAAGGGGATATGAGTTTAGGGGGTAGTAGGGCTGGGGTAGATGAAAGAGGTAGTCTGGGCCTGATGACTAGTTTGGTAAGTGATGTGGTAGGTGCAGGATGTGGAGAGCAGTGGGAAAACAGTAGAGTGCAGCAGTCTGTAGTGGCAGGAGTGTGGTAAGGTGGATCTGACAGAAATAGGTGAAAGATCTGGACGGATTGAGGTGGAGGAAAGAAAGCGGAGGAAGAGCTGGGGTACAGGGGAACCTGGGGTTACACAGACTCAAGGGAAGAGACTTGCAGGAGTTCAGAGGGAGTTGTCTGGGGGACAAGTGGGCTCTACACAGACTGGGGAATCAGAAAGCGAGTGGGATGAGAAATAAATGGGAGAATTTGGAGATGCTGAACTATCAGCAAGCCAGGGAAGTGAGAGTGAGGTATATTCTTGGGAGGACATTGATAATTTTCTGGCAAAAACAAAAAATATGATGAATGTTGAGCTGTCTGAATATTTTCTGGATGCAAAAACATTCCTTAGGTCAGTGAGGCATGTGTTGGGTGGACAGAGGCTTTCCTTCGACACAGGGGTGACTCCAAATAGGAAGTTTAGGCAGGAGAAAATTGGCTGCAGCAGTGAGAAGGGATATCAGCTCACTAGAATGATCATGGTTTGGTTTGGCATGTCATATGGTCCACTGGGGCTTGCACTGTCTTTTCTTTTTTGTTTCTCTTCCTCCCTTTCCTGGTGGAGGATTTAAAGATTGCTTTTCTTAATATAAATGGTGCCAGAGACCAGGGAACAAGGGGTTTGTTATTGGAATTTGTAAAACAGAAAAATGTTAATTGTGCTATTTTTACAGGAAACACATAGTGATGCTGCTAATGAGGTGGATTGAAGGGTTTGCTGGAATGGAGCCCAGGTTTTTAGTCAAGGCACTAACATAAGTGCAGGAGTGGCAGTATTATTTTCACCAAATCTTGCAGTTAATAAAATCTCTCAGAAGGATATTTGTAAAGGCAGACTACTGCAGGTTAAAGTCAAAATTAAGAGCCAAGAATTTATATACACTCACCGGCCACTTCATTAGGTGACAGGAGTGGCACCCGGTGTGGTCTTCTGCTGCTGTAGCCCATCTGCTTTAAGGTTTAACATGGTGTGCCTTCAGAGTACTCTTCTGCATACCTTGGTTGTAACGAGTGGTTATTTGAGTTACTGTTGCCTTTCTATAAGCTCTAACCAGTCTGGCCATTCTCCTCTGACCTCTGCCATCAACAAGGCATTTTCGCCCAGAGAACTGCCACTCACGGGATATTTTCTCTTTTTCGGACCATTCTCTGTAAACCCTAGAGGTGGTTGTGCGTGAAAATCCCAGTAGATCAGCAGTTTCTGAAATACTCAAACCAGCCCATCTGGCACCAACAACCATGCCACGTTCAAAGTCTTAAATCACTTAAATCACCTTTCTTCCCCATTCTGATGCTTGGTTTGAAGTTCAGCAGATCGTGTTGACCATGTCTACATGCCTAAATTCATTGAGTTGCTGCCACGTGATTGGCTGATTAGATATTTGCGTTAACGGGTCCAGTTTACAGTTGAACAGGTGTACCTAATGAACTGGCCGGTGAGTGTATATTTAATTGTACTATCAATCCGCATATGGATAGGATGGGGGAGGAGCCACTGCTTACTTAACCCTCTGGGGACTGAGGGTAAATTGAGGAACACTAGTGATTGTGCCATGCTCTGACATTTGTGTACATTTCATCAACTTTATATACAGTGATTCCAAAGTGTTTCATATCTTTGTTTTCAGCACAAACTCAGCTACAATAATATGGTAGCAGTAAATAGGTCATAATCATATGTGGATTGTAAATTGCTCTAAAAACACACAAACTGTAAACAGTAGTTTTGAGCATGCACATGAATGCTGTAATAACACACACTAAACAATAGTAACAAAGTTTTTGGATCACTGAAATTTGTTCATCAAGGTTTTGGGTATCAAAAGTTGACAAAATATTTTAGCAAATCCAATGAGAAATATATAATAAATTGCTAAAAGTTAGTGTTGTGATTTCTATTTTTCAACATCAGGTGACAATGGGAGGGCTAATGGCCTTTCTGTAATGAATATCTATGTGGTAAGAGGACCTGCCAGCTAAGTAGGCTATTCACACCTGGCCTCATGCCTCCCCACCTCTAAGACAAAGGCCTCTAAGCCTCTTAGCTGGTGGTCAACTAGGCTGTGTTTCCTGAGCAGCATCTCAGTAAATATAATTTTAAAAAAATTGTAAGGAAATGTGACATCAAATCAAACTTTATTTATATACCACATTTCGTTCAATAGGTGCAAATTAAATGTGCTTTACAAAAATAACAATGACAAGAGCAACAACAATATAAAATAAAAGAATGGTCTATCCAGTCACATATTTACAAATAACGCAAGCCACCAATGATACTGAAACCACTGTTTAGCTAAGTCTGTTTGTCTGTCTGTTCAGATAAGTGTTGGTAAAATAAAAATAAAATGGTTAGGAAATGTGACATAGTTACAGCATATACGAAGAAAGAGTTCTGCCTACTACTTCTAACATAACCAGACGCAGAGGTAACCTATTTTGAGATGCAATGGGTAGAACCGTTCATAAATTCAGAACAGAGTGCGGGAATTTACACATGTGCATTGCTGAATATTTCTACAAATACACAGAGAAGATGCAATACAGCACACATATTTACAAATATGATCGTAAGAATAGTTGATTCTCAGTTCGCTATTCAAAATGACAACACTCTTCATCGGTATCGGGACCTGAACAACTCGTTTGCGTCTTCATCGTCGCTCTCCCACAAGGCATGAAGCGTGTCAAGTCCAGTCATCCGTGGCATTTTCCAAAATTAAACGAAATGTTTACCTCAAAAGAAGTGAATTAGGCTACGCTTTGAAATTTCATCCTGCTTTCGCAGGCTTGGCATTTCTCACATGGAACTCGCATCGCCCCTCTCTTAGTCCCCTTCTATGGAGAATAATTATAATGCCGTTAACATGCGATTCGGGCGGACTTCCTGCTGAGCGAAATTCACATAGTAATGAGTAAGGATTAACGAAGCATACATGGTCTAATTAATCAAATTTAAAACATTTCATATAACAAATTCATATTATTTGCCAATGGGCGCATTGGAAAGTCGCAATTCTAAGGTTTCTGTGAATGTTTTTTTTTTTGCGTCTGTATGATAACAGCACGTGAAGTTAATCATCCAAATAGAAACGAAAGTTAATTTCATCTTGTCGAGCTCTGCCGGCGGAGGTCCCGACCCAAGAGGGTTAACTGCAGAGGCTAGCAGAGTGATGAAAAGGCTGGAGAGCAGCATAGAAGAGGCTGAGAAGCAGCTTATTGAATGCAATACAGCTGTTAATCAGTGGGAAATAGAGGGTTTAAAGAGAAATTTGGGTCTGTCTCTCCAGGAATGAGCAAAAGGGGCTATTGTAAGAGCTAGATTCTCTATATTAAATTAAATGGATGCACCGACCTCATTTTTCTTTGGCCTGGAGAGAAGGCGGGGGGAAGACAGACATAAGAATTGCTTGCAGCTGATTAGCTGATTGGAAGGTTATATCAATGGTCAGTGAAATGCAGGAAGGGGGCTGTAAATTTTTATGAGGAATTATATGCTGCTGATCGATGTGGCCTGGTTTGTACTGATGTTTGTACAGAAAAATTTGTATAAGACTTCACCGGCTCAATGGGCTGAAATGGACTCCCCCATCACTTTTCATGAACTGAGTGAAGCTGCGGCTCAGGTGGCCTTGGGTCGAGCCCCAGGGGTCAACGGACTGCCCGTTGATTTTTATTAAAGTTCTGGAGATTAATAGGATCAGACTGGTACAAGGTTTTAACCCCTTAGCGCACAAGCCAAATCTTGCCAATCCTTGCCCATTTAGGGGGTACCCTATTTAAAGCTGTATAACTCCAGATGTGAACACCAGAGACTTGAAAAATGGCTTAAATGAAGCAAGACATTTGTACAATTTACAATACTAACGCAGATTAGTTTATATTCATCATTTTGGAAGAAATAAAGTGCCACAAATGCAACTGTTTTGACAAAAAATCAAAAATAAATTTGCATTTTTAAGTTTGCAATGAAATACTGAGAGATTGCATATATACAGGAGGTTAAACTATACATGTGCAACATCAAAAACTTCTTGACCACAAGTTCATAAAATCTAAGGGTTGATATGTAGAACTACTATAGATGTATGAAGCAAAATCTAAGCAGTGTACCCAGCGTCTCCAAATCTACCCAAAATGTCTAAATTATGCATTGCTGTAAATCACGACATATTCACATATTTCACTACAAATCAACTGTTTTTACTCAAGAAACTCACTAGCTGGGTTTACATGGAGCCTAATATTCCGATTAAAATCGGTTTAAAAGCCCAAGCAGAATGAAAATGCTCCATATAAACACCTCAATCAGAATAAACAGGCCCAAACCGATTGAAATTTCAATCGGTTGGAGAGGGGTGGTTTAAACCTTTTCATAAACCGATCAAAAGAAAAATTGTACCATGTAAACGATGAAACTGATTATTTTCTGGCTGCGTTCTTTCTGCGCATGCCCACCGTCGTTAGTATCGGGCTACAGTGAAACTGCACATTCTATCAGTTGCACTGACAATGCTCATACAAGGCATGCAACGTTGTCTTCTCAGCCAAACCTAAAATCTATTTTTTCAGTACATTCGCAATTTTTTTCTGTGCCGGCAAATAAGTCAGAGGTGGTCCAGCGAGCTCTGTTGGTTGCTAAGGGGACGTGCATCGACCACCCCATATAAAAAACCAACACGGCACAAAACACCGTTATTTGCAAAGTTTGCAAAGAAAATGTTCGCACATCGGATGGCAACACGACAAACCTTTTTAATCACCTCAAGAGAAAGCATTGTTGAATGTTAATACTTTGCAGAATTGCACTTGATTAAAATCTGGTAGTTTGGCCCAAATAGTCTCTGTTATTCTTTTTCTTTTAGGTTTTGTTCCCATGAAAGGCAATGTTTTCTTAAATAGGGATATTAGTTTGATTGCACTGTTCATTCACTTGCAAAATAGTCTTAAATACCAACATGAAAAATAATCGTGATCATATCGTGGATCGTGATCATGCCTGAAAAAATCATGATATGATATTTTTGCCATATCGCCCACCCCTAACGTGATGTATTCATCACTTTTGCGCATGTCACACAGCTGTTCCGATTAAATGCGTCGGCGCATGTAAACACCACACCGTATTAGATCACATCCCATGTAAACAGTTGACCCGAAATCTTCAATCGGAATGATTTCAATCAGAGTGAAAAAAGTGTGCATGTAACCGCAGCTACATATCCAAAATCTCTCCAAAAATGAATAAAATGCTTTTTGTCCATTATAAAGCATATAAACGAGCCCCTTCTGAAGTTTTAAAATGGAACATTGCTATCAGGTAAAAAGAATAATGCAAAAATATTGTCACACAATGCCGTACAGTACCTATGTAATAATTAACTCTTGTATGTATTTCTATACTCTGTACTCTCATATGTTTTCTTGTATGGGGATGGGAGGACATGAAAACAATTTTCAACCATCCACCACGTTTTGGCAATGCTCCAACTCTCACGTCATCACTGTTGCATGATTCACAAAAACTATTATACTACTAACTAACGCTTACATTACAGTGTGAAATATCCACATTATATAATACCACTAACCTATTTAAAGACATTCAATTTCAAAAATAACGTATATAATTGAAGTATTTTGAGCAGTAATACTTACATAGCAATGATGAAATCTTATCTGTTTTCAGTAGATAGAGACAGAGACAGGAAATCAATGATATAGTTCTATCCGCTCCTCTCTTACACCAGAAAACGATGTCAGCTAGGTCTATCAGCAAACATATGGCTTAGCTATGCTCAGAAGTCCTCAATAATAATAGTATTTTCCAAGAAATTCCGAAAAATTTGACAACGTTTCATTAGCAGCATCTTTGTTTTACTGCTGCCGCAGAGTGAATGCGTAATTGAATGCGATGATAAGAAAATTTCCGGTTATGCTGACCTATAAAACGCTATTCCAAAAGCAGAATTAGACATGTAGCCTATACATCGTTAAAAAGCTTATACTCTCACCTACTAAATAAATGAATTGTCAATCAAGCCAGACTGTACTAAAAAGGGCGACAACGCCGTAAACAACACGTGTGGTATTATGCACAGCTATTTTGGAAGATACCTAGGCATCACAAATGCGCGTATATTTCACAAAGGGATTGTCCAAGACAATGTATGACCACTTAGTCTCAAAAGGGACATCTCTACGCGTAAAACCAATGGTATGGTTGTACATTTATTCAATATTTAGTCCCAGATATTGACTGTAGAATGACATGGTACCTTTTTTTTTTAAACTTTGTCTCGTTTATTTTGTTATTCAGTGAGCAGCGTTTTCACTACTGTATTAGTATATTTTAAGGCTATTGTCGGGTTTATCTTGTTGCTATGACGGAATACGACTTTTGAGTGGTGAAAGAATATTTTTATGAATGCCCAGATAGATAATATTGTCCATTATGTCATGGGTGGGGGGTGTAATTGTAGATGAGACTGCAGGGAGGGAGGCGTGTTAAATGAACGACCAGAGCGACAATGGTGCCGCTGCAAAACTCCGTATTGAGCATAGTTGTCGTGTGTCGTCTACTAATGAAACCACTAGGGGCTTTGCGCTAAGAGGTTAAGAGGGCGAAGGGAAATGCCTTGTATGCTGCAGTTGTTAAAATCAGGAACATTAGGGCCCTACGAGATGTTAAGGAGCATCAGTGGCAGGGTTACCTGAGGGGACAGAGCATGGCAGGGTTTAGATCAGGGGTGGGGAACTTTTGACTAGCAGGCCGTATACGGCCTTCCAGTCAATATCACATGGCCCGCTGGATGTCTCCTATATTTGATATGGCCACTGTATTTTTCCTATTTTGAAAAAAATAATTAAATAGTTGGTTATAACATAACAGCAACTGGCAAAACAAAATGAAACTTTGCCTTTGAAGATGATGAAATATGAAAGACAGTAAAACGGCAACAGTTTCATCATCCAAATAAAATCTAGCAATGTGACTCGTGCAAGCCATCAAGTAGTCATATCTCAAGTGTACAGTTTAATTGGGAAAATGGCAAAGCGAAAAAAAAGATGATGCAGAGGGTTGTGTTTTTCAAGAGAAATGGATGGAGGATTACATTTTTGTGGAAATGAAAAGCAAGCCCTTTGCTTAATTTGTGGAGAAGCTCTTGCCATTCTCAAAAAGAGCAATTTTGAGAGACATTACACCTGCAGATATGCAAGTAATGCTACTCTTGAAGGAATGGTGCGAGCTGAGAAAGTCAAGGCGTTGAGGAATAATCTCGCTGCACAACAAGCGTCTTTCCTGCAGCCTAAAAAGGAGCTGGACTGCGTCACAGAAGTTACGTGGTGTGTGAACTGATTGGTAAAAGACTGCGGCCGTATTCCTAAGGCAAATTTGTAAAGGAGTGCATTGTTGCTACTGCGCAAATACTTGCTCCAGAAAAACAAACTGAAATTGTCACTCTATTTAAAGTCAGTGCTGCTGATGTGCTGGAGTGCATGCAGCTAGAGATCACTGAACTGCAGAACAACTGTCAGCTAAAGGCCAGACACAGCAACATAGATCTGCTCGATTTCTACAAGCAAAACATAAGCATTTACAAATTTCCGAATTTGATATACCGCTGTGAACAGTTCTTCTCCAAGCTCTCATTTGCAAAGGATAGACTACGTTCCAGACTGACAGACATCAGCTTGGAGAGCCAGCTTCATGTGGCAACAACATAAGTGCCACAAAACATTCTACAACTGGTTGAGGCAAAGTGTAGTCAACCATCACATAGAAATTAAGGTATGTTTCAGTTTTAGATCAAGTTTACATATGAACATTCAGTCAGCATAACATGAAAAAAATGTCTGTAATTAACATGAGAGTTCATAGCAGTCTATGGCCCACTGTTGTATATGCAAATGTTAATCTGGCCCCAGACAGGAAAAACGTTCCCATCCCCTGGTTTAGATGGAGGGTGCTGTTCAAACCCCCCTCTGCCCAAGTGGTCAGGGGAGTTCAATGGAGGATAATACATGCGGCTCTGGTGACTAACACCTTTCTGTCCTTGGCTGGACTCAAATATGCAGGAGGGGTGCCCATTTTGTAGTGTGTCTGTAACAGTTGTGCATGTTTGGACTGTAACCGTTTATCTATTGTCTTTGCTTTGCTTAATGTGCTCTGTGGGAGGATGGGAGTGGTTTTTACAGTGGGGCTGTACATACTGGAGGCAATGTAGTCGGAAAGGACAAAAGCAAAAAGTGTGTTGTTTAATTTCCTTTTTGGTCAAGCAAAGTTGGCTACATGGCACTCAAGAAGAAATTAGTTATGGGCCTGAGGATCCGGTTTTAATGTTCAGGGCCCAGGAGTTCAAAACTTTTTTATCTAAACCGATCAGATTTTGAAATCCCGTATTTTCTGATCCAGGATCAGACAACTCAGCCAGATTTTGTCCCGGTATTTCAAAGCAATTCAGGATAGGATCATCCTGATCCAGATTCAGACTTTTCAAGATTACCAGATCCTGATTATCAGTGCTTTAAAGCACTGGAACATTACTGTGAAAGATTACGATTTTCTAACCTTCAAATTATATATAATATTCGGGGGGCTTTAAAGGTGCAATATGTAACTTTTTGAGTGTCAATTTTTATGGCCATACAAATGTAAACATATATATATATTGTTTTTTTTACATATAAAACTATCTTTTAGCTCTGACAGCTCTTGATGCAAGGAATAGCAGTTTGCAAGTGCTAACATTTTTGTATTTGATCTAAAGCCATAAAAGGTTTGTTTCTAAATATTAAAGCAAAACAGGCCTGTATTTTGATAAACTTATTATTTGGTTAAATGCGCTGTTCTGAGAGGTAGGCTAGAGGCCACTGTAAATGTGACAGAAAAAAGTAAATAAAAATTTTGCAGCCATTGAGCCTACAAACAATGTATTATTTTAATTTACAAACTCTACCATCTTTTTATATTGAAATGTATTTTGAAATGAATTGAATACTATATTTTGTTTTGGTAATCCACTCTAAATCCACCCTTCTACTGGGATCAAGGTAATCCTGATTTTTTGGATCAAAATGATCCCAATCATTTTTGAACTACGCATTTTGAAGATTTGATCCAGATTAAAGCTAGGATTCGATTACTTGATCTGATCGGATTCCAAAGTGATCCCAATCCTGTTTTTTGGTTTTGAACTACCCATTTGCAGGATTTAATCCAATCCGATAGTCAAAATCTGATCAGATCACTTTTGAACTCCTGGGCCCAGGGGATTGGTCTCTGCGTGCCTTAGGACAGAGTATGAGTTTTATAGTTTTGTTAATGATCTTGATTTCAGAATGTTTTGTGTGTAGATGGGGCTGTTTACATGGTCGGGGATGGGGAACTGTTCATATGTATTTAAGTAGAGTAGCCAGGGTTACTTTGGGGATAGAAATGAAAGGTTGTCAACAGTGTCAAGTATTTTCTAGTAGAGACTGTTCATCATGTGTAATGATGTATGGTTTTTCCATGCTACCTATGGGTTATCTAAAGGGCTGTTGGTGTGCTGTGTGGTTGGGTGTTTACAAGGTGCAGGTGTGTGTTGGTTATAAGTGTGGGGGTGGGAAGGGGGATTCATTTATATTTGCTTCTTTGTAGGTCTCTCTCTCTATGCCTGTGCTGGGTGTTTGGGTTTGTTTTCTGTTGTGGGGTCTTTTTTTTTTTGAAGTACTGTAATTTTTTGTTTGGAACAATGTCTCAATAAAAGCGGTTTTAAAAATCTCTCTCTCTCTCTCTCTCAATTCAATTCAAATAAGCTTTATTGGCATGACGTACATATTTATACATATTGCCAAAGCGTAGCTACAACAAACAATAAACATGTGAACAGAGTACAAAGATGTGTTTGCATGGTATTTTTGTATGTTAGCAGGTGTAATGTCAAGTGTAAATTTGGTGAAACAGTGAATATATAATTTAACAATAATTAAGAAAACTATACAAAAATTAATTTTAAAAAAATTATTATTATTATTATTTTGTAATTGCTCATGTGTTATAATTACTTACTGTCCCTCATTTTGTGGCAAGTGGCAGTGTATTGCGCAGCCAAAGCCACACATTCTCTCCTCTCCTCTCCCCCAAGAAGAATGGCATCTTCTTACCTCTGGTAGTGTCTCAAATTGAGGGCAGATTTCTTTTATTTTGAAGAAGTATTGTCTTCTTGCCTCACTGTATTTTTCACATTGTGTCAGGAAATGCAGCTCTGTCTCCACTGCCCCCTGATCGCAGTGGGAGCACAGCCTGTCCTCTCTGGGCAGCCAGGTCTGCCGGTGTCTACTGGTCTCATTGGCCAGGTTGTGATCACTGAGTCTATATTTTTTGTTTCTTTCACCGTGGTCAGGTAATCTGCCACAGTGTACTCTCTTTTTAGTGCCCGATAGCATTCTAATTTGCTTTGTGTTTTTGTTTGTGTGTCCCAATAGGTGATGTAATTTTCTTTATGTTTTGCTATAATTTGGTTGACTCTAATTAATTGTATAGAGCTGTCTTGAGGCAGCTTTGTGTTAGGGGTGGTTAGTGAACTAAGCCTCAAGACTAGCTGGCTGAGGTGGCTCTTCTCTGGGCTCATCTCTTGGTATTTCAGGGCCTTGTAATGATACGAGTGGGGGTCGCTGTTTTTGATGTGATTCCAAAATTTAACTGCCCTTTTTTGGATGTTAATCAATAGTGGATATTGGCCTAATTCTGCCCTGCATGCATTGTTTGGTACTTTTCTCTGGGCATGGAGGATGTTTTTACAAAGTTCTGCATGCAGGGTTTCTATGGGGTGTTTGTCCCATTTTGCAAAGTCTTGTTCTGTGAGCGGACCCCACACTTCACTGCCATATAATGCAATTGTTTGAATCACTGATTGGAATATTTTAATCCAAATTTTGATTGGCAGTATAATTTGGGTATTTCTCTTTATGGCATAGAATGCCCTGCATGCTTTCTCCTTCAGTTCATTTACCGCCAAGTTAAAGCTTCCTGTTGAGCTTATTTTCAGGCCTAAATAAGTGAACTGTTAGTGTTTTCTATTGTTTTATTTGCTAATGTGAATCTGTATTTGTTTCCCTGAGGTCTGGATCTTCTTTGAAATATCATAATTTTGGTTTTAGTCATAATCACTGTCAGGGCCCAGGCTTGACAGTGTTTCTGTACCAGGTGCAGGCTCTGCTGCAGTCCATGCTCAGTGGGTGAGGTCCAGGTCATCTGCATAGAGAAGGAATTTGATTTCTTTATCATCAAGGGTGAGTCTAGGTGCTGCAGATTGTTCCAACACCGTCGCCAATTCATTGAAATAAATGTTGAACAGAGCTGGACTCAAGCTGCAGCCCTGCCTCACTCCTCGCCCCTGGGAGAAGAATTACGTTCTTTTGTGTCCAATTTTGACTCTGCATTTATTTCCGGTGTACATTGATTTGATTATTTCATAGACTTTACCCCCTACACCACTTTGGATAAGTGTGTAGAACAAACCATTGTGCCAAATTGAATTAAAGGCCTTCTTGAAATCTATAAGACAGGCAAAAACTTTGTTTTTATTTTTGTTAACGTGTTTTTCTACTTGTGTGTGTCGGGTGTAAATATGATCAGTTGTATGGTGTTTAGGAAGAAATCCAATTTGACTTTTACTCAAGACATTGTGCTCAATAATGAAGTCTAGAAGCCGTGTGTTTATTATGCTACATAGAACCTTCCCCAGATTACTGTTCACACAAATGCCTCGGTAGTTATTGGGGTCTAATTTGTCTCCACTTTTAAATATAGGGGTAATTAATCCTTGATTCCAGATGTCAGGGAAAAGACCCATGCTCAGAACCAAATTGAATAGCTTTAAAATTGCCCTTTGTTGTTTTTGGTTGCTGTATTTTAGCATTTCATTCAAGATGCCATCTAGCCCGCTAGCTTTTCCAGATTGGAGCACGTGAAGTTTTTCAATCAATTCCTGCTCAGTGATTGGGGTGTCCAACGGATTATGATTGTTTTTAATGCTTAATTCGAGTTTGTTTAATTTTTTGATTTTAATGTGATATACTTTTATATAGATTTTCAAAATTATCTTTCCATATGTTACCATTTTGGATGGCCAATTCCTCTTGTTTTGTTTTGTTTAATTTTTTCCAGTTTTCCCAAAATCTGTTAGAATTGATGGACTCCTCAATTACTGTCAGTTGTGCCCATTTGTGTTGCTCTTTTTTGGTTCTGAGGGTGTGCTTATAGTGTTTCAATGTCTCAGAGTAAGTAAGGCGTAAATCTGGGTTTGATCTCTGTTTCTGATTAGATATTTGTCTAGTTTTTTCCTAATTTATTTGCAATCTTTGTCAAACCATGTTTCAGCTTTGATATGTTTAGGGGAATTGCATTTTTTCTTTAAATTTGATATAAGCTGCCTTTTCAAATATGTTATTTACATTGTTGACTGCCAGATTTAGTCCTTCTTTATTCTGAGGGTTTGTAGTAACCAGAAAGGTATCCAATAGTGTTTGAATTTCTTGATCATTGATTGCTTTCTGACATTCTTCTGTGCTGTTTGGCTCCCATCTGTATGATTGGTTGATGTTGTACAGCTTACTGGGAGGGATGTGGGTGCTGGTGTTAGGTTCTGTCCTTTTGAGATAGACTGTGATTTGACTGTGGTCGGACAGAGGGGTTAGTGGCTTGACGGTAAATGCTATGAGAGAGAATGGATCTAGGTCTGTGACCGCATAATCTACTGTGCTGTTACCAAGAGATGAGCTGCAGGTGCAGGTGCATGGTAGGATAAGAGTCACCTCGTATCCTACCATTGACAATATATAGACCCAGGTCATGACAGAGCTGCAGTAGATGTCTGCCGTTTTTATTTATATGGTGGTCAGAGTTATTTCTGGGTAAGTTTGTGACATTGTTAAGTACATTTTGTCCAAATATGTGCTTGTTCCCATCCTCATTGATAAAGTCAGGCTCTCTCTCTCTCTGTTTGTTCTGTCTAATGGCCATTCATTTTTTCCTCAGATAATTCCAACTGAACCTATTGAGTATTTATCCTAAGGAGCCTTATATCTAATATCTCATTGTTCAGTTGTTCAATTCAGTTGCATTCGGTGAACTTTCTTTGGAGTGATGTAAGTATTTTCCTTTGAGTTTTGAAACACAGAGTTGCAGCTACGTGATACAGTTAAGTGGAGAACCACTTACAGCATCTGTTATTTGAAGTGACAGATCAGGCAGCATTGATGCATTTTCTTTCTGTTGCAGCTAAGGCAGAAACACACAGCTTGTTTTACTGTGAATACTGAGTGATCCCAATTGCTGTTTTTCTGTTAGGTGAAGCTGTGTGATTTTGGCTTTGCTCGCATCATTGGTGAGAAGTCTTTTCGACGGTCAGTAGTTGGAACCCCAGCCTACCTGGCCCCAGAGGTCCTGCGGAATAAGGGCTATAACCGCTCACTGGACATGTGGTCCGTGGGCGTCATAGTCTATGTTAGCCTGAGCGGGACTTTTCCCTTCAATGAAGATGAAGACATCCATGACCAGATCCATAATGCTGCCTTCATGTACCCTCCCAATCCCTGGAAGAAGGTCTCCCAGGAAGGTCAGTGTAATTCCATATTTCTGTATGACTTTCCCCTTATTTGATTGCATATTGATTTTATTTCTGATTGATTGTGTACAAGCCAGAGACTACAGATTATGGCCTTTTTATGGTTTTTACATCTGTTGAACTAATTTCATCTAATTTTCACAACCAGGAAATCCTTCATTACCTTGATAATTTAAAGATGTCATCTGAAATGTAAGTGGTTTCTCATTTTTAGAATGCTGTATGAACTACCAGACAGTAATGAAATACCCACCCTGTATGACTAATAATGGTAATAACTGTACATTCATGATTGAGGATTTGTTTGGAAAGACCTTAAATTTAGACTCTGCATGAAGGAGGACAATTGTCTGTGGCAGTATGCAATTCCCTGTTATTAAATGCCAATGTTTTTACAGGGTCAGAGTTCAGGAGTTCACCTCATTTCCCAGCCTTGGTTTTTTGGTACTCGAAATCAGGTCCACTTCATGTGCTTCTTCTCCTAAACAGTTGAAGCCTTTTTTCCACCTGTGGATCATATTTGTTTTTATAAAGCCAGTCTTACATTGAAGCCATGTCATTAATTTCACCCTGAACCCTTGTTTAAACACTCCATACTTAAACACACTTAAACATCAACCTATTAAAAAAAAAAACATTTGGATGTGTCCTAGGCAAATAGTCAACAGTAAAATCCACGGAGCATATATATTAAAGCAATTGAGTATTAATCTGGATTACTTTTACCTGTGCACAGCTGCTGAGTTCTGGGTCGAGCTTCACGCCCTACATGTGAATCCCCAAGACTGTGACTCAATAAGACTGGCCCACAAACAGCCTGCAAGGCTGTTCTGCAGCACTCCAGCAAACCTAAATCATTTTGCTAAAGATCCTTCCATTATTGTTTTAGCCTACTGGTGTGAGTAATGCCAAAAAATGGTTTTACTATAGAGGAGACTATAGGTCAGGAATCCCAAGAGAAAATGAGTAGTGTGTCACCCTGGTGCTACTCCTGACATGCTGTTTGCTTTGCTCATTACCTCTCTGCTGGATTTTGGCTGACCCTTCTCAGAGAGTCCTCTGGCTGTTTGTTTTGTTGTTCTAGCAATTGACCTCATTAACAACTTGCTTCAAGTCAAGATGAGGAAACGGTACAGTGTGGACAAGTCCCTCAGCCATCCCTGGCTACAGGTGAACATATCATATTTACTTTCTGGATGTGATGTGGAAACTTCATGTGGCAATGTGATGTGGCAACTCTTGGGTCAAGGCAATCAAGACTTTTAGAAGAAGTAGTATATTGTTCTGGGTATAGATATAAAATATGAATACGTTAGATTAGGCTCAGGTAAGAAAAAAGCCTTTGCTGTTTTTGTAAAACAAAAAATGTAAATATGTCTCATATGTAAGTCCATATAAAAGCAGTCATCTGAGGAAACAGCCATATGAAGCCCTAGGAGACAGTTATTCACATTGTTTCTCTTTTGCTGCCTCTTTGTGAATTGTTGTCTCTTGCTGTCAAACAGCACCAGAATGGTCCAGCTCTTTCACACTGTGTCTGTTTCTTAAACAAGTCTGACATGCTGATATACAAGCTTCACTATCCTAGTGATTGTGTGACACAGGAACTCATCTGAACAGTGGGCTATAAAAGACCTATGAACTGAATCATGTCCTGTAATGTGTGCTAGGCTGTGCTAGAGAACAGGACCTAGGTCCTCCTGAAATTTATATTACCTGTCATCATCATGCAAATGTGATGTAGCCCAGACCACATGTCTGCTGGGGAATCAATCAGGCTGTGACTCATTGCCTATATCAGGATTGGTACCAGGCAACTTGTGTTATTCTTGTTTGCAGATAACACTCTCCAAACGCAAAATGTTTCATCTTAATCAGATTCTACACTATTTCAGCTCATTTGATTTTCAGCTCATTTTGATTATCCACAGCTCTATGCACACCCTTGGGCTTCATAAGCCCATGTGCTTAACTGCACAGGCAATATTCCCACAGATTGCACTTGCTAGTTTCCGGGGCTATATTTTATATATAAACCTGACACAGACAGTTTTGTGAGCCGATATTCCCTGTGTACTGCTCCTGTCTCCAGGACTACCAGATGTGGCTGGACCTGCGAGGTCTGGAGTGTAAAATGAGTGAGCGTTACATCACGCACGAGAGTGACGACACACGCTGGGAACACTTCGCCGAGCAACATGATCTGCAGTACCCCGCCCACCTGGTCAACCCCCATGCTGATGTCAGTGAGGGGGTGGAGCCCAAGGAAGCAGAGATGAGGATGCTCAGCGACAGAATCCATATCCTGTAAAAGTGATACCACCCCTTTTGGACTGTCTGACTCTGCCTTCTGGAACTGTTACCCCACCTCCTTAGGTCAGTTTGTTTCTACCCACCAAGTAAGGGCGGTGGTCCAAAACTACCATCTGCAAATGGATGACTTGCTGTAGGATTGTCTGTCCCTGCTTTCTGAGTCAGAGAGGACAAACCCCACCCTCGATCTGCCCTACTGAGGATGGGCTTACACATCACAAGAAGGCTAGCTCTGCAGTGACCTTCTAAGCACCCAGTAAAAGTTTGTTTCTGGACACTGCATATCCTGATGGCACAAGTTTTCTCAATGCTCAACTGTGTAAAATGCAGGAGAGCTGGCTTTCCCTGAGGCTCTAAGCCTGTGACTTATGTGTCAGACAAATGCACCAGCACAAATGGTAACTGGGTGGTATTAGGCCCAATGCCTGGTGCTCATAGGTCTCAATTTCACTTCTACTGTGCTACCCACCCCCATCTCTCTCTTTGTGTCTCTCTCTCTGAGAGATTGGACATCTGGGCCTTTGGTATTTGGCCTTGTCAGAAATAGCAGAATGTGTGTGCTGTTCAGAGGGCTGCCTGTGCTCCCTCTACTGCTGCCATTGCTGTCTTGTTCTCTCATGCTTTCTTCATGGAATGTAAACAATGGAAATAAAATAATGTATCTTTAAGTGTGATATAATTAAGAATCACTTGTAACGTATGGCTTGTCTTTACCTAATATTTCTGATGATTATTAACCTACACTCAAGAATAATTAAATTACCGGTGCTGCAATATCCCAAAATGACATAAAATAAAGAGAAACGGGAGTGCGCACTCACATTTAACGAAAGTGATCAAAAAATGTATCCCTTGGCAACTTAAGACTTCTTCATACTTATTTAGATTTTATTTGCGAACATGAAAATAGACAGACATGTTTCGGCCTAAGCCGTCTTCAGTGTCTAAATTGTTAGATTAGACACTCTATATTGTACCTAATATTGCCCCATTCCTCAAATCAGAAGTTTAAACTTTGCTCTTTTTCATTGCTGATGCACTTGTATAAACTATTTGTTTCAACCCTTTTTTAAACTAGCCATAAACACAATTTAACATATTGTTACCTCTTGAGTTCATAGTAAAGTTGTGGTGTGATATCTGGTGAAGAGGGACTCCCACTCAGATGTGGCAGTATACACTCATTCTGTGTGTCCATCATAAATATTTCACAGCTGTAAAATCTAGACTTAACTGTTCCAACCATGATCTTTCAGTTAGTAAATCAGTTAGTGCTGGATAAGGAGAGCTATGAGAATGGGGTGTGGAACTGTGCAACATTGCAGCACTAAAAGATCAAGGGAAATGTAAGAAACAGTAAAACCAGTCAATCATAGAGCTGTGACCAAGTCACTCAACCATAAACACAGTCACACTGCCCTAAACAGTCAGACAGTCACACAGTTATGAACATAGCTGTTGGGAGATACACAGCTGTTGGCACAGCCACACAGCTGTAAACACAGTCAGCCAATCATACACACACAGACATAAACAGTTGTGTGAATGTCAGCACAGCCACACAGCTGTGAACAGTCAGCCAACCATAAACACACAGACATAAACAGTCACACCACTGTTAACAGTGTCAAACAGCTGTAAACACAATCAGCCGACTATAACACAGATGTAAACGTAATAGGCAACCATAAGCACAGTCACAAAGCCTAAACAGTCACAGAACTGAAAGCGTCACAACTAGATTCCATTGCACCGCCATAAACATACTGATGTATGCTAGGAACACACAAGCATAGCTGTAGACAATAATAATAATAATAATAATAATAATAATAATAATAATAATAATAATAATAATAATAATAATAATTGTAAACAGCAAAAAAAAAAGTAATAAATACAGCAAAATAGTCACAAATGCACCCGCAGTCATAAACAGCTATAACCAGTCACAGATATATAAACACAGTCATAAATGCAGCAAAACAACTAGAAACTCCATTATTAAAAATTCCACAGCAGCTTTTAATAATGGAGGGTATAGTCAGTCTTTCGAATCAAATTCAATCATGTAAAAATTCAACCTTATAATGAGTTCTGCAATCACAATGCTTAAGTTAAAAAGTTCTATAAATGCACTTAAATGTCTCCCTTTAAACAAAGGACAAAGAATGTTGTGGTTAATGTTGTGTGAGCCTTTAAGTTTCTTTTAAAATGTTTTTTTTTTTTTATATATCTGACTCACGTACTGTTCAAGCAAACTTGCTTTGTCATATTTTACTTTATTTCTTAGCTGACACCTCATTGTTCTGAAGCAAATTTTCAATTAGTAAAAATTCAGGTGGAGCACCTTCAAGAAAATCACAATAGCATCCCTCACAGGATTCAACTCCACATTCCCGGTTGTGTAATCACTCACCCATGACTGCTCCAGTCAGGGCATTTGTCAGGAACCACTGATGTCTGTGACAGTGTTTGGGAAATGGGCTTGACCTGCAAGCATGCTGACCAAAGATATTCAAGTGAAACACTGCTAGATACTAAGGTCTGACTATCTCCACTCACAGACAGCAGCAGTTATGTCTTTGTGAATCCAGCTGAAAGCACTGGTTCCTGGATTGTCTGCATACAGTCAAAGATGCTCTGTGGGGTAAGCACAGATGACATCAGAAGGGCTGCAGCTGTCTACTTGTCTCCCTTTATGTAGTAGATGGGAGAAGATGCTTGTTAATGCAAATTAACCTGCTTCTCCAAAATAGTGAATCATGTGGTCGAAACACAATCTATAAAGCATGCAAAAATGGCATAGAGCAGTGAGCTGTGAGCAAAAAATTGTTTAGTATTGAATTGTATTTCTTTAAAATACCACCTTTCGTCCATTTAAAGGATCTCAGTGGTCTTTAACAGTGAGGTGGGTATTACACCTCAACCATTGCCAATATACCTATCCCACCTAGGAGTAGCATATTAGCCATTTTGTCCTGATACATTGTGGAGACAAGAATTACATAGAAATATACTGATTATTTGGGCAGTTTGAGAGAGCCAGATTGAGAATCAGGGCAGGACACTGTGGTAACACCTCTACTCTTTTGATAATTATTACTGGATCATAAATTACAGTGTGTCAGGACCTCAGCTTCTACTTTTCAATACATTTTGTACTACCCATGCAAGTAATTTTTTCAGTGAATTTGCTGTCTACATTAGCCAACATGCAGCAAAGCCGTGATTCCAATCTGGTTCAATGTTAGCACTGAAACAAAATGTATGAAACAAATTGAATCTATATACTGAATCTATATCCCATTTTGTAGCATGCTCGAAATTGCACACCAAAATTATGTCCCAGTAATTTCTAACGAAGTCATTTGAATATGCATATAATGTTTAATAGAAACGTATTCATGCATTTTATGAAAGATGTGATTCTCATAGACCCAAAGCACTGTATGCAGGCAATTGTTCAAACATATTGTGTACTCATAAAAATAATAATAATAAATTGGTATAAAACAGCTGAAATTATGCAGCAAGATTATTCCCACTATAAATGATTGCCATTTGACCAGATTTGTCTTCAGATGGTAAGCAGAAAAAACACAGGGCCAAGTTACTTGAAATAATTTAGGAAACATTGGGTAGCAGCATTGCTTTAGAATACAGTATGTTTCATTTGTGTTAGCTAAGATAGGCAAAATTGTTTATTTGTAACTTAATGCCAGGCTCATAGTGCTATGTATGTGTGAGTAACTTGGCATTTTTGTATGTGTTTTTCTTCAGGTATAATTTCTTTTTGTTTGTTTTGAGACACTGGTAACAGTAATGCATATATACATTACCGGTCAAAAGTTTTAGAACACCTCCATTTTTCCAGTTTTTATTGAAATTCACGGAGTTGTCTCAATTAACTCTGAAATGAAAGCATAGAACAAATAAACAATTGGAGATTTAAAAAAGAAATCATGGAATTGTTCTGTTTAACACAATTTATTCAAATTATTAGCCACCTTTTGCAGATATAACAGCTGAACACACTTGTGGCATTCATTCTGCAATGGAAATCAAATATTGTTTGGAAAGATCTTCCCAACATTGTTGCAGAAGTTCTCACAAAAGTGTTGCACTTGTAGGTTGCTTTGCTTTCACCCTTCTGTCCAGTTCAACCCAAACCAGCTCGATGGGGTTTATGTCTGGAGACTGTGCTGGCTATTCCATGATTTCAAGCCGACCGTCTTGTTCTTTTCTTCTAAGATAGTTCTGACATAGCCTGGAGTTATGTTCTGGGTCATTAGCTTGCTGTAGGAAGAACCTCTGACCAACTAGGCGTTGATCAGAGGTTATTTCATGGTGCTGCAAAATGCTGTGGTAGTCCTTTTGGCTCAGGATGCCAGTCACTCTGTGCAAGTCGCTAACTCTGGATCCAGCAAAAGAGCCCCAGACCATCACGCCTCCTCCTCCATGTTTGACAGTTGGTGTCACACTCTGAGGAACCATCCTTTCACCTACTTGATGGTGTACAAAAACCCTGCGTGATGAAACAAAGATTTCAAATTTTGATTCATCGGTTCATAAGACCTTCTTACAGTCTTCAGTAGTCCACTGCCGGTGCTTCAAGGCCCAGGCAAGCCTCTTTTTCTTATTTAGCCATTTTAGCAATGACTTTTGTACTGCCACTTAAACTGTTAAACCTGCAGCTCGAAGTCTTCTCTTGTTGAAACTGAGACTTGCTTACTTCGACCACTGTTAAGCAGTGCTTGAAGCTGTTGTCCTGTGAGCCGCCTATCATGCAAGATCTCAGAAATTTCTCTTATGATTCTGTTGTGGCTTTGGGTCTGGTGGACCTCTTCCTGTCAGAGTTTCCTCCAGTTTCCGAGTGCCTTTCGATGGTGCAGGAAACTGTACTCACTAACACCTTGGCTTTCTTTGCAATTTCTCTAAAGGAAAGACCTACACTTTTAAGGGTTATAATGGTCTGTCTGTCTTCCTTCAATTGTCTTTTTCTCGCCATTATGATAGCAATTCACTACTTCCTGCAGTGCAATATTGTCCAAATAATGCTTCAGATGGTGTAGTAATACAGTCTGTTTCAACACTGATGTTATACAGACATCTGGTTGGGACACCTGTAGGAATTGTTTGCATCAACTTTCAAGGCTTAATTTACTTCCATTGCTGCAGAAAGTTGTTAACCCATTACTTGTTCCCTAAAAAAGACCTTTTTTATAACTCTGAAATTTACATTATTTTCTGTTTTTGGTAACCTAAATTTTTTTTTTTAACCACTGGCAGTTTACCACTTAACTTTGTACCTTTTCGGGTCATTCACTGGACTTGAACTGCTTAAATTTCAATAAAACTGGAAAAATGGGGGTGTTCTAAAACTTTTGACTGGTAGTGTATGTAGACTATTGAATCTTTGTGGGAAGTTCTAGAGTGCAGAGTGTGAAGTTGCTTTCCACCATCTCCATCCCTGAAAGAACTGGATGCTTTCCTCTTCAAATAATGCTCCAATATGCCACTATACACAGATAAGAACTTACATGATAGCATTCCAAGAAGTGAAGCTGTTCTGAAGGCAGAGGGCCCTAAACCTTATTAGTTACTTGATATTCAAGTATTGTTGGGTATTTCAATTATTTTGCCAAACCCCTCTAATAATAAATATTTAAAGAGCAGAAGGACAATGCAAGGTTTTTTGTTCCACATACTTTACTGTAAACAAATACACTTTCAAAGAGGTTTGCATTAAAACACCACAGGAATGTGAATTATATCAACTGATGTTCTGAAAAATAGATTTTAAACCTCTTCAAAATCCAGAATTCACATAAAGTTGCCATTTTTCTGTTTGCCTGCCAGTGTGCCTGCATGCATGCAAGTTAGTGATATCTGTATCAGTCTGGCAATGTGGTCATGCTCATGACAAATTACTTAATTGTACATTATCTCCCAAAAGCCATAATAGGCAATTACAACCTCTTGTGTACTTTGTCCTGATTTGAATCCAGCACAATGACAAGGAAATGATCACACCATGACAGGATTTAAACTGCTTTCTTTGGGGGATAGCGGGTTTGGACATACAGGTCTTTCACCTCTGTGGCATTTCTGCATTTGATCACAGCAGAGGGTCAGGATACCCTCTTGGTGGTTATATACATGTCTGTCCCAAAGGTACTGTGACCTTGGCATTGGAGAATTAAACACAAATGTAGTACAAAGTCTGCATTACCAGTTGCTAGGATATGGAAATGTAAAAAATTCTGAAAAAAAGAAAGAAATACATCTCCAAATGGGTTATAATGTGAAAAATGATTCCCAGACAGATGCTTTTAAAGATATAAATATGAACATAAAAATTAATTATGCATTATTGGGAAAAGTTTCAGCTTGGTGGGGTGGCTTGCCCCCATACTTATATAGCACAGACAGTTCGTACACAAATAACGATGATGACCAAAGACTCTGCCCTTAAAAACATTAATTTCTGTACTTTCTGGCCTCGTGTATGCAGACAGAATTCACAAACAACTTAGCACGTCCAGCTTAACACAATAAAGCCCCAAACCGAGGGGATTTAGCATTTTTTCCTTCTTTTTCCTGCCGTTTACATCATCATAAATGCACCATTACATTACATTACAGGCATTTGGCAGACGCTCTTATCCAGAGCGACTTACATAGCATTTTTTTTTTTTTTTTACATAGCATTTTACATTGTATCCATTTATACAGCTGGATATATACTGAAGCAATTTCGGTTAAGTACCTTGCTCAAGGGTACAACGGCAGTGTCCTACCGGGGAATCGAACCTGCGACCTTTTGGTTACAAGTCCAGTTCTTTACCCACTGTGCTACACAGTCCCATAATAAATCATTCTCCCCACTGGACATTTAGCTACATCAGCGAATAACGTCTTGTCAAAATAATACGATAAAAGTAGCCAATTGTGGGACAATGCGACACAGGCAAAAGGATGTTGCAAAAATGTTATGGTTGCTATTTTGGTTTTGTGTGGATGCAAGCTTTCTAACTAATAATTGCCAAAAAAAAATTATGTTGCTTTTACAGCTGTGTAATCTTTGTGGGAAGCTTATTTATATTTCATTTAAATGCATTCTCTATCATTTCACATGCAAATGCCACATAATCTTGTTTAATGACTCAGACAGCTACAGTGGTGGCACCCAAACATTTGTCCTAAAATAAGTTACACTTGAGAAAAGTTTGGTTCTTTGTTGGCTTCATTTCTGACTGTACAGAAAGGAAAAAACCATGAAACCTAAATTTAGCATTTATCGTGCCTTTTCTTAGCACAGTGCTGAAATTGCACTTTATAACACTTCTGCTTCTCATGACTGATATTGTCCTTCTAATGAATGTGTCACCCTTCATTTTTCGATTAGTCATTTCATTTTAAATGTCTAACATTAGAAAGAAAGACCAATTTTTTTAGCGCAAGTCCACATAGTAGTACGGTTTCCGTTTTTTTCTTCTTCTTCAATTTCGTTTCGCGGCAAAATCGAGAAGAAGCGAAGCAAAACATTCCGTAACTTAGCGTTGAAATCGAACAAACTAAAATTCTTTTGTTTGATGCAATATCGGTGTAATAATGAGGTGCATTGTACCCGGTTGTTATAATGCCCCCGTTAAACTTGCCTTGAAAGCACATTTTCATAATTTCCCACGCGATGCAACTTTGTGCCAGACATGGCTGGATGTAATCAGACACCCCAACATAACAGCCGAAGAAGTTCGCAAACGAGGACTAATGCAGCAACCACTTGAAGCCACCGACTACCAAGGCGACCGTCTGAAGCCTGGAGCTGTACCCACCATTTTCCCATCATTGGTCGAACCGCTCGAGGTAGGTACTAAGCGGGCTGGCTAACGCTATCGCGTCTGAACACGTCTCTCTGTGATACATAGAATGTCTACCGTAACAGTTAGACAGCTTGCTGGCTGTTGCCACCATCCATTTATTTCGTTCTCAGACATTTTTCGTTCTCAGACGGTTTCGCTAGCTAGTAGTAATACAAAACTATTTCTACGACCAACCTAATGTTATTGTCTGCAGGTATGCCCACATCAGAAGTTGCGCAATGATATGAATTCTCGAGTTCGACACTAAATTGCCTGGGTCTACTTCCTGCATTTGTAAAGAAAAACAACAAAACAGCATAAAATATTAACATACTGAAATAACTAATCGAAAAATGAATGGCGACACATTCATTAGAAGGACAATATCAGTCATGAGAAGCAGAAGTGTTATAAAGTGCAATTCCCCTTTAACATTCCAGTATCAACAGTCTGTAATGTTATCAAGAAGTATGCAACCCATTGGACTGTGAACACCCTGCCAGGACGTGGTCAAAAGAGAGAAATTGACCAAAGAGTCTGTCAATAGTTGGTTTGGATTATTGAAAAAGCCCCAAGAACAACTTCCAAAGAGTTTGAAGTTGACCTGGAGAGGGCTGGAACAGTGGTTTCACTGCACACCATCCACTGAGCACTAAATCAAGAAGGCTTATATGGTCAAAAGCCCAGAACACTCCACTGCTAACATAAGAAAGCCCAATTGAACTTCGCAAAAACCTACCTACACAACCATAAATCCTTCTGGGGAAATGTCCTGTGGACTGATGAGAAAAAAATATCAGCCCCTTGTAAATTAAGCTCAGTGCTATGATTGCTGAAGACTAAATTAATAATTAATAAGGGAAAAGTACACCATCTCAACTGTTAAATATGGTGGAGTTATCCTTGCCAAAGGCTATACAACCAAATATTAGCTCTTGGGTGCCAATAATTCTGTCCAGACCATGTTTTATTTTTAAAAGAAAACACACAAAATTTAGATTTCAAAATATTAATTTTCATTCTGTACAGTTTGATATCAAGGCTCTAAAGATTTGAAAACTAAAACTTTTACTGAAATGTAGGTACTGACGGGTGACAAATTAAAGGAAAAACCAATACAAAGAGTCTTAGTAAGGTGTTGGGCCACCACGAGCCACCAGAACAGCTTCAATATGCTTTGGAAAAAGTTTGGCATGCAAGTCTCTGGAATTCCACTGGAGGAAAGATATTCCCTTATTGGGTGTATTGATGATGGTGGTGGAGAGTACTGTTCAACACGTTGGTCCAAAATCTCCCATCAATGTCCAATTAGGTTGAGATCTGGTGACTGCAAAGGTGATAGCATATGATTCACATCATTTTCATACTCAAACCATTCAGTGACCCTTGTAACCTGTGAATGGGGGCATTGTCATCCTGGAAAAGATCACTCCAACCAGGATAGAAATGTTTCATCATAGGATAAAGATGATCACTCAGAATGACTTTGTATTGATTTGCAGTGACCCTTCCCTCTAAGCAGACAAGAGGACCCAAACCATGCCAAGAAAATGCCCCCTCCCCTCCCCCACAGCATAACAGAGCCACTGGACCCCTTTACTGTAGGGGTCAAGCATTCACTGTGCGTATGGTTTTTGCACCACTGAACTCTCAAATGTGCATTTGACTTTGTAATGAGGTGTATGCACTGCAACCCAACTATAATATCCCTCTCTATGTAATTCCGGACAGACTGTTCTTGCTGACAGTCCGATCACATTCTGCATTTTTCATTCACAGTCATCTGAGGAAGAGCTGCTCTTCTAATTTTCCTTACATATCGCAGTAATGCACGAGCAACACAATCATTGAATGTGGGCTTTCAAGCACAATTTCCAACCCTATTTACTGATGTCTTTCCCATATATCTAAATGCAGATGTCACTTTAGTCATGGTTCCTATTGAAACACTAGCTACTTGGTTAATGTTATTTTTTGGATGTTTCATTACAACAGCACACTAGTCAGCAACCTTCTGTGATATTAACTTATAATTAAAACACAAAATACTGAACAATAACTAGCTAGCCAGTGACATTAACTATAGTTGAAAATTAACTACAGTAACAGTTTCCACTGGCCACCTGTAACATTGAGGTAAGCTACCTATAAGAAAAATGCTCACTTCAGGGGGTTTTACATTTACAGTTGAGGCTAAGACTAAAGATATTCAAATTCAGTTTTCCACAACTCTGCAAATTTCATGTTACCATACATTTTTTTTGGCAAGTCAATTGGGGCATCTACTTTGTTCACATCAGCGGTAATTTTAAAACAATTGATTAAAGACAGATTTATTTCAGCTTTAATTCACTGTAATGGCTTTTTAGAAGCTTCTGATAGGCCAATTGTCATAATTAGGAGTTAATCAGGAGTTAATTGGCTGTATTTAAGGGCCTACCTTCAGAGCCACTGCCTTTTTGCCTTTGATACCATGGGAAAATCAAAGCAACTCAGCAAAGACCTCAGAAAAAAAAACTGTGGATCTCCACAAGTCCAGTTCCTCCATAGGAGCAATTTCCAAACAACTGAAGATACCACAAGCATCTGTACAAACAACTGTATGCAAATATACAAATCTTGGGACCACACTGCATCATTCAGGAAGGAGGCATAAATTATATTTCCCCGGTGCTGAACAAACTTTGGTGTGAAAGATTCAGCTGAACCCCAAGACAACAACAAAAGAACTGGTGAAGGAGTTGGAGGCATCAGGTACCAAAGTATTTACATCCACCATTAAGATAATTATACATCGCCAAACCTGGAAAGCTGTTGAACAAGGAAGAAGCCCATACTCCAAGACCGGCATAAAAAAGCCAGAATGAAATTTGCTGGTGATCATCAAGGATGATCACCTTTTGGAGGAGTGTTCTCTGGTCAAATGAAACACAAATTGAACTGTTTGGCCATAATGATCAGTGCTATGTATGGAGGAGAAAGGGTCTGGCTTTTCCGAATCCGACGAACACCATCCCAACTGTGAAGCATGGGGGTGGCAGCATCATGTTGTGTGGGTGTTTTGATGGACAAGGGACTGGTGCACTTCAGTAAATAGATGGCATCATGAGGAAGGAGTATTTTCTAGAAATACTGAAGCCACACCTCAAGACATCAGCTAGAAAATTAAAACTTGGTTGAAACTGGGACTTCCAACTGGACAATGATCCTAAGCATACCTCAAAGGTTGTAACAAAATGGCTAAAAGACAACAAAGTGAATTGGAGTGGCCATCACAAAGCCCTGACCTGAATCTCATAGAAAATATGTAGACTGAACTGAAAAGGCATGTCCGAATAAGGAGGCCCACAAACCTGACTGAGTTACACCAGTTGTCAGGAGAAATGGGAAAAAATTCCGGCAAAGTATTGTGAGAAGCTTGTGGAAGGCTACTCCAAGCGTTTGATTCAAGTTAAGTAATTAAAAGGGAATCCCACCAAATATAAAGTGTATGTAAACTTTTGACCCACTGAAAAGCTGATATAGTACATAAAAGCTGAAATAAATCTGTCTCTTAGCTATTATTATGAAATGACCCTAATTGACTTAACACAGGACATTTATGGTAACATGAAATTTGTGGAGTGGAAAAATTTAATTTGAATATCTTTAGCCTAGGTGTATGTAAACTTTTGGCCTCAACTGTAAGTGTTTATAACTTTTTAACTTATGCAATATTGGTATTCAAATTATATAATAATGTTTAATACATATGTTTTGGAAAGGAGGAGGGGGAGCCATGTGCATTTCCTGACGGAAGATTTATTGACTTTCTTAAAGTGACAATTGTAAAATTGACCACTCTGGTGTTACTACTGTAACTACTTTTTAACTAGCCTACTAAAGCTACCTTGCAAATGCTACATTGTTAAATTAGTGTCAGCCAGACCTATGATGATCCACCAACATACAATTAGTAGGCCTATCATGTTTACAAAAACCCATTAAAAACACATACTGTAATCCATTTAAAAATATGATGCTTTCATTTATTTCTAATTCATGGTTAAGGAAATGACTGATTCCATGCTTGTGTTTCTTTGAGCTAAGATATACTGTATGTGTGTTTGCATATGTGTATGCGTATGCATTTCTCTCTAGACTTAATTATCTCATGGTTCATACATTTATATGCATTATCATTACCAGTTACTTATAACAAACACAGTACAAAAAGAAATGATTCCTCAACAAAAACACATTTTCAACATACAAAAATACCAAGTTACTCACACATACAGAACTGTGTATCTGTGAGTAAGTAATTCTTTAAGACTTTAGTTTTAGTAAGTCATTATTTTAAAAGTCTTTATATAATACTTGCAAGATCTAGGGCTATTGTTGAGTAAGTATTGACATCAAAATGACGGCAAGTTACAACAAACAATATTTGCTATCTTAGTTCACATAAACAAGCTTTATTCCAAAGCAATGCTATCCAATGTTTCCTAAATTATTTAATGTAACTTGGCCCTGTGTTTTTTCATCTCAAGAGAATGTGGTCATTCAAATGTTATGTAACATTGAAGTACCAAATAGCAAAAAAAGCTTCATGGAAGAAGACATAATTTAAATGAATGTTTTAAACAGCTGATGAAAACTTAATTCACTTGTATATTTACAACTTAAAATAAATACAGATTGTACAATAGATACTGTGGATAGATACATACATAGATAGAATACTTTGTTATCTCTATTACTTTGTTTGAAAATTTTCCTAGAAACATATAACATTCACATTTACAAGCATTTACATACAATCATTCGCACTACAGAAAGAGTGAGGGATAAATAATTAAATAACAATAAAAATTAAAAATATTTAGGCCTGTTAAATATTGAACCTTATAAACCTATCCAGACATGTTTGCTCAATTACTGTAGTGTGTTTGCGGGTCAGATAAGGTTTAGCCAAAGTAATAATTTATTTTACAATGTAAAATAATAAAAAATTGTATTTGTGAACACAATTTTCTGAAAGAAGAAATAATAATAATAATAATAATAATAATAATAATAATAATGCATTTTATTCATGTTGTGCTTCTCATACATCCATAGCACTGAATGCAGACAATTGTTCAAACAATAGTGTAGTCATTTTTACAGCTGAATTACAATTTATTTCCACTATAAATGACTGGCATTTCACACGTTCATTTGACAAACTTTGAAAAACCACATTCTCTTCAGATGGTAAGATGTTAAAACAAAGGGCCAACAGGGTAACATGAAATCGTTTAAGAAACATTGGGCAGCATTGCTTTGGAATAGAGTTTCTTTAATGCGTGTCGTAAAATAACCAATATTGTTTGTTGTAACTTGGCCGCATATTGATATTAATACTTTTAACGGTAGGCCTAGATTTTGTTATTTTTATTTAATGACTTATTGACCTTTTTTATATGCGTGAGTAACTTCACATTTTTGTATGCTGAAAACGTGTTTTTGCTGAGGTAAATGTACAGACCTGGCAAGTCCACTTGGACGCCACAAGCAGACAGACGAATGTCAGCTTCACAAATGTTGGTGGTACAAAACATGCCGGCAGATGGCGCACTATACAATATATTTCCGCTGCAACAGATTCAGGGACAGTCTGTTCTTCTGCAAATATAAATTCAGCATGTAGGCCCATATATCAATGCTAAAGACAGCATATGGCTCTTATCTGTTATGATAATAACAACATACTATTTTCAACCGACATTTAGGTATGAGATGTTACGCTGTTAACAGTATAGACAGTGTGTTCTATATAGTCTATTGTATCGGTACTAATTGGAATTAGGCTATAACAGATTGCAAATAGGCACAAAATGAATACCATCGGGATAAAAATCCAAGTTTCATTCTGGTCCATAAAATAGGTTACCTGATGCCGTAAGCAAATTTTAATTTGAAAAACAAATTAAATTACGTAGGCTACATAGTCTACCTAAAATGGTCAATGCTGGCAAGGAAACGCGTCTTCTCTGCATCTCTCATTAAATCTACCGAAAATGGACTGCCCGTATATCTTAAATCAATTATCTAATTCCGGATAAACAAAATAACACGGGGCGGTTTAGCGGCGTTTTTATCGACGTTTTTTTCTGATAACGGCTACACTGGGCTTCCTTGTGTATTTTTAACCGGGTTCTGTAGGTTGATTATGGGATCATTAGCCTACTTTATAACGGGAAATAATTTGCAGATCGATAAATAAACGTACTTATAAACGTTTCATGAAGTATACGGGACCTACTGTAAAATAGTAGAAGTCACAGTGTAGGCTACAGTAAAAACTAGATTACGTAGATTTCTTGACTTCGTAAATTTAGGCTAAGCCCAAATAGGCTAAAACAAATATGGTAAATGATCAATACGCAGGTCTACGAGATGTAGACCTATCGTTAATTAATTTAGCAATAGGTTTAATTACATGGAATGTGTAGGCCTATCCTCCTCGGAAACTGATTATATATCCACCTACTAATTAAGACCTAAACAAAACCGGAATTTGAATGACAAAACAGTCTAAAATGTTTGCGTTCGTTCCTACCATTGATTTAAATAAGTTGTCCATGGGCACTATCAGGATCAGTTCGGCTGAATAGTGATCCAGTTCGCATGGATTTTAATCAAACCAAAAGACTAACAGAATTAGTCACACTTCGACAGATATGAACTAATGTCTACCAAAGCGTTTAAAAGAAATAAGGTGCACAGTGTTTTAGTGCACAAGAAACCGGCGAATTGCCAGGTAGTTGCATTTGTGACATTTTTGACGTGATTGTTTTCGGACGATGATAGCATAACGCGGCTATTGTGTAAAACTGCACTGTTGTAGGCCTACTTTGTTTTCTAAAGCACACCTGTCAAAACAAAAGCCTGGGTTTCACACCTTGTCGTCCTACAGCCTAAGGTTAGATCAAGCAGTTCTGCATCATTAGAAGAAAACGCAATAAGAAACCACCCACTATGAATTACACCTTTGCTGAACACGAATGAATCCGCTGTGTTACATTAGTACAAAAACAAACCGGAAAATTAGGATAAAACTGTTACCACGTGTCCTCTCGTTTTCATTATCAGCACTGTGTAGATATTGAGACTATTCTACCCAGCAAAAGCAAAATGGTTGTGCTATATAGAAATTAATGGAGAAAGCGTAGACATTTGTATGAATATATCAATGGTTTGACAGCCCGAACAAGGCTAGTAAAATTACCTTTATTAAAATGAATAGTCGTCATAATCCCCCCACCCCGCCAACCCCAGCTCATTCCTGAAAATTCTGAACATTTTTAAAAAATTGAACGAGATGATCATACGGAACAATATAAAATACCCCACTTTTTTCCATAACACGATTTGTTATGTCCAAGTTACCATTTGCTCAGTGCATTGCACAAAAACTGGATTCCGAACAGATCAAAACAATAAAGATCAAAATATTTCAAAGCGAAAATAAATGATGCCTTATACAGGCTAAACCTTACTGGCCCACACATCTAACCATTACAACCGCTAAGCGGCTACATTGCTACTCAGCTATTACTACTTCAAATCTTATAAAATAATGTTAACCATGACCATAATGACAATGCTATAAAACATAATAATGAAGAATGATACATTGAAAAAGTCAACTCATTAATATGCCTTGTCGTATTTAATATATCACTTAGCGGTCTGTTCCCTGATAATGTATTTGTGCTCATAATAAACAGAGTTTACAATTACCTCTAATCACAGCAGATAATTGGAAATTAAAACTAGTCCGACGGCTGCCACATGCTGTAATTGTTTAGCTTTGAACGCCGGGAAAATCGTACACGAAACATCAGAAGAAGAAAGCAATTAAATGCAATAATGCGCTGATGATATGAGAGGTAAACGTGGTGCACCTTGCAGCGATATCAGCTTCCACACAACCAATAATTAGGCTTACACCGTCTCTGCTAAAATGAGAGAAATATGAGCCAGCATATTACAAAACATAATCCAAAGACTGCCCCAAACACCCCCCCCCCCCCGAAATCTCCCCAAATACTTTTGAACCATTGCGCGGGACTACATTGCATTTAATATGTTTTACTTAATTACCTTTCCAGTTTAACGCCGCAATTTAGTAACCTAATGGATTTCGAAGTCATAATAGATCAATATTTTAAAAGAACACATTTATATAGCCTGTGCACGCATTGCATCAAATAATAGATCATACGAAAATTAATATAGAAGGTGGAAGACTGCATGTGTATGTTGTTGTTTTTGTTATTATTATTATTATTATTATTATTATTATTATTATTATTATCTGTTTTCAACTGATAATGATGCAGCGCAACTATTGCAACCCGGCAAAGATAAAAACAAGTAAATGGCCTACTCGTTTTATAACAGTTTGATTAGGAATTCGGATGATATCAGTAAATGAACTGCAAGGAGGTCACGGATCTGCTGTTATATACTCGTGTAAAAATGAATTATCTGTAAACCGGGAAGGATCAGTGACACGCTCAGGAGACCAGACTGTATGTACACTGTACAAAGAACGTGCCGGTTTACCTTTCCCTTGAACAGGCTTTCGTTATGATGAGCAACATAATATTCATAAGCAATATCCCACTCCAAACGTGTGCACGCTATGTGCAAAATTATGAATGTCCCCAATTTAAGGGAAATTATGCGTGTATTAAGAAAGAATATTAATTTATTCCAAAATTGTTTTATTTCATTAAAGAATGATTGTCCCCCCAACCAAATAAATAAAAATAAAAATAACAAGAATATTTGTGTTAAACAAGGGTCGACCAAATCGCTATCAGAAATTACATTATGGGTGCCAGGCAATGAAAGTGCACGGGGTTTAGTGAGAGCTGTGTTTGAGAGCTCAAACATAGCTGCTATGCAAATGAGAAGTCACAGTTATATCAATGATGAACCATATGTTCTACTTCGACATATTGTGAGAGAGGAAATAATGTGATTGTTGCCTTAGTAACTCGTTTATTCATCCTGTCAGTGTTGGCACAGATTATTTCACAAACAGGAAAACAAATATAATAGTTTCCCACGTCTAAATTATTTAGTGCTTCTGTTAGACAATAACAACACAGACAAATATTTCTCCTTTTTCCATGTTGACATACAGCAAACAACTAAACAGACAGAGAGTGCATAAAGTAGGCAAAATAAACGCACGCATGTGAAATGCTGGGAAAAGCTGCACTTTTCACCAGTGTTTTTTTTTTTCACGAAATCGTTCCATTTGAAAGTTAAAAAAAAATACTTCGTGAACAAGTTTTCCGTTGTTTTTTGTAAATACAGCCATTCGGTTGCTGTAACCTATTGACTCCTTTTCTGATTTGTTTTATATTTGTGCATGGACTGAATTTGAGAATATGTATTATTTATTTATATGCTAGGCTATTTGAATTTTAAAATCAATTTAATTAGAAAACAAGCCAGAATTAAAAATGCTGACCAGACCAGCTCTCATTGTCAATTTCACCGACAGGACACCACTGTGGATTAGCACAACATCCTGTCCGGTCGGGATCCCCTCTACTTCTTCCGTGATGAAAAGGGCAAATCCATAACTGGACGGAAATAGTTTGGCGTTGAGTGGCCGCAGGTCAGTCAGAGAAATTGTCCACAAGCAGGCGTGTTCTATTCCACAACAGTTAGCAGGCTGTCCACAACAAACGCTAGCAAATCACTGGCAAGCAATCCACGCTGAGTGAGCGCATTCCAACTATTGATGAATCACTAACAAACAGTAACACCAGTACAGGATGGCTTTCCTCTTGTTCGCTGTAAAGCGATTTAAATTAAAACAGCTTGTGTATATAGTCAACAAAAATATTCAGATTATCTCCAAAAGAGGTATTGCGCCTGTGTTAAAAGAATTTTTGTAGCACCGAAATTATTTTCTTATAATCTGTTCAACTGCGGACATGTCTATAAAATGAATTAAATGTACGTCATGATATGGCCCACCAGTTTGCAAATAATAGCATAGGGTATTGTAGGGGTGAGTCGCTATAAGTGTAATAAGTGTACGTTTTTGGTTTTTGCTCATTTAGCCTACTCTGAAAATATTTATCCTAGCACTATGGAATTTTACTTCAAACATCTTTGACATGTCTGTAGTTTTTAGCCGTTTCAATTATATTCATAACTTAACCGAGTCGGATACAATTAAAACCAAAGTACTGACAGTCCGATGTTAAATTCATTCCGCCTAACTTGTATGATTGTAACTGAGGTGCAGAATAATTGTAACGGTAAATGAAAACGCCCTATAATGAGCCTATGCAGGTTTTTTCCCCGCACATACTAATGTTAACGTAACCGTATTTCCAATAGTAGCCTAACGTGAGAACAGTCACACTTTCAGATTAAGAAGCATAGGGCTTTATTCATGAAAAAAGTCTGAGTAAACATTGATGCACAAGCAACTTCGTATAATTTACCGTGAAGTGAGTTGTGGCAACGTCCAAATCGATAAGAAAAGCAGCTTTTGTTTGTTTTTTAACACCCAGGTAAGGTGGAAATAAATAGCCACAAAGCAAATGGCCTTCCATACAGACCAATCTGGTTTGTGCTTTTTAAATTCCTGTAACCAGGTGGCTGTTTCTTTTCCATCAGCCACTTGATGCATCCAGAGATGAGGCAATGTCAAGCGCAGCAAAATTAGCTGAACACATTTGAAGTTAAACAATGAAATAAATTAAAAAGTCACGCACGTTGGTGAGTAAAATTAATTAATTTAATAAATATTAAACACCATTATAAATGCCTAAGGTCTCCCCAAAAGGACAGTACATGTAGATAGATGGTTTTCAACACCATCCAGTGTCCATAATCTCTCAATCTTCCCCATGACCTCCCTGGGTACCTACCCTCTCGTTTTCTTTTTAGATGGCATTCTGTAAACATATAACAGCACGTTGTTTCGTATATTGCTGCGCACAGGCGGCATAACTGTGGCAGCTGTTACATTTATACAGACGGGGAAATTACGTGTATTGGTCACCTACTGTAGCACCCAATTCCCGCTAGAATACGGTCAGAAAACCATATTAACTTTTTTAATGATGTATGATTTTTTTTTTTAATGCCTTGTACCTGGAACCGATTTTTACGTAGCTCCCTTAAAATCCGTTTTTTTTGGAAATATTTCCTTAAATGTTAACACATTTCTCCGTTCCTTTTGGGAGGTGGGAGAGAACTGAGTTGCACATGTACAAACGTGAAATGGCTACGTTAGCCACATTGTACATTAAGTTATTGACCGTGTAACATTTATTAAGCGTTACATTCATGGCGAATCTCCCTTATAAACCAAAGGTGACGTCTTACCCATAATTACTTCTGAAACACAACCAGGGGAAATGGAGCAGTCGAAAGGTTGCCATACTAAAACAAATCGCTAGGGGCCGCAAGGGACCCGTATGAGTGCAACTGTTGGAATGTTGAGTATAAATCTCGAATGCACCAGCAGGCGGGCGTTATTCAAGTCTCAAAATAAACAGATAACACCTTTAAAAGAACAAGACATGCAGACAAGATAAAAGAACAAAAAGAAAATAATAAATGTAGACCCAGTATGCAATATAAGCCTTATCAATCCCAATATGTTCTCAACAGATTCATTCTGATTACACCTGGATTATGAAAAACAAGAAAATACATGTATCATATTTAAACTATAGAGTTTGTGGTTACCCTGCAGAATTGAACGTTCTGTACTTTATAAGAATTAATTAAAAATCTCTTGGTGTCATTCAACAGTAAACAGCAGGTTGAATGGACTCACAAAACACTTAATGGCATTTGTAGGAAATCTGTGCCTCCAGTGAAGAAGCATAAGTAACAGAATCCGTCTTCAGCACAGATGGTCAGCCTCTTTCACTTCCAGGCAATGAAAGTACTTTCAGGAACTATATAGGTCACAATTTTGCAATTTAACTATCCAAATTGTTTAGGTGCTCTGAGAGTTTTGGGATGGGGGGCTTTCCAGTTAGAGCAGTCCCAGCTGCTTACATTACCTGGAGCCGAACCCCACAGACCACACCATCCAGCATGTTCAGGTGGTGGCAGTATAGTATAATGGGTAAGGAACTTGTCTTGTAACCTAAAGGTCACAGATTTGATTTCTGGATGGGACACTGCCGTTGTACCCTTGAGCAAGGTATTTAACTTGTATTGCTTCAGTATATATCCAGCTGTATAAATGGATGCAATGTAAATGCTATGTAAAATGTTGTGTAAGTCACTCTGGATAAGAGTGTCTGCTAAATTCCTGTAATATAATGTGTTGCTTTCCAACACAGAATCAATCTTCTTGTGTCATTTTAGCATTAAAAGTTTTTTAATGCTAAAATGACACATGCTAAAATTTTCTCCTCCCAGTTACCTCATGGGGAGCAACCCAAGTCCATAAATTTGACAAGATAAATATTACGATCACCTTTTCCATTCTAATTTGTGGCACATGCATGCTGGATCAATATTAATTATCATGCAATGCTTCAACTGCATTGTTCATGAAAATGGTAAGGAGTTAGCTGAAGGGGATGCAGATTCCTGGGTCCAGAAGGGACTGGTCTTGTACACTGCACTGCAAAGCATATTGGGAAGTTCCATGGAATATGCAGCTGCAGACACACATGTCTACTGTCCTACACCAGGTCTGTCAAGGAACAAGAAGAGCTTCAACACATAGATTCTGATCACTTCATGCATTTTTGTACTCCAAAGGGATTTGGTTCTCGTTCAGGAAGTTGTATCCAAATTGCTTTCTTTTTTATAGAATGCCTGTGTATGCCAGCCACCACAACATCTTTTTCTGACCTGAAAAACACAAAAATTGATATAAATGTAGACATTCCATCCCTATAACATGTAAGTTACTAAACTAAGTTATTTGGTCACCACCTCTCCGAGCTAGAGATGGCCCTCTGCAGTCCAAAGGCAATCAGTAACGTAAGGAGATGTCCTGTTATTATAGTTTAGTGGAAACATACATGCCACATAAATAAAAAACACAACAAGGAAGGTTATTATAATTATTCTTACCATACAATGATAATAATAATAATAATAATAATAATAATAACAACAACAATACACAAATATAATAAACTACTGCTCAGAATTTACAGTAAGTGTGAGTTTGAAAAAACAAAGACGTGGACAAGTTTTACCATTTACAGATCGTGTAAGCCTCTACTATAATAATAATAATAATAATAATAATAATAATAATAATAATGCACAATGCAATCATCAACTAAACCCCCCAAGCTATTCAATATACAACATACGGCTCTACTGAATCCCACCAGAAACATTCCCAGGGAGTCCTGGTGACTGTGTCAACAGGCCAACGTCACTGCAGGTGCTTCTTTATTATGCTTCAAGTTGGCTGTTTGAATTATTATTTTTAAAAGTTGACACCTGAGTGTGACTGCATTAAGGACTCGAAGCAAAAAATAATCACTCTTAAAACTCGGCTGAAACAGATGTGCCGCTCTGTCGACATAAGGGTTACAACACAAAATAATCCCTAAAGCATACAGCAGTAGAACACCTAATTCATCCAGTAGGCTAAATCGGTAGGTTTAGAAACGAATCAGCTTTCAGAGTCACTACAATAAACAACCGCAGAGGTCAAATAATATTATCGCCCAAGTACCGCAATGCAATAACCTGATTTTCAGCATGTCGTCCCGCAGAAACAATCAAAAAGAGCTTTATGAAACATTCCTTTTCCTCAAGTGTATAACCCGATACGGGGCCAGTTACTAAGATATACGATTAACAAACACTGTTATCCAGTTATTCCCGTAGCTAAAATAAATAACATTTTGTGCAAAACCGGAACCAGCAGCTGCCGCACATATTCGGGAGTCAAAGTAACAAGCACTTGCTAGCTTTGAAACGGAACTGCCACGAAATGGAACGGGATCTCATTCCTCCTAACCGCGATGTACAATATTCACGTTCAACCCTCAGAATGTAAGAAAAGTAGCCGGTAAGCTACGTTGTAACGTCCCGCTTGAAATGCCTAATAAGTTACATTTATAAACAAAATATATAATATATAAACGGATTCAAACGGGTTGGAAAGCCCGTAATTATAAATCCATCACCTCGAAACTAGACACAAATAGCGTCCAGTCTCCTCATTGAACACAATCCAGTAAATCTGTAATATTCTCGTTAAATCAACAAAGTAAAGCATGCCGGCTTGTAGTACTGGCTGCAACTTCTGTTGGGAGTGTACATCATTCTAAATACTAAATTTGATCACTCGTTGATTATAACAACTGGGCTCGTATATATATATATATATATATATATATATATATATATGAACACTCACACACGGCTGTATTTATATAAATACATGCAATGGGGCCACTGCGGAGCTTTGTGCGTTGCTTAAATCAATGGACTTTTTAAAACAGAATGCTGAAAAGTAGCGATGCATTCATTCCAGTCTCACTTTGCTGTCCGTTAAGACCACGAATTCCAAAGTCATAATGAACGTATGAGCAGTGACTGATTTGAAAAATTAGGAACCGCGAGAGCAGCCCTCCAGACAGTGGATTTTTTAATGAGGAAATATTAACAGTAATGGCATGCAATTTTGCCTGGATGTGCTCACCTTGCGCTCTGTTATTCGCTCAAGTGACACGGATGGTGTTTGCCGGAGCTGTGCCTAACGTCACCTTGGTAACCGTAATCATAAAAGACACCGAAGTGTGAAGGAAGAAAATTAGAGACCAGGTTTAATAGGAGGCCTAATGATAAACCAATGTTCTAAGGCATAAAATGAGTTACTTTTATATGAGCACCATCGCCATGAAAGTGAGGGGATTAGGTAACTGCCAATTTGCAAGAAGCAGGCATAGCTGCAATTCAATAGGAACAGAAAATAATGAAGTTCCCAGCTTGTTTTCTTTCTTTCTCTTCTTTGCCTTCAGCCAGGTACTAAACTACCTGCCGTGCAACCAATAGACCTTCATTGGCTAAATTATCATCCAAAAGTGTATTATGTCTTTTGATATGTAATATGCTTTTCCCTCCTATTTACTTATGGACATATGGAGAACTATCAGGACCTCTATCAATGCACACCCTAAACCTAAATGCAAGCCATGGCTAACCCAAAGGATAAAGTGAAGGTGACAGGTTAAGGGGGCGTTTGAGAGAGGGAAAAAAATGACAAAACAACAAGAACATGTATACTTGTAATCTGAAAAGGTGTGCATTGAGGGCACATTACAGTTCAAAAACTGGTTAGAACAAAAATAATGGTTAAAATCCAATGCACCTCACCATATGTTAATGCATTGCTGTGTAGATCTAAACACAGAGAACACATGAATTACAGTACATTATTTGTTCAATACAAAATATACAGCTCACATTATTTGTACTGTTTGATTTCACATGTTCTTTAAAGCAATAGGCTACATGTCAATGTTGTTAACAAGCATTACTTTAAAGAACAGGGCATAAATATATTGATAGAGGTTTATTTTGTACTTCAAAGTCCTAATTCATTAGTAACATGAACATTGATTTGTCCCAATTTAATTGAATTTAATTACATTTGGAGAAATATGACCATGATTATGTAGCTGAGTTGACCTGATAGTCCAGTGAACTCTTCATCCTATGTGTGACTGTGAGTTAGGTTCTGTTAAAGGGAAAATGTTATTTCACTCTAAATAACTGCATTATTTCAGCAAATGTAGTGTGCCAAATTTTACATGCGAGCAATGCAATGTCTGTTGAAGTTTAGTGAACCATTTTCATTTTTTGTTGGCTTGTAAAAATATCAAACAAAAAAGGCTAGCTTAACAAAACGTAAATACCATTACAGCCCATAGCTGGATTTATGGAACCATGCAAAAGTATGTGAGCTACTTACATTTAATCATACAATAATAATAATAATAATAATAATAATAATAAAAATAATAATAATAATAACTATTATTATTATTACTACAATATAACACTATTATAACAAAACAACAAAAATGAGAACAATCATAATAATAATAATCTATGCCGCCAATTTGGAATAGGCCTACCCAATCGTATTTATCCCTCAGCACTCATCGCTTCAAACTCCACTATTGAACTTGGGACCTTCTCGCTGTGAGGCAAGTTTTATTCACTGCACCACCAGCCAATATATAATTCTCAGACTAATAAATTCCTCTTTCACTCTTGGCTCATGTTCAGGGGTTATTGATTAATAATTAATATTCATGAAAAACTTATGTTTTGTAATTAAAACATTGAGGAGACTTTGTGAACAATTCAGCAATAACCCTTCAAATGGATAAATGACTTTTTGAAACCGATTTTAAGTAAGCCCAGCTGATAGCCGCCAGTGTCGGTTCACATTAACTGTTTTTCGGCCAAATGGGGCCTGATGTGGAAGTAGCATACCAGCATTTGGACAGTATAGTTATTACTGGGCGGAGGTCGGTATCCCCTGCCCTCCCCCTCTCCTGTCTTCTTGTCTTTGGCATGGCAGAGACTGACCTTTGTCCGGGGTGAAGACACTGGCACAGCTGACTGTGGACCTCCATAATTTTGCTGGTGGGGTGCAATGGTATGTGGCGATGGTGTAGGAGACAATGAGGTCTGTGTCTGTGGAGACCGTGGCATGGTGGAGAGTGTGTTCATCAGTTGATGATGATGCAGATTTTCATTCTCCTGCTTCATTTCACGAATCAATGTTGCCATGTCAGGAAGCTCACTCACTTTACGGCACAGTTTGTCATTCTCCTGCCTCACCTCACTAAATAATGTTCCACTGGTCCTGCACCATCTGCTCGCAGGGACTGGCAAAGCTCTGACTGAGAGTAGAACTACGAGGATCAGGCACACTGTGTCTGGAAGTGGCTCCTCTTCGTCTCTGCCACTGTAGTACGGGGTAGCATGTGAGGTGGGGGGTGAGGAAGGACATCTAGTGGGACTAGGTGAGGCTGTAGTCCTCAAAATATGCTAGAGGACAGGTCTGACGTCTGGGCCAGACAATTTCTCCCTCTTTGGTTCTGGACATTCACTGCAGTAACCCCTTCACCTGGCACGAAGGACCGACTTTGTAATAGATGGTAGGCATTATGATGCTGGTCTAATGAACTAGGGTGCTGGTTCAGGGGTGTTGAAACGCTACAGGCTTGTCCAGTAAGAACAATAGCAACAATGTCCAGAACTTAATCTTTAATGAGAAGGGTGTGTGTGTGGTTCTACGAAATATTTATGGAAACAATAACTCGTTAGGTAAACAACCCCCATTATAACAGTGGGCTTACTTAAAAAAAATAACTGTGGTAAAACATGACATACCAAAGCAAAAAATAAACATGCGTTGAACTAGATATGAACACAAGGTAGTTGAATACATTATCTTTAATAGGTTTACTATCAAAATCTGCATCGTTCACCTAACTAGTAGCTTTGAATTACAGTGCAACTAGAGTATGACAGGATAAAAGTAGACGTTTGTACAACACATGATAAACAGAAAATACGTTTAACATACAGCAACATATAGCTATCCAATATCAGCGGCTACCAGCTAATGTTACACTTGTGAGACTACTTTATTCTTTTTTAAATGATCATAAATATTGCCCATAAAAATTCAAGCAATATATTAAGAACTTTACTTACAGTTAGATGCACGCACACAACATATCTAATAGGGAGAAATAGGATGCAGCACAAAAACGAATCTCCCAGCCCTCTCCAGTAAACAAACAGACCTTACAGACTCTCTGGCGCTGTGCGATTCTGAGGCACTGGACGCATGTTCATGTGCAGCGTGCATGGACAGTCCCCAACACAGGTCACACCAGTCACATATACATGCGATATTCATGGAATTTGTAACACCCATTCTTCAGAGATTTCACATAGCTATTTTTACTTCTTGTTTACGGGGAAAATGTGCTTATATAGCATCAACAATCTTAAATACACAATGTCACAAGGTTGCACAGGGTAATATGAATGTCACAATTACAGTACAACACTTTCACATGACATAACACCATCGAAGAACCACAAACATGCCTTTCTCCCATACACCCAAAAGAAAGCTTTCTTCCCCAAACACAATAGCCTCCTACAGAGTGAAAAAGCCAAATATTTCCAATCCATAAAAGGCTACTTTGAACTTTCCAGTTAATATTTAGCACTGAACAAGTACCACGAGTAGCCAATGTTACATTGTTATGGGGCGTATAGCAATAGTAGGCATACACACGTGGAACTTATTGCCTACTAGGCGTATAGTAGGAGTGGATCAAAAGCAGGAATATGTTTTTATCCCAGCCAGATATTGTATGGGTTGACCCAAGAGGGAGGATAGCTACAATATAAACAGGGTTTTTATATCTGTGATCCCAGCTTTGCGAGCAAAGACTACTACAGTACATTGTCAGAATTAATTGGGAGATTTTTTTTGCGTACAATATAGCTCTCTGTCACAAATAACTTAATCACATGCATAGCCGAGGCTTGTAAGCTTGTAAACCCTGCTCGACATGAAGGTTTTCAACCAGGTTAACAGATTCGGCTATCCATACACCATATGTGGTCGTGAGCTACCTACGTTAGCTCCAAAGCTAGCGAACAACACCATTTTCTAAATTGCCTTTACTTAGCAAGAATTTTCAGTGCTATCTTGCTAGTTTATTTAAATAATGATAATATGGTGCCCAACATGGAGCTGTGTATGTCTAATTCCCACCCCTAACTTGGAATGCCCAATTGTCTCCCAACCACATTCACAGAGCAACTCCACTGCAGGGTATCAGTCTAGAGCAAACCATATGGTGAAAATCCATGGCTTTCGTGGTAACATAAGATTCCACTTGCTACCAAGTATGTTTATGCACAGTGCACAAATGCAGGAGAAGAGCAGCTTCTACTCTGGAGTCTTTGCAAGTTGCAAGCCATTATATCAGTTTGTGTGGCTGTGTCTGCACGTGCATTTTATTGTATGGCCAAGTATCACTTGCACACTTCTATAGAACATTTTAATTAATAGATTTAGCAGTAATTTGACTTTTGAAGGTTACGAGGGATTCTGTTTGGTGGAAGTTATGAGGGATTTTGTTCACTGAACTATGGAATATATTTAAGTGGTATTGGGGCTGCATGAAGTTTGCCCCTCTCACTTCCATTATAACTTGCGGGCGGCTCACTAGCGGGAGCTACGGTCCAGTATGATGCAAAGGCTGGAGTATTGATTGACAACATCATGGGAGAGTCAGAAATCTGGCTAGAAATTTAAAAAATCCTAACTATCCCTTTAACCCTCTGGGGTCGAGAGCTCCGCCGGCGGAGCTCGACAAGATTTCGTTGCTATTTGGATGAATAACTTCGCGAGCTTTTATCATACAGACACAACAAAGACATTGACATAAACCTTAGAATCGTGGCATTCCAATGTGTCACAAAATAATATGAATTGTTTTAAGCTATTTAAAATTAGATCAAATAGACTTAACACATGGCAATGGTCTTTCTCATTAATATGTGATTTTCGCTCGGCAGTAAGTACGCCCAGACCACATTCACAAGATAATGACATGCTAATTGCTATCGATGGCAGGGGAGGGACGATGCGTTTGATGTGCGAGAGCGCCTACTGTAAACAAGGATAAAATGTCATACAGAAGCATAGCCCACATCTTCTCGGGCAATCCTTACATTTCATTTCAGAAAATGGCATGAATGACTGGACTGGACGTTCTTCATGCTTTGTGGGAGAGCGACCATGAAGACGCGAACAACTCATCAGGTCCGGACACTGAAGCTGACACTGATGAAGAATGGTGTCATTTCGAACTGCGAACTGATCCAGCTGAGGATCAACTTCATGAGTAAGTGTATTTCTTACGATAATATTGGTAGTGTGTACTGTATTGCAACTTATCTGTGTGTTTGTAGGAATATCCAGCAATATGCGCGTTTGTAAATTCCCACACTACGAACGATTCGAACTATTGCATCTCAAAATTATAGGCTAGGCTCTCTGCGTCTGGTTGTGTTAGAAGTATCGATCATATTGGTAATAAATAGCCCGTGGCGTGGCTAAGATTCTAAAACTGATGTCCTCGCACAATCAATATTAGCATACTGTAAGTAAATTCGGGAAATAGCAATATAATAACCACTTAGCTAAACAGACCTAGCCTACTTCAGATTGAGGCATTGTTATTGATGAGTTGCGTGTAGTTGAGCTGGAATATCAATGTTTATTTAGTTTAGCTAATGTTGTTTCGTTGATAGCTTGCATTATTTGTAAATGTGTGCTGTACTACATTCTCTGTGTGTGTGTAGGAATATTCACTAATATGCGCGCTTGTAAATTCCCACACTACAAAAGATTCTAACCATTGCTTCTCAAAATTATAGGCTACCTTCTCTGCGTCTGGTTGTGTTTGTTTGGTTCTTTGTTTGTATATGATGTAACCATGTCACATTTCCTAAGTTTTGTTTTCATTAGTTAGTGGTTTGCCCCTTTTTTGTAAAAAACATTTAATTTTCACCTGTTGAAGGAAATGTGCTATATAAATAAAGTTTGATTTGGTGTCACATTTCCTAACAATTTTGTTTTTATCATATTTACAGATATGCTGATCAGGAAACACGGCCTAGTTCACCACTAGCTAAGAGGCCACGCAATCGTTGCAAGAGTACACCAGTCTCATCTCATCTTCTGGGCCGGCGTGCCCAGATTACTGAACTCAGACATTCAGTGCTACTGCGACCAAAGTACGAGTCAAAAACAGAAACGCGTTGTTTTAGTTTCATAAGTAGACGATACACTACAACTATGCCGAATACGGAGTTTCACAGCGCCACCATTGTCGCTCTGGTCGTTCATTTAACATGCTAACATGCCCCCCTCCCTGCTGTCTCATCTACAATTCCACCCCCCACCCATGACATAATGGACAATATTGTCTATCTTGGCACTCATAAAAATATTATTTCACCACTAAAAAATCGTATTCCGTCATAGCAACAAGATAAACCCGACAATAGCCCTAAGATATGCTAATACAGCAGTGAAAACGCTGCTCACTGAATAACAAAATAAACGAGAAAAAGTTTTAAAAAATGATACCATGTCATTCTACAGTCAATATCTGGGACTAAATATTGAATAAATATAAAACCTTACCATTGGTTTTATGCGTAGATATGTCCCTTTTGAGACTGAGTGGTCATAAATTGTCTTGGACAATCCCTTTGTGAAATATACGTGCATTTGTGATGCCTAGGTATCTTCCAAAATAGCTGTGCATAATACCACACGTGTTGTTTACGGCGTTGTCGCCCTTTTTAGTACAGTCTGGCTTGATTAATAATTCCTTTATTTAGTAGGTGAGAGTATAAGCTTTCTAACGATGTATAACATGTCTAATTTTGCTTCTGGAATAGCATTTTATAGGTCAGCATAACCGGAAAATTTCTTATCATCGCATTCAATTACGCATTCACTCTGTGGTAGCAGTAAAACAAAGACGCTGCTAACGAAACGTTGTCAACTATTTTTCGGAATTTCTTGGAAAATACTATTATTATTGAGGACTTCTGTCTGAGCATAGCTAAGCCATATGTTTGCTGATAGACCTAGCTGACATTGTTTTCTGGTGTAAGACAGGAGCGGATAGAACTATATCATTGATTTACTGTCTCTGTCTCTATCTACTGAAAACAGGTAAGATTTCATCATTGCTATGCAAGTATTATCGCTCAAAATACTTCGGTTTATACGTTATTTTTGAAATTGAGTGTCTTTAAATAGGTTAGTGGTATTATATTATGTGGATATTTCACACTGTAATGTAAGCGTTAGTAGCGTAATAGCTTTTGTGAAGCATGCAACAGTGATGACATGAGAGTTGGAGCATTGCCAAAACGGTTCAAAATTGTTTTCATGTCGTCCCATCCCCATACAAGAAAACGTATGAGAGTACAGAGTATAGAAATACATATGAGTTAATTACACATTTAGGTACTGTACCGCATTGTGTGACAATATTTTTGCATTATTTTTTAACCTGATAGCAATGTTCCATCTTAAAACTTCATAAGGGGCTCATTTATATGCTTTACAGTGGACAAAAAGCATTTTATTCATTTTTGGAGAGATTTTGGATATGTTTCTGAACCCCTAGATATTTTAGATCATTGCACTGATGGAAAGTTTGTTATTGCCACTTGAAAATAATGCAACAGTGAGTTTCTTGAGACAAAACAGTTAATTTGCAGTGAAATGTGTGAATATGTTGTGATTTACAGCAATGCATAATTTTGACATTTTGGATAGATTGGGAGACACTGGGTACACTGCTTAGTTTTTGCTTCATACATCTATAGTAGTTCTACATATCCACCCTTAGATTTTATGAACTTGTGGTCAAGAAGTTTTTGATCCAGCACATGTATAGTTTACCTTTCTCTCCTGGCTTGTTTTCTCTTTTCTCTTCTGAGATCCACTTTTTGTGTTTATAAGGACTTTTGATATGCTTAGTTTTAGCTAGGAGTCTGCTTTGCTCTCTTCCTTGGCTAGCTAGCTGACCTTACAATTTGACGATCAATCTTTGCATATCAGAAAATAAATAATTGTGGTAGATTCTTTCACTCTTATCTGAATAATTTAAACAATTTTACAATGTTTTCGGCAGAATGGATGTATAGATTAAGTTTGAAATTATTACTCACATACAAGACATACACCCCGTCTATAACTCATTCATTCAGACTGCCAAAATCCAGGCCTGCCATTAAAAGTATTGATATCAAAATGACGCCACGTTACGGTACTACAAACAATATAGGCTATCTTGCCTCACCAAAATTAAATGAGATGTATTTCAAAGCAATGCTACCCAATATTTCCTCAATTCTGAGGAATCTGAGAATTCTGAATGATTGTATGTTTCTTGGTTTCTCAATTCTTTCAAGTCACTTGGCCCTGTGTTTTGTAATCTTACCATTGTCATGGTTCTGTGTTTAAGTTCTATTTAAGTTCCCTTCTCCTGGACTCAGGTGCTGGATCTTTGTTGGTAGTGTTGATTGTGTTTGGTTGCGTTTCTCTGATCGTGTTCCTGCCCTGTGTGTTCCTGCCATGTTCTGTTTCCTACGTGCTTTTGGACTTTTGGTTTTCCTGTGTGCCCTGTGTTTCTGAAGTTTTCCTTTGTTTTGAAGAGTTGCCCTGCGAGGCCTTTTGTT